>NC_092644.1:15650804-15985473 GCF_039555335.1 Amphiura filiformis
GCAATATATGTTGTTATCATGGTTTTAGACCTATTCATAAAGTCATAAAGTTTCCTAATGTCACGAATGTCCATTTTAAAAGCCAGGGGCAAGTGAGGGAGTGATAGGGTGGTCGCGGGGCGAAAAGAGGAGAAGCGGATTTAGTAATCGAGATCGAGAGGAAGACAAAAGGAAAAAGAAAGGAAGAGTGGGAGAAGGGGTGAGAGTGAGAAGGAGAGTGAGGGAGTGATAGGCCCCGAAAGTGTAGGCATAAGAAAGAATAAGTGCAGAGAAAGGAAAAGAAAGAAATAAAGAAAGAAAATAATAATAATTATTATTATTATAGAACCTTTATGCGTTACGTAATTAAAACACCCAGTCAGATGTATTTCACACCTGCCAAACACAAATCACCTGAATCCGAAAACTAGACGTTGAATGTAGCTCTCATGATTATTGATGGCAACATTTTCCAATATGTCAGCGCTCTAACCCGACACATTAGAACAACAAACCCTGAAGTGCGTTGATTGGGTACCTGAAAACTGAATGCCGAAGGTCATAATTGTATCGGCATTGGGTACCTGCATGAAAGCCGAAGGTCATAGTTGTATCAACATTGTCTGCTGTAAATGTGCAGTAAGAAATAATTAACACTATTATCAGTATCGGAATTCAGTCTAGTTTTGTCAAATACGTTCATACAGACTGTTGTCCGCCTCGTTGAAAAATTCTTGTGAATCGGAATACAACTTCCACTGTTGTCGATCGTCAACTAAAATTCAGAAACTATGGGTAAGTTGTTTATTTACATAATTTTTAGACATTTATATTGGAGTCACGCGGTATAAAGCCGTGACCAGAAACGACTGATAAAGACGACTAAAAAGATTGATCCGCGAGACATCTACAAGAAGAACTAAAACACGTCAGTTTTAAAATATATCTTTTTATTTACTGTCCCAAGTGTAATATCTTAACAACGCAGTAATTCAAAAATCAAAAAGTGGCACCAATGCAACAGTCAATCACTGTTTCATAATAAGCTACAGCCCTAGTTGCGAATCGATTTCGAGCTATACCTTTTCAGATTCACTTTCAAACATACCCTAGCATTTCCTTTGATACTCTTTATACAAATCTCATTTGCCAAAAATCAATTTTTTTCACAATTCTTGTGTTCTTTCCGGGCAACGCATCCATTCATATAATAAATACTTTACTTTAATTTAAATCCACAAATATCAAAGAGTATGGTGTTGTTGTTGTTGTTGTTGTTTTGTATTTTCTAATGTTTTTTTTAAAAAATAAAATGAACGTTTATTAAGCCTATACTTAAAGCTCAGGTTAAATTAGTCACGAACTTAATTCAGTTACCAATACACAGTGTCATCGCCCCGATATCTTCATGGCAGAAATCGCCATGGTAGGTTGAATCCACAGCCACGCATGGCCATTTTGTTCCGACCTTTAAGACGCATGATGAGCCAAGGGACATCCCGACTAAGGCTACTGCTGACTGCTCTAGTGTGTAAGTGAGCTTGTATACGCCATGTGAGGGGTGCTCACACTACACGCTGTGTGTGACCTATGTGTGTGAGTGAACATGTATACGCCATGTGAGTGAGTGCTCACATCAGAAAATCATAATACTTTTGTCAGTTTATGAGTTCAAGACGTACGCTTCTTTCTCAAGACGCAAGCTAACGACTATCATATCCGTTGAACATATATGTTCAAGTGCAAGCAACCAGATCTGGTTTTCTTTATACGAAATCATTTACGGGAGATATTCATCATTTTCTACCCCGGTATCCAAAGATTTATCGTCTGAATATCAATCGTGCATAGCACATTTACGTGTATCGATCCCGGGTATTTATTTCATTGTCTCTGGCTGTATAATGTAATCGGTGTGCAGTACGCACTTGCACATCATGTTTACATTGTTATACATTGTAGTACAAAACAGATACTTTGCGCTAGTAGTCTCGGGCCGGCCCAGTTTGTATGATTGTGTTTAAATCGCAAACATACGCAACAGAGAACGGCTGTGAATGAGACTTCTTAAGCTGAAAACATTCTTATAATAAAATAATAAATTACTTTTCTGAGTATAATACGAATATTTAATTCATATTTACATGGGCTGCAGTGGCGTACCGTGGCTGCTCCTACCCCGGGTGGCTGAAGGAAATGCCATTTTGCCGCCCCTTCCTCAACAGCCCGAAAAGGTTGACCCAATTTTGAAAAAGTGAAGAACAACAAAAAAAAGGATTATTAGCGCTAGCGCCATAAAAGCAACACATTTTCACGTAGAGTACAATTTTTTCAAAATATTTTATACTTATCGAAATTTTTCCGCCCTTTTTTCTTTCCTAATTCTTTTTGCCGCCCCTTCTTCTTCCGCCGCCCCTTCGTTTGCCGCCCTTCTTCTTCCGCCGCCGCCCCCCTCCTTTTACCCCGGGGAGCTGGAGCCCCCAAAGCCCCCCGCCCCCCCCCCCAAAAAAAAATACGCGCATGGGCTGTTGCGTTTGAAATTTACATGCCCTATATTAAAGGTTACTCGGTTATTCATTGCATGTGCTATAATTTCATGAAACATATTTTCAAATGAAGTAACCCATCGCAGTAAAAAACAACTGATAAGTTGACAACATGTATAGTCGGGGACTTGAGATTGTTTCAGGTCGTCTTTCAAACTGGATTCTTAATCTGTAGATTGAGCATGCAATTTTGAACATAAAGAAGGTTATGCTGATTATCACGTGTATACACAAATTGTAGGCTTAAACAGCTAAAAGCGATATTATGCTAATGTATACAGATGCTTTTGAGTCATTCGCAACTTTAATTTTCCTTCTTTTATAAACTTATTTACTTTTATAGCATTTTTAAAGTTTTTTCGGATACAAAATGTGCCTATTAATGATTGGTGGCGCTATTTAGTTACCGGAAATTACTCTTTCAAGCTTTTAATACAAATAATTTCTTTTATTGTTTGATAAAATATGTTTTTAAAATGTCCTTGTTGCTTGTTTCACCTATTCCAGCTGCTTTAATGGCAGTATTAATCACCTACCTCTTGCAAATAAAGAAATATGATTTAGGATAAATAGCGCCATCTATATGTTGCAATTATTTTAATAATGAAGCCAATTTTATATATATCAAACAAACGTGTGTAATAGATAACCATGTAAGAATAAAACCAATGTTAGTCCAACATGAATTGAAGGTGCATACTGGACATACTTTTTAAAAGTGGCAATATTTCACATAGGGCAAATTATAGGACAAATTATTTAGTTTGAAATAATTTTAAAGCAAAATGGAAGGCGAGATAAAACCAGTGCTTTTGAGACGCTCGATTCTTGCAACATAGAAATTCACGTTGAGAAACACAGTTAGCGATCTTTTCGTTGTGATTTTTTTTTTTTTTAAATGGCTGCTTTAAGTTCGAATTCTTTCACATTGAAACCGAGAATATCTAGATTCGTGATTTATGTGAAGAGACTCGTAATTATTAAGCTTAAATTTACGCGTTTTTAAGAGTTACAAATGTGCCATAACAGCGCACGAGATATGAACAATAAGAGTAACTATTGTGATAATACAGTTTTACCAAATCCTGGGTCTCCAATATATCAATATATGTGACCATCCACGTCAAAACGCTCGTAAAGTCGGCCCCTGGTCAATTTTGTTTTCTTCCGTGTTTAGAAAATATATATCATAAGCTTTACAATAATATATCATTTGACTTCAAACGATATCCAGAAGCGGAGTTATGGCTTGTTAAACTTTGCTCCTTCAATATAAGGGTACATTATTTTGGTGCTACAATATTTCTCTTTTCTACATTGCTGGTATTAAATATCAAATGGTCATAATTGGCGGTCACTTCAAATCATCCCCAAGTCAACGAGGTTCAGGAATGTCCTCTCATTGTTAATTGTTGGTTAACACACCACTTGCCAAAGCAAACAAAGAC
The DNA here is from genome assembly GCF_039555335.1 of Amphiura filiformis. Classification (NCBI taxonomy): domain Eukaryota; kingdom Metazoa; phylum Echinodermata; class Ophiuroidea; order Amphilepidida; family Amphiuridae; genus Amphiura; species Amphiura filiformis. The sequence continues at coordinate 15,654,778 of NC_092644.1, forward strand.
TAAAGCTATTTACTATAAGTATAAGCTTATTATCCTCTTCAACAATAGGATTAAAGATTGGTGTTTTACTGGACTAAAATAAGAAACATGTAGGACAATTATTAGGTACATTATGAATACAAGCTTTATGCACATTTTGCACTGTAACTCGAAATACAATTTGCCGACTTTACGAGCGGTTTGAGATGGATGGTCACATATATTATACAAATATTTACTGCTCATGAGGGATCTGGTGGAATCTATTGGTCCCCGAGGTGAACTGGAGACCGTGAGCCTACTATTTCCCGAGACCGCCAGGTCGAGGGAAATAGTAGGCTCACGGTCTCCAGTTCACCGAGGGGACCAATAGATTCCACCAGATCCCGAATTTAGAGCAGTAAATACTTGTTTTATATCCTTCATTAATATATTCTTTGTTCATTAATTGGTTAAAATATTAGAAAGGCCGGCTTTATCATACATAGGCCTATGCATAAATCTAAGCTAGGCCCGAGTCAAGGCTAGGCTGGCTTTGCTTTGTTTTGATTGAATGCATGCACATAGGCCTACATGCACAAAGCACGCACCCAGTTGAGTGTGGCTATAAAGCTTACCGTTGTAATGTTGTAAACCTCTAGATGCATGTTCTCTGTTATTTCGCCGTCAATATTATAAGATATTGATCCTGATGTAACTTAGATTAGCCTAATGCCATGAAACCGCCGTATTTTAGCTGCACTTCTGTGCTGATTGTACTAGTTGTAGCTGCTTGTGTGCTTCACAAGACAACATGACTTGCTACACATTAAACCGGTAGCGATATCCCGCGTATGTGGCGAGTTGCACCGACCACTAGGAACTGCGACGCGGCTATGAGGTCATACGCGCTCAGAGGGAGATAGTAAAACTATTTCCCCGGGAAATAGTACTTTGAATAGTACCTCATTCCCTCATCAATCGGCTTTTCCACTGCTTTACAAAATAGCAAAACTATTTTTGGTCACATGACAGTCGTTTAACCAATTAATGAACGAGAATATATTAATGAAGGATATAATCTTAAATAAGACCCGGCAAAAACTGCATACGTTCCATTTCTACAACTTGAAAAGATTATGCCGTTATTTAGCATATCTAGCTACATGATTTCAAAAATATTTTATGATTCATACATGTCTAAGAAATTGAATAGCATTACCAGAATTTAATGAATGTTATTTTTTCTATTAGATTACACTCCTCAAAATAATTTAAGGATCAGATGAATATATCAGCATTTTTGAAGAAATCATAGGATTTTATGATAACATTATTGATAATTGTGCTTGATATTTCGTTACATCACTTGTTACTTCAGTTGTATACAAAATTTATTCATTACAAATATCCGCTATCACCCATATCTTGAGGTGAGGGGAGAAAATGGAGGCTAAAATTTAGATTTTGAAGCCATTTTTCAAACGTCACCACCGTCAAGGTCAAGTCAGATATTGAGATGGGTTTGTGTACGTGGTGTGTTTTTGGGTATATACGTCACATTAGTGGGTATAAGATACCCTCAATGTATCCCCTGGGTGGGGAAAGTCATTAATGTAAGCGCACAAAACTCGATCTCCAGACCCCTCTTCCCATATCTGATGGTAGGGGTCATAATTGAGCTCCCTTAATAGTGCAACGTAATGCATTAAATGAATACTCCATATATATGTTCTGTAGCATTTAATGATCACGAAAAGACCCCTACCCTTAAAGAAACGAGGAGGGGGCCGGTAATCATCGTTTGTACGGTTAAATTATGACTTTCCCCACATTGAGGGCATCTTATATCCACTAATGTGACGTATAGACCCAAACACATGTCACACACACAAACCCACCCCCAATCATGTGACTTGACCGTGGTGACGTTTGAGAAATGGCTTCAAAATCGAAATTTTGGCCTCCATTTTCCTCCCTCCCCTCACGGTGTGGGTGATGGCGGATATTTGTAATGAGGAAATTTTGTCTGCAGCATAGGGAACAAGTGATGAATGAAAGATCAAGCACAATAATATTATCATCATTATCCTATGTTTTCAAAAATGCTGATGTATTCATCTGATCCTTTAATTCTTTTGAGGAGTGTATTTGGGGCACTGATAGCCTCGATCTACGATTATCAGTATTACTAAAAGCACAATCAAGCAGAATGGGCAATATAACATCAAATGTATTCTTCTTCTTCTTCTTCTTTGTGATACTGCACAACGTCCCTTATGGAACTAGACGAGCAGGAAATAATGGTGTGCGCGTGTGCTGTGCTTAGTCCTTGATGTTGGAGTCTTGTGCTTTAATTAGGTTGCTTGTTGCTGTTTTGAACTGGTTGGGGTTTGTAATGCTTGTAATATCTGGTGGTAGATCGTTCCAATCCTTAATTGTTCTTGGCACAAATGAAAATTTGAATGGGTCGATACGTGTGTGGTACTCAATGTATGATGATGAACTTGATCTTCTGGTGATCCTCTGGGCCGGGTGCAGGTAGTTTTGGACTGGCAGCGCTAGATGTCCCCCCATGGCTTTTTGTAGAATGCATAAGCGATTAATCTTCCTCCTTGTTGATAACATGTCCCAATCTAGCTCCCGTATGAGTTCATTTACACTAGTCTTCCAGTCATAATTATTATGCACCATACGTGCTGCCCTTCTTTGAATTTTACCTACTTTTTGGATTAATTCTTTTGTGTGTGGGTCCCAAATGGCGGAACAATACTCCACTGTGGGTCTTACCAGGGCAGTATATGCAGCCATTTTGGTTTCTTTGGTGCATGAGCCCAAATTCCTTCTCACGAACCCAAGGGTTTTAGAAGCCTTTGCTGTAATTCTGTTGATGTGTGTGTTCCATTTTAAATCCTGTTGAATGTCTACCCCTAGGTAGTTGTGTGTTGTTGTTTCTTCAAGCACTGAATTACCCAGTTTGTATTTGTTGATGATTGGTGTTCTGGAACCAGGAATACGGAGCAGAAAGCATTTGCTAGGGTTAAAGCTCATTTGCCAACGATTTTCCCAATTTGAAAGGGACTCCAGGTCTTTTTGGAGGAGTTGTGTATCTTGAATAGTGTTGACGTTGTCCTATAAATAACACAATCGTCGGCAAAGAGACGCACGGTGGAATTGAGATTTTCAGGTAAATCATTGATATATAAAAGAAACAACAGTGGGCCCAAGACAGTCCCTTGCGGGACGCCTGATTTTACCTCGGCCCACTCAGAACAATCTCCTCCTACAACGACCCGCTGCAAAGGGTTTTTAAAATGCAGAGATCCACTCATTGATTTTACCATCAATACCATATTGGGCACATTTGAGTAACAAGCGATTATGGGGTACCGTATCAAATGCTTTTGAGAAGTCCATTATGATTGCATCTGTTTGAGTTCTGTTGTTAAGTGAGAGGGTAAAATCATGTATGGTCTGGATGAGTTGGGTCTCACAGGAATGGCCACTTCTGAAACCGTGTTGTGCATTGCTGAGTATTTTGTGTTTTTCAATATATTTCATTACATGAGAATGCAGTATGTGTTCAATTAATTTACAAGCTACACATGTGAGAGACACAGGTCTATAATTACAAGCTTTGGAACGCTCTCCTTTTTTAATATGGGTGTAATATTGGCCTGCTTCCAATCACTGGGCAGCATACCTGAATCAAGCGAGCATTGAAAAATGAGCGATAAAGCTGGGGCAATTTCATGCGCGAGCTCTTTCAAAATGCGCGGGGAAACCCCGTCTGGGCCACAAGCTTTGTTGGGGTTCAAATTTTCAAGCAGCTTCTCAACTCCATGAACAGACACAGTGATGTTGGAAATTGGTGGGAAATTCCGAGAGACAAAATCTGGAATTGAGGTCATGTCCTCATTGGTGAAAACTGACTTGAATTGTGAGTTCAGCAAACTCAGCTTTCTTCTTGTTATCTGAAACCAATAAGCCTTGATCTTTTAAGGCTGGATACCAGTTGTGTCACTACGGAGATTTCTCACAAACGACCAAAACTGTTTTTTGGAATCTAGACAGAAGTTCCTGATATAACTTCTTTGAGTAGCTCTGGTCAACCGGTGTGTGTCCTTTCTTATTTCCTTAAAAGAGTCCCAGTCACTCTCATTGTTACTTTTACGGGCTTTGTTGTATGCCCTTTGTTTACGTTTGTGGTATCTCTTGACTTTGTTTGAGATCCAGGGAGCCTTCTTCTGACCACTGACTATTTTGGATGGAATAAATTTATCTACAGTGACTGACAGATTTTGTTTGAACTGATTCCACAGGGTATCAATGCATATGTCCTCCATGTTTGAGTACTTATCAACAAAACCTGTGCTTAAGTTTTTCATTTCCCTTTTCATACCGTCCACATCACCTTTGTGGTACATATAAACCTTGCGCATGCTTCGGTTACAAGTTTTGGGGGTAAGATTAAGTGTGATCACAGGAATGCCCTGGTGATCACTAATACCTGGTATGAGAATTGATTTCTCCACCAAGGTGGCGTTGCTTGTGAAGAAGAGTTCCAAAATGCTGTCATTTCTAGTGGGTTCGATTACAATCTGATCAAGATTAAAGTTATTCATGATGTCAATCATTTGGTAGCAGACACTCTTTGGATTGGGTCCTGGCAAGACAGATTGGGTGGGCCAATCTATGTTCCCCAAGTTGAAGTCACCCCCAAGCCAAATAATCCCACTATTGGGATTCTTGATCTTTGAAATGGACTCGTGCAACTCCTGAAGGTACTTGACGTCATTCTTGTCGGGCGGCCTATAGAACGATCCAATGGTGAGAGTCTTGCTACCAACCAATTGCACCTGTGCCCAGACAATTTCACAGTTCGTATTTAAATCGGGTCTATGGGCACAAACCATGTCATTTCTGATTGCAATTACTACTCCCCCGTGTGAGTCCTCACGATCTTTTCTGAAAACAGTATAATTATCGGGTATGATTTCTTTATCTTCTACAGTATTGTTCAACCATGTTTCTGAGCCTAGAATAATGTCTGGATCATGTATGTCCAAACAATCCGCAAGTTCTGCAGTTTTGTTTTTAATACTTTGAAAGTTCACTACCATTACCTTTACCTGCCGTTTTGGCATTGGTTTCTGCTTCTGTTTGGTTTGTTTAGTAAACTTACTGGTGCTTGGTCCTTTAGGTGAGGATGTGGCTGCAGGTGGACTCAAGGGCAAATCATCATCACCTGTACATGTACTACTCAAATGGGAGAAACTATTAGAAGTTTCCAAGGACAACTGAGAAAATAGCGATGTGCTAAAATTTGGGATGCCACAATGGCAACAAGTCCAAGAGATGTTAGAATGGCCAAGGGCTTCATAATTTAAAGTATTCATCCCCATACACTGCGTATGATACCACCCATCACACTCGTCGCATTGGATGGCATTCTGATCCCAAGTGCATGGATCATTACAGATCAAACAGGGAAATTTTGAGCAAGAGTTCCCATCTTGTGCCTGTGGGCCTGGGTTCAGTTCACAATCCCCTGCCTGCATGAGCAGGAGAAGCCCTAGATACATGATGCTCGTCTTACTCAAGTGCTTTACAACAGCCTTATTACGGTGGGGGAAGAACATTTGTATTGGTAAATACAGATACTTAAATGTTGTGTGCATCTTTGGTTTCAAGCCAATTCCTTCAAGCCAGCTGAAAAACAACTGGGTATTGTTTACATATCACATGTATGAGTCTTTAACGAATGAGTTCATAGTTTGACCATATCTGTGTGCAAACTCGAGGTGGGTTCTCCTGTATGCATAACTATCAAGACTAGTATTTGTATAAGAAGGGTTCATTGATGGCTGAATGAATGGCGAGTCGCATGACGTAGCTAAAAATGGAGACTCACCAGCTGCATCCTCCGGCGTGCTTTTCACATCAAATGCACTTGCAGGTTGGAAATCAACAAATATAGCAATAAGCAAAGCGATACTCACAATAATCTTCTTATACATGATTGGTAAGAGGAGGGAAAACAAAGCCATGAGGGAAACACCCAGTACAAACCAGCCCTACTCCTACACTGCTCCGACCCGCGGCGGCATTCAGCACTCCATACCGAAGGCGATGGTCGCCATTTTCATTGCGCAATTCCAAACAATGAAAGAAAGATGGTCGACTGACGACGTGATGAAATGAGTCAGATTTTCAGTTCAATATTTCCACCAGTAACAAGCAAAAATATCTCCAGATATTGGTCCAGTAGTATCACGGAACCTAGTTCAACAAGACTTTTAGCTCGTTGGATAACAAAACGGCTAAAAATATGAACTTTTGATGGAAAAACAGCAGCAGTTCACGGAGGTCTGAAAAGTGAACCGCACACTTCAAGGGCGCACACCACTTTTTGTTAACTTTAATTCAAAGGAACTTAAAAGGAAGTTCACCAAATTATAGTCCACAGTTGTTTGATTTGATCACTTATACTAGTAGGCTTCATTATTAAGTAAATGCAAACTATAGGTGGCGCTATTAATCAAAAATCGTATTTCTTTTAATTTGCAAGGGGATGTAATCAATACTGCCATTAAAACAGATGGAATAGGTGAAACAAGCAACAAAGAAATTTTATCAACATACTTCATCAAAAAATAAAAAGGAATTATTTGTAGTAAAAGCTTCAACGAGCAATTTCCAGTAACTAAATAGCGCCACCATCTTGTCATAAATAGATACATTTTATATCCTAAAAGGCATTAAAAATGCTGTAAAAGTGAATAATGTTGTAAATAAGGGGATACTAAAGTTGAAAATGACTCAAAAGCATCTGTATACATTAGCTTGATACCGCTTTTAGCTGTTTAAGCCTAAAATTGAGTTGTACATGTTTTGTTTAAAAAACGAATAAATGATCACATCAAACAACCGTGCTTACGAGTATTAATGTTTCTAACAAAACATTACCTAATTTTCAATTAAAGACGTTTGCAATACCAACAGCTGTCACGCTAATATATACATAATATTGTTAAGCTATTTTTAACTTATATTTTCTTTTTGTTATTTTTTCGCTTTTTCTGCTATTTTTTTGATTCTACAAACTGTCCTTTATTGCGCGATTATATTTTAAATTGAATTCAGACTAATAATATGAGTTATTCATTTCATTTCGTGATAAAAAGTAGTTTGAACATTTCCTTGCTATATGTTACTAATTTTTATGACGTTTTTATACAAGTGTCTACCCCTTGTAAAGATGCAATCAAGATTAAAGATAAATAGCGCCATCAGTGTTTAGCTTTGCTTAAAAATGAATAGAGATCTACATGCCATCAAACAACCGTGAGTCGTACATGAAGGGCCAGAATTAAGGGCGGAAATTTGAAAGGAAATCAAACTTCGTTGCATTCCCAAGAAACAAGAAAGCCACAAAAGAGAAGTAACGCATACAAAATGTGTGAAGAATTTGAACCTTTTGTGTTAATAGAGGAGTTTATCACTTATTTATGATAAAAGTAGTCCACAGGCCATCAAGATCGTTCGTGATACGCGTTGTGCGCGGTCTTTGATCCTGGAAGGAACTTTGCCCTTTAATGAGGATAGTAACACAGGAAATGCATTGATCCAGGTTATTGGGATGGAAATAATAATGTACATGTAAAATTAATTTGATATCTGACTTGGTTTCTGGTCCTGTAACCATAGGCGTTAGACAGGAATTGCCTGTGAAAGGAGTTTCCATGCTGTTAAAAATGATTTTTGCAGAGGGAAAGGTTTTCCCGTATCCAATTGTCACGGATAAGGGAGTGTTTATAAATACTTTGGTGGGGGACTTTTTTTGACCCCCCCCCCCCTAGAGAGAACCTAAAAGTTTTGGACCCCTCTCACCCCCTGTTGTAACGCTCATTAAGAAGTATTGTAAGGTTTCATGGATTTTTGACACTTCATATATAAGACATGTAATATAATACACCAAATTCATACTATATAGTAATTATCTTATCCTAAAATGCATGTTAGGATAGGCCTATGATCACTGAGAAAATAAGGTTTTGGCAGTATATAATGCAGCAATGTAAGCATCGTAATGCGAGTTCAAAATACAAAATAACAACGGGGTCAAAACACAACAACAAATTAGCACTAACTGCTGCTGCGAAGGTATCCAGATGTGCAATGATTCTGAGGCTGTGGTGACTAAATGTAGGGGTGGTTTGGGATTAGGACGTATAGGTGCGCCTGGCTACAGAGCTATGCGCCTATGTTCAAGAGCACGTATTAGGTTTGGTAGGCATCATTTTTGCAGCGAAGTGAAGTTCATACAATTGTGTGTAAGGGAAAAAATGCACCACCGCCACCACCCACCCCAGGTTCACACACCACATAGAAAATGAACCATGTAAATAATAAAGTAATGTTTACATATTTATATTAGCAATAATAAATTATCAAAAGGGAATAAAATTAACAAACATGCAATTTTTTCAGCAGGTGTAAGTTTAATAAATGGAACAACCAAACCAACGATGTAGCACCTTTGTTTCCAATTTAAAAAAATCCACATAGCCCCCGAATGAAAAGTATTTAATTATCTTTGTAATCACTCAAAAAGCATTTTGTGTGAATTTTACAACCGAACTATAGGTGCTATTAAATTTTTATGAGCCTTTTTATTTTACATGTAAAGTTTATGGGGGTGACGATTAGAAATGGACGGCAATATTGAAAACCCTCATTTTAGACACTAAATTGCCCATAAAAAATAATAGCACTTCGTTCGGATGTACAATTCACACACAATGCTACCTGAGTGAGTACAAACATAATTAAATACATTTAACTCGGGGCTAGTCTTTCACTGTTATCCCTCCCTCTGAACTTTTTTATTTTATTTTTATCAAATTTCCTCACATTTGATATAAAATGGTCATAATATTGTGCCACTAATTATTTAATAGTCTATCAATTTAAGTCTATCAATACATTATATAATAAATTGAAGTGTGTTGATTACGGAATGTATTGGTATCACGTCTTTCACATGGGTTTGAATGGTTATGCCCCCCCCATGCCTCAATTCTTTGATCAAAAGTAGTGATTTACTTCCAAAATATTCCTTACCTTTCACGGCGCTATATTTCGGCTAATATTTGACGTTCAATCAGGTTTTTTGTAACGCATTTGTACACGATTATTGCCGGAGGCTACTCAATTCCCTAGGGATGCGCAGGTCGATACGCAGTAGCAACTTGCGCTCGCTAGTTGTCTTGGCGCGTCAGACGGACGATATACAAACTCATATGGTCTTCTGCGATGAGCGTTGAGTTCCAAAAACAGACCATTAATGTCAAAACAGTGCAACATTTACCCCTTATTCCCAAAACGACGTTGGATGGCGAAAACTAATCCTTTTTCCACGTGTTTATTACAGGGGATACGTAGCTCAAATATATCTGCGTGGGTCCCCAGGTGCAAAAAATAATCCTTAAAACAATGGTGTGACGTCAACATTTCTTAAATTTTCCCAAAAATTGGCCCTCAACCTCATAATAAGCGTCCAATACAAGAATCAACTGCAGAAATTCATATTTTAATAATCTATCTTCATGTATAACCGGTTATTTGAGATAATGACCGTCCCGTTATCTCATAACAAAGTCATACGGGAAAGTTTACGTACCAAGGCCACAATATAAAAAGGGCCCCCACGTTGGCTTCTTGATCGCTAGCGCGTATTGGCCGTTGGCAGCGGGGTGTTAGCGTCCAGATATAGGCTGAATACTAGTATATTCGGCCTTTTGTCGTTTTCATCTTTTTTGACCCCGAGCCCCTTCTATAAGGAGTCAAACTTTTTGCCCCCCCCCTTTTGAAGACCTAAAACTTATTTGACCCCCTCCATAATGCCCAGTCCCCCTCCCCCCACCGAAGTATTTATGAACACTCTCTGAGCCCTCTTTGCCAGATGATGATACACAATAAAATGAGATATTTCCTGCATCTGTCAATCACACGTGCAATGAGTAGAAAGGCCTCATTAGAAACAAATGAGGACAATAAAAACCAATCGATGACTTTTAAAGACACTTTTGTGTCAAAATTGAATGAGAAAGAAGGTAAACTTCTTTCCCTGGGGCATAAAAACCCCTAAAGATGATACTGCTTCTGATCATGAGCAATTTGGGGAAACTATAAAAGACCCATTAAGTCATGACAAGCTAATTCACGGTTGTTTGATAACATGTCAAACCGAGTAATTTTTAAGAAAAGTTGAATAATGATGGCGCTATTTATCTTGATATAGAAACGAAATTCTATGTTAAAAGTTGCTACAAAATATATGTGTATATGGGCAATTCCACGGTAACTCGTGCTACACTTTATGGCGTCCTTTTACATACTTTGTGCTCCAGCTTGTAAATTGATTTGATTGGAATCTGTATTTTTTGTATTTTAATACCCAACATTCAAGGCTAGATCCTCATAGTATTGCTAAATGAATATATCAACTTTTGTACGTATGGGACAGCTGCGAAAAACGGTAACTCGTGCTACGAGCAGAGGACATGCTAAAAAATCACTCATTTTTATTTTGATCGTGTCCTAAAACAAAGAGCATTAAAGCCTAATTGATTATATGATAAGTAACTGTTATGCTAAGGTTTATCTTGGTATAACTTAAAAAGTTTTGTCCCTCATAGTTTTACATTGACTGGCAAAAAACATTGTAACTCGTGCTACGGTAACTCGTGCTACAGTTTGTCCGGCCATAATTATACAAACTGGTTAATGTTCTTTTAAATGTCAAAGTTTCTTGATAAAAATTCCTCAATGACTGGTATATGATCAAATAACCCAATCTATGTACATATAACCATGGTATACTTTGATATAACCATGATAACCCCCCAAATAACCCAATTTATGTACAAATAACACCAATACACGTACAGTGCATGTATCAGCATACAATGTACCACACACATTACATCCCAGCATTACATATGTACATGTATAATTAATCCCTTGCTCCATCCTGTTTGGATATTTCATACATTGCAGGGCTTAAATTTCAACAGTTAAATTAAACAGTCAACAATTGATAGATTGATAGGTTATTTCACCCTAAATTAGTTTACAAAACTTGTAATGTTTGTGGTTCTTTACAATGATCGGCTCTGCAAGTTTCTTTAAATTTAAAAATTGCTTTCTGAGGTACCAGTATAGAATGGTTGGTCATCTTTTGGTTGAGATCATTTCCTGTGATTTCCTGCTTGGTGCATTACTGAATACAGTTTCAATGAGTTTGCACAATTTCAATCACTTCACCTGGAAAATGAGACCCATCATACTCAACAACATGAACAAATTTTGTATCAATAATAAAAATCTCTGTATCAACTTAAAATAGGAACAGGATTTTAACAAAGTAACAAGCTTCGCGATTCAGCATAAAAACGACGGAGTGTGACACTGTCTGATTTATATAACAAGGCATTTTAGCCAACGCCCTTTATATCAATTTAGTGTTGTTTTGGTTTCTCATGTGAATTCGCAATAACTATTAAGGGGGTTCGAAACGATGTTTATGGAAAACAGAAACTGAATTTAGAACCATTTGAATAGATTGAATAAGTTAAGCTAAATACACTGAGCAAAATAGTTTTTGTTTGAAGGAAATCGGACATACGGTGTCAAGATATACATGTTTTTAGTTTCTTTGTATTCTATTGTTTTTGCCAATATATTTATGAAGTTAATGAGGAAAATTGGCATAATGTGCTCATGAATATTCATGTTTGCCAATATTATACAAATATCTTATGAATAAACCTTCATACAGGACTCAAATCAAAACTCGGTGACAACAAACCTCATGACTAGGGGAACATTTTTGGAACATTTTGCAGGGGGTCGGATACCTCTACAACACCAACATGCCCCAGCTAGGTTTGTGGTCTATGACCACCATTTGCCACTAGTTATTATTATTATTATTATTATTATTATTATTATTATTATTATTATTATTATTATTATTATTATTATTAATTTTAAGTGTTATTTTTATTATTAATTTTGTTATTATTATTATGTTGTCATTGTTCAAATTTATGCTAAAATGACAGCATATAATTACAGTTAGGGCTATAATAATCAATCAACCTTTGTTTTGTTTGACTTTGCTGAGGTATATGTCATATCACTGAGCCAGTGAGCACCGTGACAAAAAACCATTGCCCCCCCCCCCCCTTACACACTAAGATTTTGGGGAACCCGAATTTAAAACCTTAAATTGTCTTATCATATAATGCGAGCGCAGCGAACAGGAAATTTGGCATATTTGAACATATGTTCCTAATGTTTTCCTACACCTTTTTAGGATGTAATATAGTACTCAATATATCTGTGCCAAAAATCACTTACCCCCCCCTTTCGACCTGCCAAACATTGCTCACCCCCCCCCCCTTTCGACCTGCCAAAAATGCTTGACCCTCCACCCTTTGGCCTGCCAAAATTATTTGCCCCCCCCACTATAATTAACCACCCCGGGGCTCCCGGCCGGGGCTACACATAATTATTGTACCATCCCTAACGAGCTGTGATCTGCATAATGGCAATAGTCCTAATGAATAGTGGGTACCAGAAAATTGAATCTCGAAGGTCATAATTGTATTGACATTGGCCACCTGAAATCAAAAGGTCATAGTTGTACCGATATTGTGTGCTGTATGCCTAAATGGCCAGTAAGCAATAAATAACACTGTCATTCTTCAGTGTAGGAATTATTATCTGAAACTCTGGCTTTTTCAACAATAAGTTAGTGCAGACTGTTCGAAATAAAACTTCCACTGTCATCGATCGCCAACTGAAATTCCAAAACCATGGGTAAGTTGTACTACTTAGAAAGTTATATACATTTAACAGTACAAGTATAAAGTACAAGTATTTTTTCTTCGACGATATACGGACTATGGTAAAGGTATATACCAGAAAATTAATGCTATATTTTGTATATCTATTTAGTGTATCTACTTTTAGATGCTAATAATTATTATAGATTTACTTGAAATAACTTAAATCAATGTATTATATCTATGATTCTATTACCCCCACGACCCATTATTCAAAATCGCGCACTGTGATTTGTTGGAACGCGTCACGTGAAAGACCATTAATTAGCAATAAAGTGGCCAGAGCAACGAACATTATGTTCTTCTCGCATCACAGCGCACAGCAAAGCGCGATGCAGTATATTAGCGTCATTACGCATTCTACGCAAAGCATTACGCTTGGTTACGCGTTCTGCAATACTCGCTATCACTTACGCTTTGGCTACGCGTAGGCGCTCCACCTTGAGGTAACTTGAAATATTTGGGCAAAAAACGTGATATTTTCTCTTTAAATCGCACCATATTGTGGTAATAGAATAGAAATAAAGGGTGCAACATTATCCTTTACATGCAAATAATGTGTCCTCGGCAGTAAAAACGTTTAAATAATGGGATCGGCGCACGTTTTTACTGCCTCGGACACATTATTTGCGTGTAAAGGATAATGCATTACCCATAGCAAAAAGAAAAGTTTCCCGGTGACTACCCGATGACCATTCGGTGGTCATCAGAAACCTTTCGGGTACCTTTTCCAGAGTTATCCGAAAGTGCCCGCTAGCGGATACATTGCGGATACCTAATTAAGTTATCCAAAAGTTTTCGGGTAGACATCCGGAAGTCTCCCAAAAACTCAAATATTTCAAATGAGTTACCCAGAAGGTTCCCAGAAACTTAGATTATTTGCAGGGTGGTTATCTGCTTTTAATTTGACCTTGAAAATAGCATTAAGCATCTTAAGAATGCGTGGGTGGGTATATGGTCAAAGGTCACTGAATGAATTCAAAATGGAGTAGCTATCTGTTGGCAGTTGGAATATATTTGTGCAGAATATTCAACTTATTTGTGGTCCAAAATGTATGGATTTACATGTAGGACATTACAAGATGTTAACTAATTAATCTGGAACATGCTGTAGGAGTTATAAAGCATTGAATGCTTGATTTCATATGACAATGTAGGTAGGAAAATTTGTAGGAAATGATTTGTATTGGTGCAGTCTTTATACACTATATACCTAATATAAATTTATGACACATTTGAATGTTTTAGTTTATATCTTTTGTAAATTATACATGATTTTGACAGTAAATTAATGCCAATTAAATTGCTAATCATCAGCTTATGCATGTATGTGTCAATTAACTGATAAACTTTGTGTTAAGCTATTTGTTGTAAATAAATTATAATATTTGATATAAAAATTATAGGCTACAGGTGTCATTGATGTGATCACATTTAGTAATATATATGTATATATACTGATATCATATTAATTATTTGTACATTAATTGAAAGTTTTGCACCTTATAAAGGTGTGAACCAAATTAAATCAGAAGAATATTTTTGTACAATAACTATAATTACATACACTTTCAAGTTTCTTACAAATGTACAATATGTGTATAGCAAGATAGCACAAACTCAACTGCCATGACTGCAGAGTTGTATTTCTCCAAAAACTATAATTCAAATAATAAGCTAAATTGCCTAATACATTTTGTGCATACTCATAAATTTGTATTTCTGCATTCCCCAAAAGGTCAACAGGAAGTCTCCAAGGAGGTCACCAGGTATATCGTCACCAAAAGTTATCCGCTAGGTCCCCGAAAAGTTATCGGGTAGTTATCCCCTAGTTCCCAAAAAAGTCATCGGGTAGTTACCCGCTAGTTTCCCAAAACAGTTATCCGGTAGTCATCCGGTACCTACCTGAAAGGTATCCACTATAGTTTCCCAAAAATTTATCGGGTAGTCACCCGCTACCTATCTAATTTGCATGTGAAATTTGCCGGTGTCTACCCGGTGACTATCGGGAAGTTATCCGAAAAGGTCTCATTTTTTGATATGGGTACCCTTTATTTCTTAATTATATCAATTAAAAAGAGGAAAAGTACGTATATCATCATCTTGTATTAATCATACCTATTTTCTTTCTCAAGTTGATTTTTATCCTTTCGATTGACTGCATTTTGACGGCAGACGCTTAAACTCTCGATGTCGTGTCACGACATTTTGGCTCATAACTCCACATCGATAAGCCGTAGATAGGTGACAAGGAGTAACAATGTTACAACCCTCCGAATCTCATTTTGTACCACCAATAGATAATAATCAACAAAGAACAACTCTTTTAACTGGTAAAACCAATCTACCTTCCTTCATTCATTCATTCATTCATTCAATTTATTCACACATGATTTCACATATATATAGATAACAATATTTCCAAAATCATATATATATATATAATATGTATTATATACAAAATTTAAGCATCAATAACAAAAACAAATTTAATTAAGTTGGTAACATAATGAAATGTATCTGAAGGATAATACAGAATTAAATGGTTATATTACAAATCACAATCGCAATTTCCGAAATTATATATAGTAGGACAAATTTATATAAAAATATTTACATCGCAAGATTATGATTAAATAGCAATTCAATTAATGATACAAATTTAATTTGTACAAAAAGTTAATTAAAGTACCAGTAACTCAGTAGATTTTGAAAACGAAAGAGAATAATATGAAAGGGTGAAAAAAAAAAAAAACATGTGAAGGAGAGGCCAAATAAGCCCAAAGGGCTTTAAGGCTGGTCCCACCTTAGCAAATTTGAAAGTGAAATATTAGAATAGGGAGGGGTGAACATGACAAGACAGAACAGTACAAGACAGGACAAGACGAGACAGGGCAGGGCGGGAAAGGATCAATCAGGACAGGGATAATACAATGCAGTACCAGTCAAAAACCAAAAAAGTTGACAATGTAGTGGATCGATTTCAAATAGGCCTATTTAAAATAAGCGCACGTGCACGGTACCGAGGCCTATAGCCAAAACCAACATCGGGATTTGACGGCAGTATTTGTTTAAAACATATTGAACTATTTATAAGATGAAAGAAAATGATATATGATACTTGAAAATTATATAATAGGTTTATTTTATTTAGATAAGTACTTTTTAATCAGGCGGTCCTTCAAGCTAGTTTTGAAGCTTAATATATTTTTTGAGTTTATTATATCTTTGTTTAATCCATTCCAGGTTTTAGGTCCAGATACTTTAATCGAGTATTTGATTAAATTAGATGTGTGTTTAACTGTAGTAAAATGCTCAGCATGTCTAGTGTTGTAGTTGTGAATGTCACTGTGTTTTAAAAGAAAGTTGGAGAATGATTTTGGAAGGGTTTTGTTCTCATAGCGGTACATAAAGAGACCTGTTTGTAATTTATTTATGTCAAAGATATTTAGTGTTTTAAAATTATGGAAAATTTGCTTTGTGTGGGATAGGTAACCAGAGTTGTTAATGATACGGATTGCTCTTTTTTGGAGTTTAAATAGTTTGTCCAATTTTGTAGAATTAGGAGAAGTCCATGGACAGTGGTTAAGGTCAAGGGTGTTGTCAGATATCGCCCATGCTATGTTGCTGTAGGATATGTAAGGCAGGATTAAGGTGTTGTAGAGTGAGAATAGTATATGTGTGGGTAAAATGTGACGAAGTTTTCTAAGAATCCCGATGTTCCTAGAAATTTGATTTGTAATTTTGTGGATGTGGTCTTTCCAGGAAAGATTTTTGTCAATTATTACACCTAGAAATTTTGTGTTATCTACAGGATGAATTGCAACGTTGTCTATCATAATGTGTGTTGGTGGAGTGGCGTGCTTTTGCTTTCGTTTTTGTTTGGTGAAATGGATGTAGTTAGTTTTGCTGACATTTAGGGATAGTTTGTTGGATTTGAACCAGTTTGAGACATTGACTAATTCTACGTTGAATGTGTTTATGAGAGTGTTAAGGTTTGGGTGAGATAAGAAGATGTTCGTATCATCGGCGAAAAGGACAAAAGAGAGGATTTTGGATGAAGTGGGGATATCATTAACATAAAGAAGGAAGAGCAAGGGACCCAGGATAGAGCCTTGAGGAATACCACAAGAGACTGGAAGAAGATCAGAGAAATGTGAGTCAAAGGACGTGAATTGATATCTGTTACACAGATAGCTAGAGAGAAGATTAAGGGCTGTTCCACGAATACCATAGTGTTGGAGTTTGGTAAGAAGAATGTTGTGATTGATGGTATCAAAGGCTTTGGAGAGGTCGAGGAATATGCCAATAGTGTGATGATTAAGAGCAAGAGAGGAGGAAATATTGTTGTAGATATCTAGAAGAGCAAGATCAGTGGAATGCTGTTTGCGAAAGCCATATTGATTGTTGTGAAGAATATGAAAGTGAGAGAGAAATTTATCAATCCTATTGTAAATGATGCGTTCAAGGATCTTGGAAAAGCATGGTAGAAGAGAAATGGGACGATAATTAGAGAAGGTGTGGGGTCGTCTTTTTTGAAGACAGGGATGACTTTCGCAATCTTGAGGGCTGAAGGAAGACACCTGTAGAAAGGGATTGGTTGAAAATGTGGGCTAGGGGTTTGGAGATAAGGGGAATGATATGTTTAACAATGGTTGGGCTGATGTCATCGTAGCCGGAACTCTTGCCATTCTTAAACTTCTTGACAATGTCTAGGATTTCCCTTTCGTGGGTGGGATTGAGGAAGATGGAGTTAGTGTGTGGGTCCTTAAGGAAATCAGAGAAGGAAGAGGGAGAATGAATGTTTGAAGCAAGTTTAGGACCTATTTCAGCAAAAAAAAGAATTAAACTTTGTGGAAATGTTACCGGGGTCGGAGATTTTTGAGGTACCATAAAAAAAATAGGAGGGGTTTTTCAATTTAGTTGTTTTGCCAAGAACGTTATTTATTGTTTGCCATGTGTTTTTGATATTATATTTATAAGTGTCAAATTTATTTGAATAATAATTCTTACAGGAAATCTTAATCAGATGAGTTAATTTGTTTCTATATTTGACGTATTTAGTTTTATTTATTTCATTAGGGTATTTAATGAACGACTTGTAGAGTTTATTCCTAGTTTTAATGGATTTGATAATTCCCGCAGTGATCCAGGGTTTACATTGCTGGCGCTTTTTGATTTTTTTTCTTAACTTTGGGGAAGTGTTTATCATATATATTAGTAAATTTATCTATGAAGACGTTATAGGATTGATCAGTAGATTGGTTATTTAGGACTTCGTCCCAATTGGTTTGATTTAGTTCAGACGTGAAAGATGTTATTGTGGTCTTAGTTATATTTCTTTTAGTATAGTAGCGATTGACTTTAGAATTAGGTACATTATTTTTATCGTTATTTATTATTTGGAATACAGGAAAGTGATCAGTGACGTCGCTAAATAGGATACCAGGAGTTATTTTATGATTCAAAATATTACAAAAGATATTATCGATTAGAGATGATTTCTTAGTGGTTACACGGGTTGGTTTATCGATTAGTGGATAAAATGAGGAGGCATACAGTGTGTTGAGGAAATCATTTGAAACTGAGTGAGTGGATGTATTTAGTAAATCAAGGTTGAAATCACCACAAATGAAGGTTGGGAGGTGTTCTCTATTGATCAAGTTGATGGTAGTAGACAAATTAGTGATGAAGGATTGAGCACATCTGTCAGGAGGTCTATAAATGACTCAATTATGGTATTTTTAGTCTCACTTTCGATTTCAATGAAAATTGACTCGTAATCTTGACTAGGGATTAGATTTAGATCATCACGAACCTTAAAGTTGAGATCGTCAGATATGTACAACCCTACCCCACCTCCTCTTTTCCCAACTCTGTTGAAATGAGCAATATTATAACCATCGATGTTGATAAGAGGCGGTAGGGCATTGTTATCATTGAGCCAGGACTCACTGAATGCGATAAGTGGAATTTATGATTAAGTGTTTTAAATAATCAGTGATATTATCAAGGTTTTTATTTAAACTGCGGGAATTGAAGTGAATTAAACTTAGATTAGAGTTATTAAGATGTTTAGTGCGTTCATTAAATGTGTCACTACAGTAATAGTTACATTTATCGTTATTATTATTAACTTCATAATTTTTATTTAGTTCGTCATCTTTATCATTATTGTCGTTTAGATCAAAGGGATTTATGTTAAGTTTTTGAAGATATGTAAAGGAAACAGTATGATCATGATTTAGCTGATTAATTTCATGCAAAAATTCTGCATCGTCAATGATATGATTAAAGGGTAAAATCGATCCAATACAGTATTTACAGTACCAGGGTTTGGAGATAAGAGTGTGATTCTCATCAAGGATTTTTTAAACAATGATCGTGAATTGATTGGTTACCACAGATGGCACAGTTGGTGGAGTTGTCCTTAGATCCTGAAAAATGTTTACAACAATGGGAACACAGCATGGGGGAACATATAAATACACTTAGAAAATACACTTACAAATAAGCTTAAATGATATAGGAAAATACCAAAAGGGATACTAAATCCAAGCGAAGCAGAGCAAAAAATCATTAATGGGGAAACAGAAAAAGTCAATTAGGCCCATATCGTGCTTAGTTATCAAGGCAATCGCAAAGCAATTCAGCATCGAAGTGGTTACGTAATTCTCTTGGTTACCGGATCACGCTACTTTGGTATGCCTTCGAGTGCCATATACTTTATGTGGTGATCATTTCGATCGTGGTTCATTACTCTAGCGCGTGATCCCGTTGACATAGTAACATTACGTAACTTCGATACTGAATTCACAGCTATATAATATAATTGCAGTCAGCTACCTGCACAACCGATTCTTTTGTTCTGCAAGGCTCACTCAGTCATTTAATGAGGCAATACAAACGATCGAAATTGGTGTTGAAATGAGCAAAATTTTGAGTTACACCTTTTCAGTGTAAAATTTTTTTCAGCCAAATGAAAAGCAATAATTTTCATTTTTTCAGTAAATGGCTGGAAAAACTATAATGCTTGATACTGATTTTTTTTAATCCTGGTGTTAAACTTAGGCCTGAAATTCAGTCATTTAGTGTAAGATATTCGATTTTTATAGGCTTCAGCTCGGCCCGCGAGCTTTTTCTTGATCAACCTTTTAGCTTTTCAAAGTAATATAGTTCGCTAATGAAGGATTTTCCCCAACTTTCTAAAGCACATCACCGTGAGCTATATATCATAGTTTTGTCAGAATTTCCGTTTTGATTTCACCATCTTTCACTGTCGGCTGAAAAAATTTCTAAATCAACACGTGAAATCTAAAGGCTAGTACTAGCATTGTGGATCGATATCCCTGGGTTTAATAGGAATACCGGCATGGCTATAGTGTTGCCAGAACTTCAATATAGCAAAGAAATTCCCAGACCTATAGCGCTCCTACTGATCATGTTTAGCCAGAACACCCAATTGGGGATTTAATCGCTGGTCGGGCAATTTGCTTTCAATGAAAAATTGACCTGGATAACAACAAAGGAAATATCGACTATTTCTGCTGGTTGCTCTCGAGATAAAAGTACTCACCATTGCCTACTTTTACTTAGTTTGACATTTTCTGAGCATGAATGGAAAAAGGGTAAAACAAAAACGGAAATTCTGACAAAACTATAACATATAGACCCACACGATGTGCTTTACAGAGGTGGGAAATATCTTTCTTTAGCAAACTATGTTAGTTTGAGACGCTAAAACATGAATTCCGTAAAAAGCTCGCAGGCGAATTCAAAGGCCTATAAAAATCAAAAATATCACACTAAAAGACACAATTTGATGCTTAATTTTAACACCAGGATTTAAAAAAATGTATATCCAAGCACCAAGTTTTTAACTGACATTACTGAAGAAGAAAAAATATTGCTTTATATTTGACCGAGAAAATTAATTTCATAGCAAAAAGGTGTATCTCTGAATTGTGCTGATTTTTACATGTATCGATCGACTTTTAGCGCGACTAAGCATTTCTAAAGAATTGGTTGTCCAGGCGGCAGACTGATTGGCGCATGGTAGGACAGAAGGGATTACACGCGCGAAACATGAATGCATGCAGAATAGAGGCCTTGCATGAAATTATCGATTGGCTCCAAACAAAGAATTTGAGCCGGTGTCCTTCACCGTAGTTATGGCGGAGTGCAGGCTATTCAATCAAATGTTGTCATCAACCTATTTGATCGTAGTGCAGGGTTATGTGTGTCAGACGAACTGTCACGGTAGATTGCAATCATGCTTTTGTTGAATGCATTTGAGTAGTCCGCCATATTTACGGGATGATACGTCACATGCAAGGCCTCTATACATGACTGGTGATTATGCCCTGGTACACTAACACAATATGAGCTAAAAGAAAAGTATTAAAATGATACAAAGTACGGCAATTAGAGAGTATTATGCTAGTTGACAAACATAGCTACATGTTGGCAAAGTGGATTACGACCAAAGCATATTGAACGCTAGCATAAGAATCAATAAAAACAACCAATTATGTGTTCAGTCAAAAAAGCATACACAATAGAAACTTTGAATACGGTAACATGAAAATTCAGATTGATGATAATTGCTGAAGTCAATAAACACAGTAGGAAAGTACATCATGGATACATGCATATTATTTGGATTGTAAACAATATGTCAGAAATGAGAAACTAACGGTATACTCAGTGCATGAGCAATTACAGAAAATATAGCAAGATCAGTCAAGACATGAGCATCATGAACTGAGTTTACAATATTGGTAGCACAAACAGCATGTGAGAATGGGATGAGCAATCAAGATCAAGTTTCTAGTTAATATAAAAACATGCATTGGTGAGATGATTATTATAAGCCAACAGTATAAGCGTAGAACAATAATGCATAGAGAATATAGTACAATAACCATCATAAGCATTAATGCAAGACAAAATAACCAAAATACTCTAAACATGGTCATTCAATCTATCTAAACATGGTCATGAGAGAGTCATAGTATAGAGATCGGGCAAAAAATATGACCATCATGCATTGATTTTACATGCGTGTACCATGTAGTAATCTGATTGGAAAAAACAACGTCAGATTCAAAGGCAGTGTGAATGGGAAACCATCAGTCAATTACTCAAGAAAATGCATCTAGAACAGTAATAAAGTAAGTTACAAAGTAAGATAAAGTAACCCAATAATTATCTAAACAAAAGCATGAGAGAATCATAGAGCAATGATCAGGCAAGATGCTCAGGTAAATGATTTTACATTCTGATTATAAGAAGTTACTTATATAATTACTGAAGTAAATGTGCCTACAACAGATATGACAAGATAATTGGGTGATGAGTAGGACAAATGGGATGGAGGAAGGGAGTTGGGTTCCATATAACCTCAAAACATCCTGTGATTGAGATATATGCCTTTATTTGTCAACAAATACATCAGCACCAACGTTAGGGGAATTAGGATAACTCATATAAAACAAACACAGCTAAATGCATTAGAAAATGTTCACTCGTGAATGAATACCTCTCACTCACATTTCAATATACAGCTATACATTAGGTAATGGATACTATGGCAGGTATTGGAATACTTGACCAGGTCAGAAGTGCTAAAATGAAAGAAGGCCAATACGAGCAATAAAACAAGATACTGGAAGGGTAGAGGACTAAAAGGATGGAATTTTAGTCAGATAACATATTTCAGTTATAGCACGTGACAGGCAAGATAATGAGCATCATACATTGATTTTACATTACTTAAAGTAAACGCGCCTACAACATATATCATGTATGTGAAGGATATTTGAGTGATGAGAAGTACACCTGTGTTTGAGAAAGTGCAATTATTGGTCGTCAAATAAAACTATCATATGTTGATGTAGGAAGAATGTAATAACATATCATAATAACATATCACAATAAAATAAGAAATACACTAAGTTATCTTATAATAATCATGTTATCACAAAGTAAGATAAAGTAACCCAATAATACTCTAAACAAAAGCATCAGAGAATCATAGAGCAATGATCAGGCAAGATGCTCAGGTAAATGATTTTACATTCTGATTATAAGAATTTACTTATATAATTACTGAAGTAAATGTGCCTACAACAGATATGACAAGACAATTGGGTGATGAGTAGGACAAATGGGATGGAGGAAGGGAGTTGGGTTCCATATAACCTCAAAACATCCTGTGAATGAGATATATGCCTTTATTTGTCAACAAATACATCAGCACCAACTTTAGGGGAATTAGGATAAATCATATAAAAACAAAACACAGCTAAATGCATTAGAAAATGTTTACTCGTGAATGAATACCTCTCACATTTCAATATACCGCAATACATTAGGTAATGGATACTATGGCAGGTATGGGAATACTTGACCAGGTCAGAAGTGCTAAGATGAAAGAAGGCCGATACGAGCAATAAAACAAGATACTGGAAGGGTAGAGGACTAAAAGGATGGGATTTTAGTCAGATAACATATTTCAGTTATAGCACGTGTACAGAGCGAAAACTAAATTCTGACATGGTCAAGATATTGTATAGGCAAGATAATGAGCATCATACATTGATTTTACATTACTTAAAGTAAACGCGCCTACAACATATATCATGTATGTGAAGGATATTTGTGTGATGAGAAGTACACCTGTGTCTGAGAAAATCCAATTATTGATCGTTAAATAAAACTATCATAATGTTGATGTAGGAAGAATGTAATAACATATCATAATAAAATAAGAAATATACTAAGTTATCTTATAATAATCATGTTAATATCACAATACCCTTTTGGGAATGGGAAGACTTGATCATGTCAGAGGAGGAAAAACATGCGAGCAAGACTAGTTGTTGGAAGTTTGAGTCAAACAAATTGGCAAGTGAACAAAGTGACAAAACTGATTCTGACATGGTCAATAAATATTGACGATCATAACAAGATAATTGTGAGCAAACAGCAGAAACATTGTACAAGTAAATAAACAATAAGTTATGAGAAAGGATTTTACTGCAAATTACTTACACTGTATTTGTTGCCACTGATTGTGTTGTCAATGAAGCAAAATTATAAGCAATGTAATAGACAACTAACTGGAGCAAGTTTTAGGCTAAAAGTATATTGAAACATTCAATCTGAGCAGACAGTGATGAGACTATAGTATCGATTTGGTGATACAATCGATTACCAAGTGTATAAATCACGGAGGGTATGATATCATGTAGTATGATTAGGGACAATGCAACTGAACAAACGATGAGCTGAAGAGGTTGCATCAAATGATCAAAAGTGCAAAAAGCACAGTCAATGAACTATGAATGGTACAAATACCATTGTCAAGAGATGCAATCAATGAAGTCATGACATAAAAAGGGAACCAAGCCGATCAAGAGTGCAAAAAGCACATACTACATGGTATCATGGTAACAGTATCAGATATAAACAACATTTATAGTGCAATATTATCAAACAAGAAAATCTACAGTACTTACAAGAGCCATTTTCTTTAACACAAGTATTATTATATTAAAGCGAAAAAAGTCCATTTACCAGATGTGGTAAATCATAAATAGCAAACCGGTGCTAAAAGCAGAAGTTCACATTATTACAATTTTTCTAAGTCACTCAGAGAATTAATGTTGACCCGTTTGTTGTCAGTAGTAATGCAGTGTATTCTGCCGTCAGTAGTCCAAGCGGATTTGACTTCATCATGGGCTTTGGTAGCTCTTAATAGTGTGACGCGTTTGGCTGTGAGATTTTCTGTGATGACAATGCCGGTGGACTTTAGTTTTCTTTTGTTTTTGAATATTTGATGCCTGACGTTGTAGCTGGTAAGTTTCAAGATGATGGGACGGGATCTAGGCCGAGAGTCATTTTCATCTTCTGAGTTATCAGACCGTTTAGGGCCAAGTCTGTGTGTACGATCAATGTCCCGTTCAGTGATTGTGATACCAATGAATTCTTCAACGGTGTTGATGGCAATTTGATCTGTGGATTCTTCTGATTTCTCAGCGAGTCCATGAATTAGCAGACAATTGCGTCTGGAATACTGTTCAAGATCATCCAGAGAAGTTTCAAGGCTTTCTATCTTCTTAGTGTACTGCCCTACCTGTTTCTTGAGGTTTTTAAGTTTCTCGTCTTGATTGTGAATGTCAACGGATACCGATGTATATACATCCTGCTTTACCTCCTCTTTCAAGTCATCTTGAAGGGACTCCTTGAGATTTTCAGTAAGAGTATTCAGCATAGGGGGTGAGCCTATGATGATTTCAGCCAGAGTATCGGCAATACTATTAATAATGCCGGTGTCTGATAATAGTAAATCTTTGATCTGAGTTGCCAACTTACTTTGTGGCGTGTCAGCGGTAGGTTCACTGGCACGGGCGCCATCTTGGATGGTAGGCATTGATGGTTTGGAGCTTGATCTATGTTTTTGCTTGGAGCTCGATCTCGTTTCTGGAGCCTTATCACCCATGCCAAATCACCAGGAATCGGTGGTCTTATGATGTAAAAATGAGACGAAATTTTCTGCCACAACTAGTTAAAGATGTGTTTTTTGATGCTTCGAAGCGGACAGGTTAAAAAAACATGTCCGCCACTGTCATTACGCAATTGATGTATTCCTTTCTTTATTATGTAAAGTTACTATTATATTATTAGATGTGTATCTTATCATGGGTGACTATAACATAAATCTGTTTCGTATTAAAATAGTTACTAACCTCAATTAATAGTTAAGTTTTCCATTGTAATTAAGATATCTAAAGTAATTCCTATCTATACAAAGGATAGGCCGGAACAATATTGTAATTATCGACCTGTATCTGTGTTACCATGTTTATTTTGAAAAATATTGGTACGTTTATGGTCGGTATTGTATTTTTATGGTTTTGTTTTGTTTTTTCGTATGTTTTTTTTTGTTGTTGTTGTTGTTGTTGTTGGTTTTGTTGTTGTTGTTTTTTTGTTTTGTTTTGTTTTTTGTTTTGTTTTTTGCTAACAATAAAACCACATTTCACTCTAACAACATTATAATTTATTGCAATGAATTAAAAGAAGTGTGCAGTATTTATGTTCGAGATAGGCCGAGCGTCTCAGGCTAGGCATACTATTTACACGATATGAGATACCACAGAGTTTCTATTCTACACGTGTTTACGACTTGCGCTTGCTCAGTACCCCATATGGTGTTGCCATTACAAGAAAATTCGATTTGTTGTCAGGTAAAACCCAGGTTTTGTTTTCAATACACTAACTGGAAATTTAATACACTAATAGCGATTGCTGTTGTCGTTATACGCATATAGTTTACTGCATTTTATACATTACGATTTTTTAAATCGTACGTTAAAATTGTGATATATTCAACTGTTTGAGAATTAAAATCAGATCCACGTGCTCTATAGAATATTAAATCACAAGTCTATAATACAATGCACTATATCGAGAGCTATCCAGACACTATGCAACTTTCTTTATCTGCGTCAATAATAGAATATTGATTTTTATCGAATTGAATACATCTCTACATTTTGAGCTTGTACTTCAGCACTGAGCGATCTAGCGATCGATTCCTAGCCAATCAGATAGGACTCCTTTTCTTGCGTTCGGTGAAATACCAATCGCCCGTCGCTCACCAACGGAGTATTAAATTGCAGGGAAAAAATCTTTATAATAAATGGTGTCGACATTGTGTGGTGCTTATGGGAACATCATACCAAACAAAACACGATCAAATAAATAATTAATGATTTTTTGGTAGGCAAATCCAGTAAAATAGTACTCACTTTCTGAGCTTTCGATGACCGGTTATGTCATCTTGATCACAGATGTCCAGGCTCACTGCACTTCCCGCCGTGGGACTTGGTAGTCTCATTCCCACAGGTTCTTGATTGGTTTAGCAGCGAGTCGTAGACGTGATCTAGAGAATACATCCCAATGTCTCGATTCATAAGTGCACTTTATAAGTGCAGTGAGCCTGGACATCTGTGATCAAGATGACATAACCGGTTATCGAAAGCTCAGAAAGTGAGTACTATTTTACTGGATTTGCCTACCAAAAAATCATTAATCGTTTGAAACAATCCTACAAATTAAACTCTTTAAAATAAATTATTGTATTCATTTTCAACTCCGTTGTTATTTTTAATAACTAAATTGTGTCATTTTGGATCTTACAGGAGACACAAAAGCTCTAGTTGACGCAGTAAATAAGAAATATGGTCAGTTGATGCGGGATAAAAACATAAAAGGCATGTCATCTCTTTACACTGAAGATACCCAAGTGTTAACAACGGGATTCCCCCCGTTAATTGGAAAAGAAGGTATGTATCAAAATCATGTATCGCAAACAATAAGTTTGCATCCATACCAATCCAAAATTACCTGACCAATTCCCACACATCGTTAGGTATTTCCAGCGTTTGAATATGAATGGAGCTATTTCATAATTCCATAAACCTACATATATTATATTAAACCTACCTGTCATTTATATGAAATAATTGACTAAGTCTGATTTCACTCTGACAGTTACCATCTTTAATGGTATTAATGGTTAAAGTATTAATGGTTTATTACTTACTTGTTATGTTGTTCCCACGACATTGAAAGTAACACTAATCATGCACCAAAGCTAATCGTAGATCCATCCTTTGCGCTAATTTTAGTGATAAGATTTTTACTCCAGCAACTTACCCGGGGAGGACCGGCCATCAAATGTGACCATAGAGGGGTGGATTGGTGAGGCCCACCATTGGTTTCCACAGTAAAAAATGTTTTTCACTTCGCTCATGTAAAATTATTCCAAGAGCTACAAAATTTTTACTTGTCTGTTAGGTTAAAATAGGCATTGCCTTTTATATTTAGGAGAAAATCGTATTTTTGTAATATTTGTAGCCAAATATCAATTTTGCCTATACTTTTGTACGCAAATATTTTTCCCATTATTTTTCCCCGAGCCAAGGTGCGGTTTTAGCTCTATTGGTCCCGTTACAGAAAACAAATGCACAAAATATATTTCCCAGTGCAATGTATACATTTTCACATGAAAATAAATAATTTTGGATTCGGTACCGGGGATTGAACCCAGACATTTTGCGTGGCAGGTACCAATGCTAACCACTACACCACGTATACATTGTGTGACGCAGGGGAAATTTTAGTATATAGTACATGTATAACATGTCGTGCGTTATTCATACAAAAAATTCTAAAAACAGTACTTAGAATGAGGTTCATTGTCGAACCTCAACGGATTTAGACTGATAAAATATTGCTTGATAATATACATACACTTTTTTAATTATTTGAGACGTTTACGTTTTAAACCAATGACGACGTCAAAATTCGGTCAATCTTGGCCGCCCCCCTGGAATTTCCCACATTTACATGGGCGCCCTCATATTATGACGTCATAGCGAATGGGAATGTTTATACTTATTTTAGTATCACTGCATAGAAAAGACCCACAGCTATACATTTGTACTAAATATAACATTATATGACAATTACATTTTTTATGACGGATAACAAATCTTAGGGGGTTGGTACTTGCTGCTTTGTTATTAAGAAAACACTTTTCATCCTGATAATTGTTTTCTTTTCAAAGCTTTTGAAAAATTTATAGAAGGTTACATCGCAACTGGAATAACGGATCTGAAATTAGTTACCGCTTTCCTGGACCCTACAGCAGACAGCGTGGCTGAAGGTGGTACATTTTGGGAAAGAGGAAATTATACGTCTTATAACGATGGTGCTGTCGCGGATGTTGGCAAGTACGTAATTTATAGAACAGTATCCAGACTATATAAACTACGAGCCAGAGGCGAAACCAATTACCGTATTGGTTTTACCTTCTATGTGTTCTTTACAAATATGCCCAAATTTTTTAGCGCTTCAGATTGTCACAATAAACATTTTAGCAATAGATAAGCGGGCCGATTTGGAAATGTTGCCCCGTTCGGTGACCAGATACGTCCTTGCGTCCCTGGTACTGTGCCATGAGCATAGATCATCTTAATGCCATGAGGTTCGCGTATCAAACAAATCTAAGCAGAATATTTCCCACTACACATGTGGGAGCTCGTGTCGGCGCTTCGGTTCAAAATGTCCTTGAACACATATGCGAGGTTTGCATTAAAGCTAAATCCTTCTGAATATGCCAACAATATAATCATGATTGTCTTAAATATTTTACGCACCACAATATTCGAAAATTATGAGTGTTTTGGTGCACAAAATCTATATCTGCGAAATCGACAAATAGGGTGTATTTGTAAGCATGCTGCGGCGACAAGGCACATTCTCGTTGTATTTGATTCTTAAAAAGCCTTTTGAAATGCATAAAAGAGACAGTATGAAGAACTCATTTTAAAATGGGTGTAAAAATACAGGTCACACAGAGTCACGTATTTGGATATAGTCTTCGGGGGTCAGGTATAGATTTATGTTGGCTCCCAAGATAAATATTTTTTTATAATCACTTTCAACAGTTTTGTTTTATTTTTGCTTAACAGATATGTAGTCATCTGGAAGAAAGTAGCTCCTGGAAACATTCAACTTTACATCGATACCTTTTGTTCCAATAATGCTTAAACAGTGATTTGTATATTGTACTCAGAAACTTAAGGAATAACTTCGAAGTTCAAACTCGTTAATTAACATTGTGAATGGTAAAAGTATATCATTAGCATGAATTACGTTTATGTATGTATAGTTTGGATAATCACAAAGACTGTTTCTAGTGATCTATAGTCGTCTTTTCAAATTGAATCTGTAGAGTGAGTCTTATCGTGAAGATAAAGAAAGTTAGATTATTTGAAGAGATCAAATCGAGATCATATAAAAGATTACAAAACGTCCTAAAAATATTACAACTGTAAAATCTCCTTGCCGTAGGACTATAGCAGTATTCTTCTGTAGGGCTATACATTGATCATAAAAAACGACCTCATGCCCAATTGCTAGGTGTACATAGTAAAACAAATTTTCCCTGTATGACTACTTTTAACCCCTAACCTTATATTCACAGGAAATATGGGGCTACAGAATTATATCGAGCCCAATATATAGCTAAGTTTGCTGATTTGGGGGCTTTTTTCGATAACCAGTATCTGGTATCAACAGGTGCCTGTATGCATTGAGTAATCGTTTAAAACAGACAAAATTACAACAAGAAGGCTCTTATGGTTTTCGAAACCAAAGAAGGTTACATATTACCTGAAAGTTCATATTCCCTTAAACTATTTGGCGACACTTCACGGAATAATGATTGCTTTTTAAAGTAACGACTGTAAGAGAATATCACATTGAAATAGAAATGTAGTATATGTAGTTTAAATTTCCCAAAAAAAGTTTGCACTTCTTTGCAGAAAAGAACAGAAACCAACAATTCCTACATGAGAAATTGAAAGCCGAAAGCTTTACATCAAACATTATTAAGAAATAGACATACCTGATTGTGTACTCATGTATTGATAGGATTTAGTTAGCATATAATATTATACGAATCCAATTTCACGCATTCCTACATCTCAATGGCAGCCATAGCTGGGTCCCCCTTAGGTCTATCCCACCTAAAATGTGAAATGATGTGGCCTTGGCGGGGATATTGAACTGCAATTCGTCACCCGTGTTACACGTAGACAAAAGAATGATGAAAGTTTACAACGAAATACAATTCACCATCGATTTTTAAGCGGATTTAATCCACCCAATTGGGCAGTAACAACACCAGTTTGGTGCAGACGGGGCCAGTAATGACCAACTGAATTCTGACTATCACTTGGCTCGTTGGATTCGTCTATAGGCTATATACGATGCGCAATAAAGTGACAATGTTCACGTGAATTTTAGTCTACCACCGTCGTTTAGTTTTTAATAATTTATGTTATGCAATGAATAATAAGACTTCATATTGACATATCTTAAATATAGAGATATTTTGCTCCACAACGCCGTTTTTCCCAATGAAATCAGACATTCCTAAGCGAAGATATTGAGTTCGTAAGTTATGGTATTATAAAATTGGATATCGGCCTTATTGACAATGTTGGGATTAGGAATTACCTTGAAAAATGTCTCAAAAATAAAATATGCTAGTTATATTCCGGTCTGACAATATTTTAAACATATAACATCACATATTTGCAACAAACCCAAATTGTGAAAAAATCACCCCGGGCAGAATTGTTGCGATTTCTCCATTTACGATCCTGCCCAAAGGTGTCTCCTTTCGATATACCACGTCACATTTGTCTATAGCCCATCTATTTAAGTGCTACGAACGTTCTTATAAAATTGGATAAGACATATTAGTATCCTATATATTTTTGGAATGTTAAATGTAATCACGTATCATTACAAATTCGATGATTTTAATATATCTTAATATTATATTATTATGTCGGTTTAGTTTCAATAATATAACAAATTCACCATAATGCTGCAGGTGTTATAAACCTATAATGAATGATCGGATTATGTGTTTAATGTTTCGTTAAATTGAAAAAAAAAATCATTAGAATTGAAAAACAACAACAATCCTTCGTATATGGTTATAAATGCAGGTTTCTCGAACTGAGTTATTTCTTGCTATATGTGATGCATTTCTGCCTTAAGCAATGTTGACAATTTTCCTAAACTAGGCTAAAATATCGTGGTATTACTGCTAAGCTTGAGTAACATACAAAACAAAACATACTGATGCACTGAGAAAATATGCGCTACTCTCAAATCCCTTTGATCGCTCCTCTTTCCTGCTTTAGTTAATTGTTGATTATAATTGTGATAATGATAACAAATAAAAGCATTGTTTCTTGTATCTTGAACGATTTTAACAATTGAGAATAAATTGTAAATAAGTGTTCAAGACCT
Organism: Amphiura filiformis; assembly: GCF_039555335.1. Lineage (NCBI taxonomy): Eukaryota > Metazoa > Echinodermata > Ophiuroidea > Amphilepidida > Amphiuridae > Amphiura > Amphiura filiformis. The sequence continues at coordinate 15,686,556 of NC_092644.1, forward strand.
TCGTCGAACAACTATATACAATGTTATACTATATGCGGCGAGGTCAACCGATAGTTCTCTTGCAGTAATAGTGAGTTAGGACAACAGCTGATTTTGATAACAATGGGGATAAAAGTTGTGGGAAAAAAAACAGTGTTGATCCACCGCATTATGGTTTGGTAAACAAATACATAGGACTGCGAAGTTTGCAAATTGCCTTAGAGTTTGAAATTGTATTGAAATAATGTTAACATTTCAAACCGTACGGTCGTTTTCTCTCTTTCCATTGTTCTCATTCGCCTTTATTGTGAAGATGTAGACAAACATATCTGAACTAAGACGCCCTGCCATATTAATTTATTTTCATTGAAACAGGTGTTAAAATGATGTTAATAATCTGTATTGATTTACATTAAGCCAGATGTTCACGAACATGTCCTCATACCTATGTGACAGGTGGCTATGTATATACAAAAAAGGATAGAAATGCGGACTTGTCGCCTAAATATGACAGGAAATGACCTAACCACCAAGCAAAGAGTCAATATTTCTTGCAATAATTCTACAAGATCAAATTAAAAATGATATATTTTACTGTAGAAAATTATGATGTGCCTTACTACTCCTTGGTCATTTTGAAGGCTGGTCCTACCCCTAGGTAAGATGATGGGTAACAATTTTACAACAAAAATGAAGGCAAAGGACATATCAGATCTACTATAAACTTAAGTCCTTCTGGTGTAAACACACGCGTTTGGGGGGGGGGGGGGTGCCGGATGAAAAACCTTAGGGTCTGGTACACCCCCTTCTCGTATTACAAACCGTTAAGGTAAGTAAAAATGTTACTTTTTATACCCCTGATTAGACAATGAAATTTCAAGTACCAATCAGAACATCTAATGTCATAATAAACTAGTCTCACAAACCTCTTATAAACTAGATGCCAGGTGTGGTCTAGTTGCATAAGCAACTTACTTCATATCCACTAGAAGGCAAAAAAAATCAGATGTGGTCTAGTTTTTATCAACCAAGAACTCATATCCCCAAAAGACAAGAAGAAACGTCTTCAATTTGTTTTCTAGTTCAATAATGCAATATTTTACCCCACTAATCTTATTCCGTGACGTTTTGAGTATTGTTGTATTATTATTGCTTCAAATATGTCAGGGTATTTTGTTATTTCACACTTTTTGTAAGATCACAAAGTCAACGTTACTTGATACGTGCGAGAAAACATGAGAACACAAGGCAAAACAGAAAAACGATGAAATCAGAATATCCTCCTTTAATGGCATCCAAAAATATTGTGTTGCAATACTAGAAAGATGAATCCAATATCATCAATGGTAAAAATGTGTTGTATAAAAGATTGATGCAAAAGTCTGTCATTCCTTGTATTGTATTATTGCTTCAAATGTGTCACGATTTTTTGTTATTTCACACTATTTTCAAGATCACAAAGTCAACGCTACTTGATACGTGCGAGAAAACATGAGAACACATGGCAAAACAGAAAAACGATGAAATCAGAATATCCTCCTTTAATGGCATCCAAAAATATTGTGTTGCAATACTAGAAAGATGAATCCAATATCATCAATGGTAAAAATGTGTTGTATAAAAGATTGATACAAAAGTCTGTCATTCCTTGTTATGTGATTCGATTTGATATTTTTGTACTTAGCGACATCATTATTTTTGGCGTAAAACAACTCGGCTTCGCCTCGTTGTTTTACTTAAAATAATGATGTCGCCCGTGTTATATGAGACGATAGATGCACTCCAGCGGCTAAAAACAATACCTTTATTCTCTAAATGTAATCTCTGTGAAGAACATTCTTATTGACGTGATTTGAAAAATAGGCTACTGTGTAAGATATATTACATTGTCCTTGAGAACTTGTACGATATGACAGCAACAACCTCACCATTAACACAGAGGATGATTTGATTAACCCTATAATTACTGAGCCATATTTTGTAACATGGACTACGAACCAACCCTAATTTTCAATTATAAACGTTATATACCATTATATTTGGTACTAATGTATAGCCAAGGATCTCCTCTATCAAGGAGTGATAACATAATAGGTACAAACATCACATGGCTATAACCCATATACATTCTTCGAGTCAGTACAGTAAAGTAAAATAAAACTTTGAGATGTTTTCAAAAACTGTAACTTTTTGTATGCTAGTTGAACTACTTGCATCATTTCCTTAAAAAATGTAGGAGTATTGAGTGCAAAATATCCATGTTTTTCTTTATTTTACAGGGTGTCCCAAAATAAAGAGGCCCCTCATTGAGCCCTCTTTTTCTCATATTTCTGAAAAGTTGATTATATATATTTTGGTATGCAAAGAAACCTTTAATCGTTAGCTTTAATAAACCAAAACAATTATTTCAATCGGCTCACAACTTTTGAAGATATGCTCTTTTGAATAAAAGTACCCGTTTTTCACTCTGTCCACGGATAGCAAACAGAGTGATTAGGATGGCTCATGCTGTGGAGTGGCCTGCACGATCACCAGACCTCACACCACTTTTTTTCCTTTTTTGCAAAATCCAAGATCTTCGCAAACGTATTACTGAATGCATTCGCAAGTATCCGGCGCATAAGGATGGTACGCAACGCAATTGATGCAATGAGGACCAGGGCTGAAACCTGTATTCGCCAAGGAGGCAACCAGGTAGAGGGCAGAGCAGCACAGTAAACTCAGTTCAGAAGAACCAAAAACAAACCAAACAGCCTGTTAGGGCTACCTTTTATCCTAAAAAAGAAATGACTTATGTTGTAAATAAAAAAAGAAATCAAGAAACAACAAAGTAAGAAACATAATAAAACAAAAAGGCATAAATAACCAAGAAAAAATAAGTAATTGCAAGTAAAGCAAAAGAAGTCCCGTTCGCATCCATTTTACCCACAAATTAATGACACTATTAACAAAATCCATTGCCCATAAACCCACCGGTAAAGCCCATCTACCAAAAAAAAGTTGACAACGTAAAGAAAGCAGCAAGTTTAAAAAGCCCCACCTCGGCTCACTTTTTGAAATTTGTTCCCATTTGTAAAACGTACTGATTTCCTGGGACTGATTTAAACTTTATCATAATATTATCAACTTCAAACATTTCCAGATGTGTTATGTGTCTTTAATGTGCCGATGCGATATTAATTTGTAAGATTAGAAAGGTTATAATCTTGCTCTTGCATGGTAAGCCAACATCCTATATATGTTTTGTTTTATAATATTAATTTCATGATTAATGATCGAATTAAATGAATCACAAGTAGGCATATAATGCCAGTCATGCTATTATTAAAAGTTTTAACTTGTTGGAAACGCTGTATTTTGTTTTAAAAAACACCCTATTTCACAAAATGGTATCTCCCATTTTGAAATAATCAATTGTTATGTTTACATCATTTTTGAAAAGGACAAAGATGACTGCTTCACTGCATGGGAGAAGGAAATTTTAATTCTTGTTCTTCATACAAAAATATGACATAATATTTAAGCATTTTGCCAGTTGTGAAAATGGTAAAAATAGGTGAATTGGGTCAATTCATATTTTGGCCGTTACCATGGTAACCATAGGTGTAGTGGTAATTTTTTTACCAAATTTATACATGTTGATTTAATGTCTAACCATGGGCAAAGTATAAGGAAAATCGATTTTTTTTAAAAGTCTGCCACCACATCTTTGATTTTAATACACAAGGTCTCTTAAAGGGGCATTTCGTGATCCACAGCCTCATCCCCCCACTTCCCAACAAAAGTTGAGATTTCTACACCACTGGATACCTCTGGCTACATTTATGTTTATGTACCAAATATTTCTTGCAGATTAATTCGTTTAGCAAAAATATCGCCAAATTTGAATTTCGTTCTGGTGCACCAGAACGAAATTACAACACATTGTCTATGGAGCAGGTAATACACATATAACACATACACATGCATAACTCGCAAACGCAAAATCGGAATCAACTGAAATTTTGGAAATATGCTTTTTTTTCGTGGATATCTACTGAAAATGTCATAAAAAGAGGATGCTAGAATCACGAAATCCTCCTTTAAGCCTTTTCTAATGTATTATATTAAGTCATATCACACTTTTCCACATTTGAAACACTGATTTTTTTCCTCCCAGGTATGCCACAGTGTGGCCTTAAGCACGTAAACTGGACAATCTATTTAGCATAACCAAGGGTTAGTATAAAACATGTTGTATTTGTTTTACTATACCTTATAAATATTTTCACTATCGCGGTAAAATCGTAAACAAAAGTCAACACACACCAGTCAACGTGCTGGCCAGCATGGAAATAAGCTTAATATTTTGCTTACCTGATTTTATTGGAGAATGTCTGTTCAATCAATTTACATTTTGACCTATATTATTCTAATTTTCTTTTTAACATTCCAATAAAATAGCATTTTGTTTCATAAACTGTCAAATTCGCATGTTATTATCCATCGGTAATCTCAGCAAAATAACTGCAGCGACGCCATTTTCACGATAAACGCGTCTGCAGAATTGCCATTGTGTAGCATAATGCTACGTCTGAAGGAACGGCGACGCACGGGGTCGAGACACCGTGTGGTAGTAGGGTGCGGAAGATTTTACTTAATTGCACAGGCGCGGGGAAGTAGTCAAAATACCGTACTCGGACGCTGGCGTTATTAACCAATAAGATGTCTGGATTAGTAAATACACTATTAAATCACGGCGAGATGTAAATTGGGTGAAGATGTCACAGCTCATTAGAGTTTGTTCGTTCTATTGCAACTTGTTGTAATGGTTTTAAAAGTGACACACTTGCCCCAATAACCCCACCCCTCGAGCAGTGGCCCTGCTTGCGACCACAAATGTATAGTTATATTAGTTGCTTTTTTAAACCTTTTCCATAACTTTCCACCCTTTTCACTAATAACACTTTTTGCCGCCCCTTCTGTCTCGCCCTTTTTCATTAATATTTCTTTTGCCACCCTTTCTTCTTCTGTCGCCCCTGCATTTTCCCCGGGAGCTCGCGCCCCAAAGGCCCCCCGAGACCCCCCAAGGCCCCCCGAGGGGCCAGCGCGGTGCGTGGGTATCCAGCTAGTATAGCATTATTATTATAATTATCATCATCATTATTACTAATTATTATTATTATTAGTAGTAGTAGTAGTAGTAGTAGTAGTAGTAGTAGTAGTAGTAGTAATAGTATATTGTTGTTAGTAGTAGTAGTAGTAATAGTATATTGTTGTTGCTGTTGTTGTTGTTGTTGTTGTTGTTGTTTGTTGTTGTTGTTTTTGTTCAAGTTCTGATATACCATGCCTAATTGACAGCATTTAAATATAAAGCAACAGTCAGGGCTTTAATAATATCAGATAACCTTTGTTTTGTTTGACTTTGTTTTGCTGATTATGCCATATCTCTATAATAACACTAAAAAGCGTGCAAGAATTGTCTGCATTAACGAGCTGTGATCTGTATATTGCTCTGTGAATGAAAATTGAGACCCAGAACATTGAATCTCGAAGGTCATAATTACATTGACATGGGTACCTGAAAGCAAAAGGTCATAGTTGCAGCTGTAGTTGTACCGACATTGTGTTCTGTATGCCTAAGTGAGCAGTAAGTAACAAATAAGAGTGCCACTCTTAAGTGTAGAAATTATTATCTGAAACTCTAGTTTGTCAATAATAAGTAAGTGCAGACTGTTGTCGTTCTTTCACTGTCATCGATCGCCAACTGAAATTCCAAAACCATGGGTAAGTTGTGCTACTTTAATACATAATGTTTAGAAAGTTATACACATATAACAGACCTGTATATTGTAATTTTGCTACGACAGTACACGGACTGTGGTAAAGCTGTATGCTAAAAATTTTTTGTATATCTACTTGGTTTATTTACAGCGTGTTATTTAATCATATTATAGATTTACTTGAAAGAACTTAAATCAATTCATTATATCAATTAAAAAACGGAAAAGTATATTAATATCATAACTATACCTATCACTAGTGGAAGGTTTGGATGAGAAAACGGACATTTTGATGAGAAACGGCCAAAATGGCTAGAATTTAAATTTTCTCATCTTTTTGGATGAGAAAAAATTCATGCCTGTAGCGAGCTAAATTTTCTCATCGTAGTGTGTGTCAATCATTATTTTCTCATTCAATCGGGTGAGAATTGCTAATCCCGAGTACACAACCTGTCAAATTTTACGATGTTGTAACAGCATGTGAAGAAAATATTCTCATTTAATTCTCATTCAAATGAATGAGAATTTTAATGAAGAATATAATTTACGACCAAGTTAATTATACGATTCTCATCCATTTGGATGAGAATTGTTTAAGCTAATATTGATTACCCCGACCTTGGTGCAATTATACGATTCTCATCCATTTGGATGAGAATGGTTAATGTAATATTGATCACATTGACCTTGGTGCAATTATACGATTCTCATCCATTTGGATGAGAATGGTGCCATTTATACGATTCTCATCCATTTGGATGAGAATGGTGTAATTTGATATTGATCACACCGACCTTTGACAAGCATACGATTCTCATCCATTTGGATGAGAATGATGGCTAATATCACGCCGACAGACAGTTGACCTGACCTTTATGTACCTGAATTTATACACTGTCTTCTATTCCTATCCTCACACGCGGCGTGCGGAGATATTAGTGGAAATCGGAGTGAAACATGGCGGTTGCCAAAATATTATGGTAATTTAATAGTTTGAAGCATTATCCTGTACATGTACATACTGGGTAGTGGTACCACCGTCTAAAGAAGGCATGTTTACGCTACCTATTTTAATAAATAATGCGATCAGGGCAGGGTAATTGGCTCGCAAGTTGCGTGGCTCTGCGCCGTTTACGCGATAAGCTGGACTTGACTACACCGTACCACTGTCAATTTCTAGCTCCTGCTCCGTTTACAACATTCATCTAGAACTTGAGTTCAACCATATTTAAAATCTATGGTTCAACCTATAGACGAATCCAACGAGCCAAGTCATGGTCAGGATTTGGTCGGCCAACTTGGGTAGCCGCTAGCACCAACCTGGTGTTTTGAGCACCCCATTGTGCAAATAAAAGCCGCCTAACACCTAGAGAAGATGCAAGAACGAGGAGGGTTAAGGGCTGGGGTATGAACGTTTGGACAGTATTTATTTTGGGACATTAGAGCTCATCAGACATATCGAATTGCATTCTGAATACGAAGAATGTCATTCTGATATATCAAATAATTTTGAATTTTTGAAATTCGCAATTTAATACACATTTTATGGCAAATCATTAAAAATTGATATTTTTGATATTTAACAGTACTTGAAGTAAACTTTATAAATCTGATGATTTATACTTAAAGTGTATGTAGGTGGGTTGAAAATTTTGACCTTTCGTTTTGAAGATATGGATTTTTTTCCCCAAAACACCAAAAGAAATGAGATCTTATTTGGAAAAAAATCCATATCTTCAATATGAAAGGTCAAAATTTTCAATTGACCGTCGGCTTTTCCTCCCTGCTACATACACTTTAAGAATCTATCATTAGATTTATATAATTTACTTCGAGGACTGTTATATATCAAAATTTGAAAAATATCAAATTTTTATAATTTGTCATAAAATTTGTATTATATTGTGATTTTCAAAAATGAAAATTATTTGATATCAGAAAGACATGCTTCGTATTCAGAATACAATTCGATAGGTCTGAGGTGCTCTCATGTGCCACAAATAATACTATCGAAACGCAATAAACGCTCATGTTAGATCCCTTAATCGTTAATAGAATAATATATACAATAGAGATAATTCCGCAGGTAATCCCGTCGCATCTACATGTATTCATACATAGTCCTTTTTTTCGCAAGTACATTCATTTGTAGTGTTTGATATGGTGTATGAGACCGCCATGGTTGATCAATTTGCACGCTGGAATTGGAAATATTTCCAATGTTTCTATAGACAATTTGTTGGAAAGTATTAAAGACCCCCCCATATATATATATATTTGTAAATATAGGCCTATAAGTTTACGATTGTCAGCATTTTTCAGAGAAGTGATGATTATTGATCATTTTATTTAGTTTTTTTTTTTTCTGTATTTTCGGTGGTTTCCTGAAGCCTGATAATCAAGATATTCTGGTACAAGCACTACAAGCAGGTTGCACTCATCACCTGTGTATGTCTGCAATCATAGATTGATTTTTTTCAAAAATACTTATCGTACAGCTGCGAGTGATCAGAATGATATGGTTCAATGCATAGATACCGCGTGTAGTTAATCCGATTATTATGTCACTTCAACAGCGAATAGACCATGTTGAAGCTGTGTGTTTTGCCGAAGGTAACTCTAGGGCCTATTGTGTTGTACATTTTAATCATTCTTTTGTCTACCTGCGTTTTCGTGGAAGGTGTAAAACCGGTGATGTGATGCAGTTTAAAATTACCGCCAAGGCCGAATCATTTCACATTTTGGATGCATTGTAGCCGACGGCTACCCAACTAAAGGCTGCTAGTCAGGTGTAGGAATGCGTGGATTTGGATTCGTCTATACGAATCCAACGAGCCAAGTCATGGTCAGGATTAGGTCGGACATCTCTGGGTAGCCGCTAGCACCAACCTGGTGTTTTGAGCGTCCAATTGTGCAAATAAAAGTCGCCTAACACCTAGAGAAGATGCAAGGACGAGGAGGGTTAATAGAATAATAGCTAATAATATATATAATGGAGATAACTCCGCGGGTAATCCCGTCGCATCTATTCATACATAGTCCTTTTGTTCGCAAGTACATCAATGCATAGATACCGCGTGTAGTTAATCCGATTATTATGTCACTTCAACAGCGAATAGACCATGTAGAATCTTGTAAACTTAAATCATTCTTTTCTCTACCTGTGTTTTCGCGGAAGGTGTAAAACGGGTGATGGAATGCAGTTTAAAATTTCCGCCAATGCCGAATCATTTCACATTTTGAGTGCATTGTAGCCGACCAGTCACTTTTCCCCAATATGAAATTTTTTTAAAGTAAAATTTTAATTTTAATTTTACTTCATTAAAGTTTGGCGGAGGCGGGGTTCGAACTCACGGCGCACTACTTTGGACACACTATGAACCCAGCGCCTTAGACCACTCGGCCACTTGTCTTGTTGCAATCCATTTGAAACTTATTTGAAGATATAATCGCAACTTCAACATAGGCCTACCACGTGACAAGCAAAGGCAGAAAACGTACCGTATTTTGGAATTACGGCACATGTTATTGCTTGCCTTCCCACAATGCATTAGCATTAAAAAATTTCTTATTCTAACAGCGAGCGTTTCTAGAATGCAGTATGGCGAAATGTGGTGTAGTAGCCGACGGCTACCCAACTAAAGGCTGCTAGTCAGGTGTAGGAATGCGTGGATTAGGATTCCTCTATATGGAGTAGGGAATAGTAAAGATTTAACACGATGCACAGTGTCATCGCCCCGATATCTTCATGGCAGAAATCGTCATGGTAGGTTGAATCCACCTCCACGCATGGTCATTTTATATCGACCTGTTTAATAGTTTTGAGTCGCATAATAGGCCGAAGGACATCTGACTAAGGCTACTGAGAATAGCCCCGATTAGCTCGGTGACTGACCTCGCTGTGTGTCAGTCGAGCATGGATGCCATAGGTCATATCCTTTCAGACTACCTCAACGATTGGCCTATAATACATTGCACTATATAATTCGGCACATATAAATCAGAATTATTGTCAGTTTTTGACTAAAGACGCAAGATACTGTCTCAAGACGCACGCTAACGACTATCATATCTGTTCAACATCATCTGGTTTCTTTACACGAAATCATTTACGGGAGATATTCATCATTTTCTATCCCGGTATCCAAAGATTTTCTTCTCATATCAAACTCGTGCATAGCAAATTCCCGTGTATCGATCCCGGGTATTTATTTTAGTATCTCTGCTGACAAAGTAATTATTAGCCAGGCGATGTCGGTGTGCGATGGAAAGAATCTGAGTTATGCGCAACACAGATGGACCAGTAGACATTTGCGTAGTCAGGAATTTGGATTAGGGGCAAAGCCAAATTTTCGTCCCCGTCTGTCCATTTTTTGTCCAAATTTTATTCATTCTAAGGACATTACTCTTTGCTGTCCCCATTTTGTCCCTGAACATTTTATTTTAGAGGCCACTCTGTCCCCACCCCCTCCCCCGGCTACATCATACTGCCAGTAGATTAGGCTTACACAGTGCAAAGCACACAACAAACCAAGTTTTTGAGGGGTTTGTGACATGTGTTGTATGCCCATCATTTGGCCTAAAAGTACATGTATACGCAGGGTCTCTCTTTATCACGTTGACCAAAAATTCTTCAAAATGAACCTTTCAGCCTTAGACCAAGGCTACACACATCAAGGCTTAAATATCACCATTGCTGGCGCTTAAAGGTCCGTAACCCGTTCGACAACATCATCCCCCCGATTTTTGGCATTGTTAATGAGTTTTTGGTATCACAAAATAGATCGTATTTTTCTTATTCCTATTCTGAAATTTGACGCTCCAAGTCGATGTATTTCCGCAGAAATCGGAGAATTCATGCCAACATAGGCCTACCTCCCTTGGTGGCTACCAATTTCTGGAATTCTGGACAGGCTCAGCCTGGGCTTATCGTAGATAATTATAGTCTCCTCAACAGCTAGTTTGGTTTCGCGTCATTCACATTGTATGAAAAGAGCGAACAGCAATAACTGCTGAAGAGATTTCAGATCGACGACGTTACTATAAAGCTGTAAAAAATCCTTCCGAGATTAGGAGGTGCCCGTGTGACAATCCATATCCAAAACCAATAGGGTTACCCCCCTTTGATTGGGTTGGCACCAAGGTTTTTCTTGAATCAAATTAAACACGTTAAATGATGATTTTATATATGTTTGGGTGCATATTTTACAAGTGGTGTCTTGGTTGTTTTTTGGGTGGATTTTGGATTTAAAGAGTACCACTGGGTCAAATATCAAAGTTGCTCAAATTTGGTTGAAAACCATCATCATATGGATTCAAAAAATGTTTTGACCAATCTGTATATACCGTTCTCAAGTTACAATCAAAATATATTTACCTTGGCAACATCAAAAAATAGGTCACGGACAATTGGGTTGTATGGGGATTTTCGTGACATACCGTAAAACCCCGTCTACAAGCATATTGTTTTTTATAGAAGCTTAATTAATTCGAAGCAAGCGTTAATATACCAATACAATAGATCGGTCTTAAAATACTTGTTTGTATATGCTTGGATCCGTAATGTATTTCCTCAAACTCCATAATGGCGACTGGAATAATGTAACTTTCATCAGAAGCACACTATATGCTTGTAGACGGGGTTTTACGGTATTTCCCCAGTAACAAAGTATTCTAGACAGTGCGGACTAATGTTTTACTAAATTTTGCATGTCAAATAAAGCGAGACCGTTTTAGCTAAAATCATGGCATTTTTCTATTCGGACTCGGACACCAGGGACTCGGATAAGCTGGACTTGACTACACCACTGTCAATTTCTAGCTCCTGCTCCGTTTACAACATTCATCTAGAACTTGAGTTCAACTTATATGGAGTAGGGAATAGTAAAGATTATAACACGATGGGCAAAAGGAATTGGCGTTATGCGCAACACAGATGGACCAGGTTTGTGTAGTCAGGAATTTGGGTTAGGGGCAAAGCCAAATTTTCGTCCCCGTCTGTCCATTTTTTGTCCAAATTTTATTCATTTTAAGGACATTACTCTTTGCTGTCCCCATTTTGTCCCTGAACATTTTATTTTAGGGGTGACTCTGTCCCCACCCCCTCCCCCTGCTACATCATACTGACAGTAGATTAGGCTTACACAGTGCAAAGCACACAGGAAACCAAGTTTTGAGGGGTTTGTGACATGTGTCATGACTGTTGTATGCCCATCATTTGGCCTAAAAGTAAATGCAGGGCCTCTCTTTATCACGTTGACTTTGAAGAAAGCAAAGGAAAAAAACCCACAATTAAACAAACAAATAAACAAACAAACAAAACAAAACAAAAATTCTTCAAAATGAACCTTTCAGCCATTGACCAAGGCTACAGATATCAAGGCTTTTATCACCATTGCTGGTGCTTAATTGATTGTTTGGGTTGGCACCAATGTTTTTCTTGAATCAAATTAAACACGTTAAATGATAATTTCATATATGTTTGGGTGCATATTTTACAAGTGGTGTCTTGGTTGTTTTTGGGTGGATTTTGGATTTAAAGATTACCACTGGGGTCAAATATCAAAGTTGCTCAAATCTGGTTAAAAACCATCATCATATGGATTCAAAAAATGTTTTGACCAATCTGTATATACCGTTCTCAAGTTACAATCAAAAGTCTAAAATATATTTACCTTGGAACATCAAAAAATGGATCTTAGGATCAGAATACTCTGATATGGTTTTTTGACAATCTTCGAAATTTATACCCAAAATCCGCCCCAAAACACTCAAGACACCACTTGTAAAATATCCAACAACAATATTTGAAATCCTCAATATTATTTTTGTTCAAGAAAAAAACTTATTGCCAAGATGTACCAAATTAAAAAATAAATAGCTCCCAAGGTTTTCGGTTTTCTTTTACCATGGTTTTATAAGAATTGTATGGGTCGTCACGAATTACCAATTGATAGAAACAAAAAACACATCATTCAACACATGTTTGAAGCATACTATACAAATTTATTGATTTTAATCGTTCATCTTCTTTTTACAATCTCCCACATATTCTGTAGTACAATATTTATGTGTTTGGGAGATGAGAGATGTCTTTTTGAGTATAATTAGGGATGACCAATGAACCATCAACTTGATTAGAACACTCCCATAGACATGCAGGGAGCTCAACTGTGCACTGCTTGCACAGACATTTCTAAATTGAGCTCATTCTTTTATTTTTCATAATTTTTCTGTAAAAATTGGGGATGTTAATGCCAATTATGTTTTGTAAATTACAGCAACATAACTTATTTCATTTTCCTGTAAGTGCGAGTCAAAATTGGTCCATTGCCACAGTCCGCTTAATTGCCAGTGGCTGAGTTCAGCACTGCTCAAGAATGGCACAACATATTCATGTCAATAAGATCAGGTGAACAACGTGGCCTACTGAGCTGTAATTTGGCAGAGTTGCCAGTAATACCTCTATCATACCCTCTGTAAAAAGGTTAAAAAAATTGAACATGTAGATCTCGAGTTACAAATTAAATCACCAGCTTCCCTTTGGAATTTCCATACTCCTTTCGAATCATGCTAAGAAGACACCTTTCTGAACATAAATGTGAAGTTTCGTGCTCATTCGATGTATTGTTCACCTGATTTCAACCCTAAACGTTTTCTTATATTTAGGCCTATACCATCTACAACTTGCTGCTGGCTATACCTTGTTTAGAACTTTCAAAAGAAGTACCTATACCTGAATGTGCAACCATAACTGTTTCAAAATAGACCGTGAAAGTCATGCAGCTAACTTCGAGGTCATGCATTGAATTGTATTGAATAAGGAATACTACGGAACCAGCACCTTTTGTTAGAAGTCACACATGAGCATGATGAGTGAAGTGGATAACCTCTATTGTTGTGAATGAGTCAATGACCTTCAATGACACTTAAGATTTTCTTTGCATACACCTACTAATTGGTCATATTAAACCCAATAACATTGAAATTTTTGGTTGTGAAAAAAAAAAGTTCACCTGTACTTAGTGCAATTTTGATTTTGTGCCATATCGGCCATCTTGGATGATTTTTGCCAAATGTTCTCTAAATGCATGATTTCAATGCCTCGGTTTGAAAAAATAATTTATGCCATTGACTAGTAAAGTGCCGTTTCATAAGAAACCCTTTGATACTTTCACAATATGCTTGTTTCATGTTTGCATATAATGTTAAAATAAAGAAATATATAAAGGTAAATATATGCTTATGCCAATTTTGCTCCCAATTGCTATTTTTGGACCTTATCATTTCATTTCGTTCCAATGACCGGTCAGAATGGGAAACTTTGAAAATTCATAATTCGAAAGTTTTTGACCGATTTTGACCATTTAACCACCAAAATACTTCTATTGATGAGTTCTATCCAGAAAATGATCTTTTGTAGCAATATGGGCAGCATGAAATTTTGATGGTTATCCCTAGTATAATCCTATGGCACTGCATGTTGCGGGATAAAATCAACAAACTCATACTACGGCAGCTATTTAGTTTTGAAAAGAAGCTTATGGCTGTGCACTTTCAGAAATGTATTAATTTAAAGTGCTGTTACTTCTTTTAATTATTCATGCAAGATATAAAGTATATATTTTTGTAATGACTCATAAAAACACAGATTTTAAGTAAAAATAACAATTTTGGAGAACATCACAAAAAATGCATTTTTGGCATGTTTTTGTAAACACATAAAAAGTACAAAGACAAAATTTGGCGTTTTTGTATTTGTTTTAATCTTAGGCAGTCCTTTTGAAGAACCTTTTCTTTTACCTTAAATACCTATACTTTTTTGGATATTGGTCTAACTTCTTAAATTATTGACCACATAAGACCAATTTATTAACTATAACATAGTAAAAAAAATCAAATCTTTGGCCCATGGTCAATAAATCAAAAATTAGCCAAATATCAAAGACATTTTTTTGAATGAAAATTTCCTGCAATGGAGTGTATTACAAGAGGCCACACTTTTGCCTTTTCTATAGTGTGTTTACAAAAATTAGAGGCAAAATTCATATGTTTTTAGTGATTTAGTTCAAAATTGTTATCTTTACATCAAATATGTTATTACTTGACTTATAAGTTCCATTCAAAGGCAGTACAATCACACTTAATAAATAACAAGGTAGACATTCAATACATTGCAAAATAATATTTTAAGTTGGTGCAAGTTCTTTTTGACTAATCCTGTAAATTATTGTTTCCTTACATTTGCCTGTTTTTCCACACAAGAGGCCTTGCTCTAACAATCTTGTGCTATTTTACTCTGTGCTATCTCATCTTAATTAGTATTTCACTACATCACTTACATAAGGTACTCGCTCATTAACATTTTGATACTCTGTCAGAACATTATGCCCTTTAAA
This sequence comes from Amphiura filiformis, assembly GCF_039555335.1. NCBI lineage: Eukaryota > Metazoa > Echinodermata > Ophiuroidea > Amphilepidida > Amphiuridae > Amphiura > Amphiura filiformis. Next base: position 15,701,695 of record NC_092644.1, read on the forward strand.
GGAAGTGTATGGCAATCACAATATAAGTCTTATATGTTAGAAAAATAATTATCAAGCACGAATCGCATTGTTTTATTTAAAACAAACTCATATTAACTATAAAAACGAATAAAAACAACCATCTCTCAATACGCGATTTTCAAAATTCCCGCGCTGAAATTGTCTAGAGCAATGACGTCCCAATAATTCAATGAAGCCTGTCGACAAATGAGCACAAATAACCATGACGTCATTGCTCTAGAAAATTTCGGCGCTAAATACCGTACACAACTATAAACACGCTTTATGGATCACATCCAGTTTTCCAGTACAGTGAATAAGAATAAGAATTCAAACATCGCAATTAGCAGGTCGTACCAGATAATCTGACAATAAAAGCCATAATAAGCTGCTTCCAGACCCTTGTCTTACATCTACAATGTACCTATACCATATAGATGCATGGAGATGTGTTGAAATCAATTAAATGACACCTTTTTCTGTTTATATTTGTAAGTTTTTCAAACATTCTTATGTAAAAGACACCACCATACTTACTATACTAAATGCAAAACCTTTTAATTAGTATTGATTCCAAAAACCTTATATGGCATGATCTCAAAGTGGAGACCAAATTTTATAATGTGGAAATGAGGCATACCAACATATTTACATTGAAAAGTGTCAATATTTTGTTTGCATAATTCATGGCAGTTACAAACTCAAGAGTGTGGAAGATTAGACAAGCATCCACATACAATGTACAAAATGTCATCAGGCCTTTTACATTTTGATAAGAACATACTTGAAAGTTTAAAATGTCATCATATTATTAACATCAAAACAAAACCTACAAACACACCCCCACACACACAAACAAAAATTTAATGTCAGGGGCGGTGTGTTTGAAAGTGTGCGCATCATTTTAGATTGATTCACAATGTGTGGTATGCAACTGAACTATGTTGGGAATATTGATTTTGCGATATTATCACAAGAATGAAAGTAACATTTTACACTCTACTGTTTTGAGAATCATTCAATTGATCGTATCTGTGCAACCGATTGTCCAACGTTAAGGTTATTATTTATTTTAAACTGTTGTGATTTGGTAGTTCACAGCATCTTACGAATGGTAGTGAGCTTTGGCAAAAATTGCGTTGCTCAATTCATAGCGAGCGTGTTGAAGAATTAAAATAGCATAGATATACTGTTATAGGTGCGGCGGTTCTTGAGTTACGTTGTGAAGAGGGCTGAAACAACAACACTTTAGTAAAACGTACATAACTAATTAGCAACAATAAATTAAGCAAGTTTGCAGAGTATAAATTTGTAGAATGAACTTTTGCAAAACATCAAGGTGTTAATTTTCAATAATATATTGATCTAGATAATGAAAATCGATTTTTTAGGTTGCTTCGACCAACAATACCTCGTATACCCTTAAGGTTATTAATTATTTTAAACTGTTGTGATTTGGTAGTTCACAGCATCTTACGAATGGTAGTGAGCTTTGGCAAAAACTGCATTGCTCAATTCATAGCGAGCGTGTAGAAGAATTAAAATATCACAGAAATACTTTTATAGGTGCTGCGGTTCTTGAATTACGTTGTAAAGAGGGCTGAAACAACAACACTTTTGTAAAACGTTATTAACTAATTAGCAACACAGCAATGTGTCTTATATTAAAGTAAACATTTGTTTCGTATTGCTATCTACTGAAGACAGCAATCTGTGTCCAATGCTAAAGTTAGTATGTTGTTTCATACTGCTATCTACTGAAGATAGCAATTTGCATTGAATACTTAAGCTAGCATTTTGTTTCATATTGCTATCCACTGAAGACACAGCAATGTGCCTTATATTAAAGTAAACATTTGTTTCATACTGCTATCTAATGAAAACAGCAATTTGTATCCAATACTTCAAAGTTAGCATATTGTTTCATATTACTATCTACTGAAGACAGCAATTTGTGTCAAATAATAAAGTTAGCATTTTCTTTCATAATGTTATCTACTGAAGACAGCATTGTGTGTCCTATACTAAAGTTAGCATTTTGTTTCATATTGCTATCCACAGCAATGCGTCTTATATTTAAGTAAACATTTGTTTCATACTGCTAATGAAAACAGCAATTTGTATCAAATACTTAGCATATTGTTTCATATTACTATCTACTGAAGACAGCAATTTGTGTCAAATAATAAAGTTAGCATTTTCTTTCATACTGTTATCTACTGAAGACAGCATTGTGTGTCCTATACTAAAGTTAGCATTTTGTTTCATATTGCTATATACTGAAGACAGCAATGTGTGTCCTCTACTAAAGTTAGCATTTTGTTTCATATTGCTATCTACTGAAGACAGCAATGTGTGTCCTCTACTAAAGTTAGCATTTTATTTCATATTGCTATCCACAGCAATGTGTCTTATATTAAAGTAAACATTTGTTTCATATTGCTATCTAATGAAAACAGCAATTTGTGTCCAATGCTAAAGTTAGTATGTTGTTTCATACTGCTATCTATTGAAGATAGCAATTTGCATTGAATACTTAAGCTAGCATTTTGTTTCATATTGCTATCCACTGAAGACACAGCAATGTGTCTTATATTAAAGTAAACATTTGTTTCATATTGCTATCTAATTAACAACACAGCAATTTGTGTCCAATGCTAAAGTTAGTATTTTGTTTCATATTGCTATGAAGACAGCAATGTGTGTCCAATACTAATGTTAGTATTCTGTTTCATACTGCTATCTACTGAAGACAGCAATTTGTATACTAAAGTTAGCATTAGTCAGATATGTCCAAAACACCAACCCGCCCCAGGAATGTTTGCGGTTTGTGACCACGATTTGGGACAAGCTTAATATTGCTATCTACTAAAGATAGCAATTTGCATTGAATACTTAAGCTAGCATTTTGTTTCATATTGCTATCCACTGAAGACAGCAATTTGTGTCAAATAATAAAGTTAGCATTTTCTTTTATAATGTTATCTACTGAAGACAGCAATGTGTGTCCTATACTAAAGTTAGCATTTTCTTTCATATTGCTATCTACTGAAGACAGCAATGTGTGTCCTCTACTAAAGTTAGCATTTTGTCTCACATTGACTCTACTGAAGACAGCAATTTGTGTCCTATACTAACATTATCCTTTTGTGTCAGGTTGCTATTTACTGTAGCCAGCAATTTGCATTGAATACTTAAGCTAGCATTTTGTTTCATATTGCTATCCATTGAAGACAGCAATGTGTCTTATATTAAAGTTAACATTTGTTTCATATTGCTATCTAATGAAAACAGCAATTTGTGTCCAATGCTAAAGTTAGTATGTTGTTTCATATTGCTATCTACTGAAGATAGCAATTTGCATTGAATACTTAAGCTAGCATTTTGTTTCAAATTGCTATCCACTGAAGACACAGCAATGTGTCTTATATTAAAGTAAACATATAAATAAAGCTATCTAATGAAAACAGCAATTTGTGTCCAATGCTAAAGTTAGTATTTTTTTCATATTGCTATGAAGACAGCAATTTGTGTCCAATACTTAAGCATTTTGTTTCATATTGCTATCTACTGAAGACAGCAATTTTTGTCCAAAACTAAAGTTAGTATTTTGTTTCATACTGCTATCTACTGAAGACAGCAATTTGTGTCCAACACTAAAGTTAGCATTTTGTTTCATACTGCTATCTACTGAAGACAGCAATTTGTGTCCAATACTAATGTTAGTATTCTGTTTCATATTGCTATCTACTGAAGAAAGCAATTTGTGTCCAACACTAAAGCCAACATACAGCTATTTGCTGAAGCCAGCAAATTGTATGTAAGTTAGATATTTCCAAGACACTAACACGCATTATGGCAAATGATTAAAAATTTATATTTTTGATATTTAACAGCACTCGATGTAAACTTTATAAATCTGATGATTTATATTTAAAGTGTATGTAGGTGGGATGAAAAGCCGACGATCAATTGAAAATTTTGACCTTTCGTATTGAAGATATGGATTTTGTTCCCAAAACACAAAAAAAAATTAGGTCTTTTTTGGAAAAAAATCCATATCTTCAATATGAAAGGTCAAAATTTTCCATTGCTCGTCGGCTTTTCCTCCCAGCTACATACACTTTAAGAATATATCATTAGATTTATAAAATTTCCTTCGAGTACTGTTATATATCAAAAATGTGAAAAATATCAAATTTTAATAATTTGTCATAAAATTTGTATTATATCGTGAATTTCAAAAAATGAAAATTATTTGATATTATCTGAAAGACCTTTTTCGTATTCAGAATGCAATTCGATATGTCTTGATGTGCTCCCATGTCCCACAAAAAATACTGTCGAAAGGCTCAAAACGCTCATTCCAGATCCCTCAAGGCATTCACATTTTATAAATAAAAAAGCATCCTAAATTCTTATTATTTTTCTTAATCTTTTCAGTATCTTTTTGTTTACCCAGGTTGGTCCGTGAGGAACACATGCTAATCCATGGAAAACCATGGACCGTTCCAAGCTCATACAAATGCACAAGCCTGGATAGCCAGTGTAGGCTAATATATGCATGCTGGCCTAGATAGCTTTGATAAACAAAGCAAGAAATGGAAGAAAATAGCTAGGAAAAAGAGAAAAGAGAGAAGGCCACTCCCAAACACAATTGTACAATTTTACTCTAAGCCCTTACTTCGTGAGAAAGGAAACTGGAATTCCAATCTCAGGCCCGATGCAAAGGCTTTTAAAAGCCCATTCAGTGATTGGCTCATCAAGAGCATTGCAAGTCATCCAAAATCAGATTTTGGCATATATACAGATTTTGTGTTATAGATGTGCTAATATAGCCTGCTAATGGTTAAGCTGAAAGTGATGTATTAAAGACAAAATAGGACATTCTATATATTAAAATTTGGACTTTTAAAAGACCAAACTTAAATAGTTGAAGTGGGTAATCATGACCAGCAAACATTCATGACTTCAATATTGACAAGTAACATTGATTTTGAAAAAGCCACTTGAGCTGCAAATTAAGGGCTGGGGTATGAACGTTTGGACAGTATTTATTTTGGGACATTAGAGCACATCAGACATATCGAATTGCATTCTGAATACGAAGAATGTCATTCTGCTATCAAATAATTTTGATTTTTTGAAAATCGCAATTTAATACACATTTTATGGCAAATCATTAAAATTGATATTTTGATATTTAACAGTACTTGAAGTAAACTTTATAAATCTGATGATTTATACTTAAAGTGTATGTAGGTGGGATGAAAAAGCCGACGATCAATTGAAAATTTTGACCTTCAGTATTGAAGATATGGATTTTTTTCCCAAAACACCAAAAACAATTAGGTCTTTTGGGAAAAAATCCATATCTTCAATATGAAAGGTCAAAATTTTCAATTGACCGTCGGCTTTTCCTCCCTGCTACATACACTTTAAGAATATATCATTAGATTTATATAATTTACTTCGAGGACTGTTATATATCAAAACGTGAAAAATATCAAATTTTATAATTTGTCATAAAATTTGTATTATATTGTGATTTTTAAAAATGAAAATTATTTGATATCAGAAATATATGCTTCTTATTCAGGATGCAATTCGATAGGTCTGAGGTGCTCTTATGTCCCACAAAAAATACTGTCGAAACGCAATAAACGCTCATTTTGGATCCCTTAACTCAATGAAATACCCAATATTTGTTTGGTTTGGAAAACGTGTTAATGCTTTCAATGAAAAGGACAATTATGTCAAGTTCTAATAGTACCAGAATAATTGTACACATTTGTTCTTTTTAAATATATATTTGGATCTTCCTACAATACTTTGTGAGAGGTAAAATGGTTCAACACGGTTAATATACTTCTGGAACACCATGTACCTACACATTTTGATAACCTGGAAGATCCAACATACTCGCAGTTTAAGCATTTAAGAAGAGTCTGCAAGATGTTGAAACTCACAATTCATCTTCATTTATGAATTCTCTCTCTATGTCAACATTTATGAACCAAATTTGATTATCCATAACTGCAAATATAAGTGGATCTTCCAGGTTATCTAAGTGAACAGGAACTAGAGAATCAGACAGTTCATGTTTTGCTACAAAGCACTGAGAATCTCTGTCAAACCCACATTCCTCGTACTTCCGTATCAGAGCCCATGTCTCCTCCTTTGTCTCATTTTCCTCTTGCACTATGACAAACCTGTTGATTCGACCAAATGTTCTTTGGTCTCTCAAGTAGACAACTGAAGATGCAGTCTTCGATGATGAACGCTCACCTTGCTGGCTGCTGTACCTTACCTCTCTCTTGGTTTCTGTGTTTGTCTTGGTCACATGATTTTTTACTTTGCAGTTCTTGTTTACAACATTAACATTTCCCTGACGTTCTATTTCCCTTGCTACTTCTGCTGGCACTTCCATATGCATATCACCACGATCTTCTTCACTCTCATTCTGTGCTTCGGAGTCACTAAGTATGTTGTGGAGGGATTTCTGAATACGTTTTTTCTGCCTCTCATCCAGTCGAACCTTACTAGCCATTATTTGGTGCATGCACCAGTCAAAAATCTGTGTACAAATAAAGGAAATATCAAACTAGAATTTGTATTGCGTTGGACAAGTTTTTCGCTAGTAAATTTCAGTACCTATACTTTTCTGTATTAAAGTTGATTATTCTAAACAAACAATGTGTATGGCAATACCAAATGAAGGTGACTCATAATTGTACATAAATGTTTCATAGTATGCATGGCATCTTGGAGTTGAACCTGATAAAACTTTTATTTATATTCATAAAAAGTGTAGAATAAATTGTGGTGGGTTTTAACTTCACTGTTCTATATTTATTTAACTCTTACGTCCTTTGTTTATTTTCATGACATCCTAAATTCTGCAATTTCTAGTTGCCTTTAAAATCTAGACGGCAAGGCATGCAATATCCAGAACAAAATCTTCGAGATCCGAAGGTCGTGGGTTCAAATCCCATGCCGGCACATTCCCTGAGTTGTGTGCCGGTCGGGATTTATGTTCGTATGTTGTCTTGTTTAATTGTAACACTTTGGGTTGGTAAACTGTTCATTCTTTCTTATTTTATATTCAGTTTCCTCTTGTAGCGAGCAATCGCTCCCCATTGTGTTTATTTGCTTTTGTGCAAGATGTGTATCCCCATTAAAGGAGGATTTTGTGATCCTAGCATCCTCTTTTTATTAAATTTTTCAGTATATATCCACGAAAAAAGCTTACTCCCCAAATTCCAGTTGATTCCGATTTTGCGTTTGCGAGTTATGCATGATTATGTATATTACGCTGCTCCATAGGCCACTGTTGTAATTTCGTTCTGGTATACCAGAAGTTAATTATTTGCAATAAATACTCAAGTTTTTTAATGATTCAAAACTTTATGAAAACTCACCAGTCTTCTGAGAGCTAATTTCCTGAAAATGCCGATGTAAATTTTTTTATAAAATTGCTTTCCCATGACATATTTTAACAGGGTTTGAAGCATAGAAATCGTGCCTTCTCACAACCCATTTTAGAATTTTTAGTCATCATCTTTAGGGCTCATATTGAAATTCCCTTACACAGGAAGGTGTGCGCCATCCTGCAGCTTTCATGTGCTAGCCTTCTTTTGTTAAAATCCTGGGCAGGGTGTATCACTGATGCATATAATCCATTCGTTTTATGACCGAGCTTTCCTGAGGCGCATGCTTAGCGAGGGGAATCCTGCCTTCTTTCTGTGTGAAAACGTGGTAGGGTATTTCAATAAACCAAAAGAAGAAAAACATATAACACCAAGATCAACTGAGATCCATACCGATCTCAGGCAAGGATAATCACAATTACAAACAGCAGATACACAAAAACAATGAGGAAATACATCCTGGCGGGAAAAAAAACAGTCATATGACTTCTTTGATATTCCACTTTGGCTCGTGTCTCGAATTGAAGATTGAATAAGATGACATGAGAACAGATTGGGTAATTTCGTCTTTCAATACCTTGAATTTTTTTGGATGTTAAGTTGTTTTGACAAGCAAAGTCAGCCTATTTTTGTTGTCGGTGCTGACTTTGATGGCAATTAACAATATCATACTCGGCGTTGGTAACGTCGGAAACAAGAGAAGTGTACTGATGCTTGATACAGTTGGCTTTAACTATGTTTGGCTCAAATGGCACCGACAATTCAAAGAGAATGATTCGCCTATCTGTAAGCCAAAATGAAACAATGTCTGTTTTTTTCTTTCTTTTGCGGACGTGGCGATTATGTTGGGCGGTATTGTACCGCTACCAATGGTACTATTTTCAATGTTGGCATAGACTTGTATATGTAGATTGCCACACTTGAACAAATCAGCTTCTTTGAATGCGGATAGATATATTTACAGTTTTCCATCATTCTCCCCTATAACCCGGTGAACAAATGCACTGAAAAAATTCCGGATGCTTAATAGAATCATGCTAGTAGGGAATCAAAGATGAATCTATATTGATTAATTTACCGTTAAGTTGGGAGACCAAAAGTTCATAAATTTCTTCGTGGGTATTAAGTCCCAGATAGAATATGTCGCAATAAATCGAAGCTGGTAAATTTAGGAAAGCTATCAATGAAAATGTATTAGGTCAACGAATTTTTGAATGCTGATTGGATGATTGCTTTACTGTACATGCACGGTGCGGAATTATTTTTTATGGATAAAATACACTGCGTGGAGGCACTCTAAGTTCTGAATTGATGGGTAAGTAAAATGTTCAGAAATTTTTTTAAGTTCTCGGCTATGAGATAGTAGTTAGCCTTAGATTGTATATATATCACCTTTTCTGAGTTTCAGCACTTTGTTGCAGAAGTAGACTGAAGCACTACATTGTACAATCCAGTGCCCAAGTGCATACACAGAATTATGTTTTCATCCTTGTTCATTGCCTGAGTGTCAACTCCAGGGCAACCTTATTTACATTGTTTATTGTAGTGCACTCTTCATTTCCTACCTGAAATGTTCTCATCACAGTCGATTCAATATGTCTTCTGTTGACTATCCTTTGAGACATCCAGCTATAGAACCTTTCGTAAGCGAACATCCATGTCCCATACAAAGGCCCATACTCCATTATCCCCTGTGTTATGTGAATTATCAGGTGTGTGGTGATATTCTGTGAATGTAGAGCAATAAATAATATTTAATTTGATTTCACACATTAAAAGAACTATATCACTTCAATTACCACCTGGTATGTATGATGGAACATGGTTCATAATTCTTGATGAAATTCAGAACCTCGTCAAACATTTTTGAGCACGTCAAATATAATTAAAACCCTCTGATGGTTTTCCACCCTTATTCTGGCATTACCCGAATAAAATCATGGTGACCGACATAACCTGGGCAATTTAGAACAATCCTGCCTGATTCGGATCTATTATTATAGGCCTATATATTTTTTTGGCACACCGGATCGCTAGTTCCATCTTGATCAGTGGTAGCCTTTCGAGAACTGATTTGATAAAGCATGTGATGACGACACCCAAGTACACAGCTCGAGCAGTTCATTCAGCTAACTAAACAATGTATAGTAACAGTACTGCAGTATATCTATGAATATTAATGAAGTGATGTCATGATTTATTATAGTCGAGTCACAGAACGCTGTGTCTTCGAATATAACCAACCCGACCTGCTCCAATCTGAGATAATTAAAAGAAAATGTTCTTGTTGATGACCTGTGACCTAACATACACTTGTACTGTGTGATAGTGCTTAATTATATACTTGACAATCATGGTATTCTCTATCAGTTTTCACATCGCAGATGTAAACATGTGTTTTGGTAGTACAGGTATTTTCATGTCTGGATTTGAAAACTCGCCCCGACTCGGCCTAACCTGTTGATATAGTCAGCCTAACCTGTTGATATTATTTTCACCATAAATTTAGAACATTTTAAAATATGATACACTGCCAGTCCAAGATTTTTCGGTTTGCCCTGCGGTGAAGTACTTTGAAGGCTCCAGTGCTGAATTGCCAAGTGATTGGGAAAGAGAATTATGTAGAATTTGTACATAATTGCAAATCCTTTGACACCATAATGACGCAAACGTTCTTGTTACATTTTAGAAGCATGGTGTCAGATTGGAAACATAGAAAAGGTTTGGGAGCATTAGAAGAGAGGAAAACTTAAGAATTCTAAGTTCAAAATAATCCGCTGGCATTCAGTTGGCTGATTACATATCTCTGTACAATGCCAACATATTTATCTTCCGAAAGAAGATCCATTTTCTTTGCACAATTTTCAAATCACCGATGGATTACTTGCCAACAAGATCCACTTTATTTTCAGACAACTGACATCAGCTAAACAATGTGTCTGCTGGATATCATTGCGTTATTTCAATATCAACTGACTTGTACTATCAACACACTAATGAGACATACACACACAAACCCCCCCCCTTGTCACACACAAACCTACCATAATGTACACAGGAAAATCTCTCTCGATCAGTGATATCGCTGTTGCTGCTTTTGCATTTAGGTTTAACAGCTCTCTCTTGCGATACTTCTCGGCACACAACTGACGCAAAACATCTGCTGTGTAGAATAGGGTCTTTCTTTGTTGCTCTCCAAGCATCCCTCGAAACAAGAATGGCAGAATATTTTCTGTGGCAATCTGAAAAACAAATGAGAAATACTTAACTGGTCATATTGAATTTATGAGGGTCATTCAATAAGTTCTACCTCTGCTCTTACAACTTTGGTTCTGTAAATGGTAACTTCTTCAAACTTCACATTATTATATATCAGAATGTCACCTACAAATTAGGGTAAATTGTATACCTTTAGATATTTGTAAGTTACCTCACAATCAAAATAAGATTTGATACACCGGAAATGGTAGAAAATGGTAAAACATTTACATGAAGATATGTATTTATTCCTTCTACGAGATTAGCTCAATGCAAGTGTTATGATTATGCAAACAGATTATAACTGAAACAACATCAACTATGTAACCAAACAGCAAGATGGCCAGTAATAAAAAAATTTTATGTTAACTTGAAAAAAAATTATAACAGCATCAAATTTTTACTCTTATTCTGATGGTTGTCATAGCACGAGAATATGCTTGGCGACCATCTGTATGAAATGACTTTTAAGTTAGAAATAAGACAGCTAACCATTTGCCTCACTTGTTATTTTGAAATTAGTTTCCATGGTGTTCACTGTTCATTAGTAAGTGACATTTCCATAGCATGTCTAACTTGCGGCCAGTTAGCCCTTTTTTCTAATACAGAAAATTTCTGCCATTTTTTTTTTTTTGTGCATTAAAAAAACCATTCAATTTGATTAGTCTTTTCGGCTCTATAATTACATCTTTGCTCAAAAGCAATAGTCTAGCTCACAGCTAATTGTTCCACATACACCCAGATGTTGTTTTTTCTAACCTATTTCTTCGTAATCCTTAAAATCCCTAGTACACAAATTTTGTTGTTCCCAAAATAAAATATTACCCCATGGGTGGGGGAAAGGTCATTAAATGGGGTCAAAAACATTACTAATGTATTCATCTGGTCATAAGGATTCAGAAAATGCATATTTTTACCTATCTAGGATGTACCGTTCTTGAGTTATTACCAAAAATCTCAATGGTCAAGTGTTGACCTCTAAAAAGTCAAAATTTTGATCTTGATGAAAATGGTGTCAAAATTCTCAAAACAGAAATGTTTTGTAGACTCCTAACCGGAGCGATATTACCTTTCCGATGTTGATTAAGATACTCCTTCCATCGATCCCGAGATGCGGAAAAAACCAATAGTCATTTTGTCCCACAGAAATGAGGAAATAACAAACAAACAAACAAAAAAAAAACCTGATATCCCGGTGGACTCACCCATTTGGTGATGTCACACCAGATAATCATCTCTTACCGACTTGGGATCCCCTACTCAGACCAAGTAGGTGGCCGGGGTCGGGGTCCGGGAATAATCAACATCGGAAAGGTAAGATCGCTCCGGTGAGGAGTCTACAAAACATTTCTGTTTTGGACTAGAATCCGTACACCGGACGATCTTACTGTTTCCGACGTTAATTAAGATACTTCTTGCATCAACATCTTATTTATTTATTTATTTATTTATTTATTTATTAAAACTTCTTTTGCCTGGGTAACAAAACTCAGTGTAAACACTGTTTTTTACTTTGGCCCAGGGGTCAAACTTAAAACATCAAAAAATAACCAATACATATTAAAATAAATTACATTAAGTATATATCAGATTGCACAATTTAACAAAATTAGCAAAATTAACCAAATCTGAAAGATCGATCTAGCAAGTAACCGACGGATGGAGGTAGTAGATGGATAGTAGACTGGTATTCGTGAGGTCAGAAATACTTTCCCCCAATTGGTCGGGAAAACAAAAACGACCACACGCACAGACTTAAACCTCCGTACTTATGGTGGTTAAGAATAGAAACATTGGTTATTACTGGTATTCTGGTAAACCTGATACCCGTCCACCACTGTATTATTATGTCTGCCCAAGAACTGCCCTGGCAAACCTATCGCCTAGTCACTGATTTCTAAAGTTCCGATAGTAAATAGTAGCGAAAGACGACGGGGTTTTCCAGGACACCGCCTGACAGATCTCTTCAAGGGGCATCCCTCTATGGTATCCCATGATTAGGAGATTGCCCGTGTTGAGTGGCCCGTGGGGCGGGAGTCTCTTGCGATCCCCCCGACTCCATTAACACTTGGACCAGCCACCGTGACAGGGTTTGCTTAGCGGCTGGACCGTGCAGTTCTGCATGGGTAATAAAAAGGCGGTCGTAAGTCCCTCCTAAAGCCATATTATAACATTAGCTGAGGAAATGTTTTAATTCTGGTTTTTACACACGATTGTAATGTACTTTAGTCAATAAAGATACTCTGCAAAAATCAAGACTTTAGGTGCTGTAATCTGAGATTTTGAATAAAACGATGGAACCAATGTTTTATTATTACGGAGGAAATATTAGTCAAACACGTATGCACAGTACATACACGGCGTGCGGAATACACATACACACACACCCAGAGGATCGTACCGTATTACAACCGCAGGAGTAACATGCATGGGCGATAGTAGTAAATTCCAATTTTCTATGTTTTACCTCACTTGTTCGGCTCAAAATTAAAAGGGGACATATCTGACAGTAAAAGCTAACATTTTATGGAAAATAAATACTAATCTATTTTTACAGAAATGTTATAATAATGGCTTCAAGGCTTATGTTCGGAAGAGATAGTGCTGTTATTTTTCTGTCAGAAACTCTGCCACTGGCGGCACAGAGGCCTTAGTGGGAGAGATACTTCTCGCACCGCACCAAGCAAGACGCTGATTATACATAATGGAGGGTAGACTTTCGTCTGCACCCAGCGATGAGAGAAGCTTCTGATGAAAAGCCTCCCTCCTCTGCACGTTCCCTGATAAGGGCCATGTAGCTAACTGCAGGTGCTCTTGTGGTAGACTGGGTACCTTTTTCCGAGCATCCGGAGTAGATCTGGTACCTCACTAGCAGATCCACCATCAGCCGCTTCGGGCAGAACGGTGCTGTCAGAATGACATTGCAGTCCTCCCTCCCGATCTTGGCCACCACTCTCGCGAGTAGTGAGATCGAGGGGAATGCATAAGCTGTCATCCCTCCTGTCTATGGACAGAGCGTCCATGGCGGAAGCTTGGCAGTACACCGGCAGTTGATGATTGCGATGACCTGCGGATCAAGGGACCATTCTGTTGGTCCAGACACCTTCCCTCTGGACAGATCGTCCACCAGGATATTGGTGACACCTGCAATGTGTATCTCCCTCATCGTAATCTGCCTGGACTTGCACCACCCTATCAGGCGCAGTGCATGCAGGCATAACCGTGGTGATCTGGTGCCCCCTTGTATGTTGAGGTAGTGTTGTCCACCTGGACAATGATATGTGATCCCACAATCACCTCTTCGAAGTGGTGGAGAGTTCTCTCCAACAAAGCAGTCCTGTCATGACCCATAGGGGCTGTCACAACAGGAACTACTGTGTCGCTCTTACCGGTACTCTTGGTAGGTTTCTTCTTAGGCTTGTGACGATGACGTACAAATGTAGCCCTAGTTTTGTGTTGATTTCCAAGTCGTCTAACTGCACTTTGGAAAGACCTACACATAAAGAAGAACATCTATCTGATCTTGAGCAGTCCCTGTGGGTGTAGCAGAGCGGGTGTGGGTCCCACTCACCACCAGGGAAGGGAAAGCCCGACAAGGGCAAGACATAGTGAGGTGAACGAAAGGGCGATAAGCACTATCCCCGAACACACGATTCAGCCCAAGCAGAACAGGTGGCTGGTCGCTAGTGTTAGTGGTATTTATTTATTTATTTATTTATTCTTTCTTTATTTATTGAGGGTAATACTGCTTCAGTGACAAACACTGCTTTTCAAGCAGGCCCTCATTGTATACATGATAATGTTATAGCAACAAAATATATTACGATACACAATATTTACAAAAATAGCATACAGTATTAACAATGTATTTACAATATACTAGTATTACAAATAAGTATAATGGTATCATCAACTACAAGATAATTACAAAATCCATGATTCAAAATACAGAAATACAATAATTATATTTATACAAAAATCAAGGAAGCAAATGAACAAAATGTTGATAAAGACAGGCCTAAATTTCTTTAATTTTTGACTGAAATTGGCCTAAAGTCATATTTTCCATCTGAGCTCTTACTGTCGGTGGCAAAGAATTCCATGCATAGACTGCCCTGACGTGAAAAGTACATTGACCAGAATTTGATTTAAATTTTGGTACAATCAATGTATTAGAAGTATGATTTCTAGTTATATGATTATGGTTATCATGAACAAAATCAAAGAAGATAAGTATGATGGATATTCATTCTTTAATCATTTGAAAACAGTCATTAATAGAGTATTATGCCATCTTTGATCAAGTTTAACCCATTGCAATGTATTCATTAAATCATTAGTTGGTGTCCTTATATCTGCTGAGAGAATTATTCTAGCTAAGTTATTATGAAGTACCTGAAGCCTATTATGGTACTCTACACCAAAATTTGACCAGACCATGCTTCCATAATCAAAGTGGGGAATAACAAGAGCATTGGTAAAGTAAGTAAGGACTTGGCTGATTATAACTTTATTAACTAATAATCTGTCAGAAGGGTCCCGTACTCCACCGTATGACACGTCATCGGACGTAGTACTCTAAAATACAACGATAGAGAAAAAACCATAAACATATAGCAACAATTACCTACCGTACATGGTATACATGTACAAAACATACATGTATATTGTAACTTACAGGCTGCAATGATGTTTTACATGAGAAAAAAATGAATGGCGCCACTCGGGAGGCCATTTTGAATTGCTTGTGTGCTCCGTTATTTATTCATTTATGTGGAACAAAATGACTATTGGTTATTTCTGCATCTCGGGATCGATGCAAGAAGTATCTTAAGGGATCTAGAATGAGCGTTTATGGCATTTCGACAGTATTTTTTGTGGGACATGAGAGCACCTCAGACATATCGAATTGCATTCTGAATACGAAGAATATCTTTCTGATATCAAATAATTTTCATTTTCTGAAATTCACGATATAATACAAATTTTATGACAAATTATTAAAATTTGATATTTTTCACAATTTTGATATATAACAGTCCTCGAAGTAAATTTTATCAATCTAATGATAAATTCGTAAATCTTCAATACGAAAGGTCAAAATTTTCAATTGATCGTCAGCTTTTCATCCCACCTACATACACTTTAAGTATAACTCATCAGATTTATAAAGTTTACTTCAAGTACTGTTAAATATCAAAAATATCAATTTTTAATGATTTGCCATAAAATGTGTATTACATTGCGAATTTCAAAAATCAAAATTATTTGATATCAGAAGGACATTCTTCAGTATTCAGAATGCAATTCGATATGCCTGATGTGCTCTCAGGTCCCACAAAAAACACTGTCCAAACGTCCATACCCCACCCCTTAATCAACATCGGAAACTGTAAGATCGTCCGGTGTAGGAGTCTCTTCGTTTTGATAAATGATCTTAAACAATGTTAGTTAGCAATACGTTGGATGTGTCATAACCTAGATTTGGCATCAAAATAGGTCAATGACCATAAAAACCCATTGAACTTGACATGTTTTGATGTGTACAAAGGTAATGAAACATCCTCACATTGAAATTGAAAACAGCTGGAGAACAATCATTTTGATACATCATGCATATATTATGACCATTTTACTTTGGGATTATTTTCAGATTTAAAGGTTGTATTTGACTATCCTCCACAACTGAGCCCGTGCCACTATTGAGATGTGCTCCATTGAACTTAACAATAAACAATAGGAAACAAAGGATTTATTGACTGCTTTATTGAGCTTTTACTACTTAAATGTCAAGTACTATAGACATGATATACATCATTTTAAAGCTAATTTCAAGCAGAATATTTTGGTTGAATATCTCAAAAATGATGATTGGCAACTTCAGGGCTCAGTTGTGCTGGACGGTCATATATTTAACTTAAAGTAAGAGTCAAAATCTCAGTACATGCAATTTTAAAAACTAACCTGTTTCCAAGCATGTGTGTTCTGGATCAATTTAGGATTTGTGACAAAAGACACAGGACGCAAGCTGCATCCATGCGGAACAAAGAGGCTGCGAGCTCTTCTATCTGCCTCTATCAAATGTTCATCACTCAATGTAAATGGTGCAGCTGGCATTCTTTTACGCTTCTTCTGTGCATCAGTTAGTGGTACCTGTGGACAACATTGAATTAAGAAAATAACATGGTTTAAAATAGCCATTTCGCAATTTGCAGCAAACCTAACAAATTACACGTATACCATTACGGTAATTATAATCCAGGGTCTATATCGTCGGACGCATCACATACTGGTCTATCTCGAAAAACACGCATTTCGAGAAAATCGCAATTGAAAATCTTCGTATTAAGTTAACCTTTCTATAATTTAATTAAACTATGGATTTTAATGAAAGTGGTTTTAAATTAAAGCATATACTTAACAAATTTATTTAAGTGGAATCTTGAATTATATTTATGTATGCAGTATTGCTTAAAACTACACTAAAGTTGTAGTTCTGTATGTGAAATAGTTAATTTCCCGATATCGTATTTAAAGTGCGTTTCATACTGGTCTATCTTGGGGGCTATCTCGATTTCGCCAACAATGATGTGACTTTAGACGCATCACATACTGGTCTATCTCGAGATAGACCAGTATGTAAAGCACTTTCAATACGATATCGGGAAATTAACGATTTCACATACAGAACTACAACTTAAGTGTAGTATTAAGCAATATTACATACGTAAATATAATTAAAGATTCCACTTAAATAAATCTGTTACGTATATGCTTTAATTCAAAACCACTTTCATGAAAATCCATAGTCTAATTAAATTATAAAAAGGTAAACTTAATACTAAGATTTTCAATTGCATTTTCTAGAAATGTGTTTTTTCGAGATAGATCAGTATGTGAAAATACGTATTTTGAAAAAATCAGAGATAGTTTAAATTAAACATTTTATATCTAAATATCTAGGAAAAATTGAGGTCTGTAATTTGTTGTATTGAAAGACCTCCGTAAAAAAGAACTATATACCAATTTTCTCAAAAAAGTCACAAATTCAAGATTGACCAGTATGTGATGCACCCGACGATTTACTAGTATACACAATGTATCATAAGGGGTGCACCATTTGATTTCTGGGGGGGCATGGGAGTTTGTGGAAAAAACTTTACTACTAGTCGGATAAAAAAAAAACACTTTGCCCGGCACAAGGCAGACTAAAAACAATTGCCTGAGGAGTAAAAATAAACCATGGATCACTCCACGTATAAAGAAACTCATATCAAAACGTCAAGCAGCATTTGAAGCTCATGAAACCGCAAAATTGTGCCAGTTGCGTAATGAGGTGAAAAGAGAAATTTAAAAAGCTAAAGTGAATTAAAGTGAATTATAATGCTGACAGAGTGAGGAAGTTACAGAAGACTGAACCTCAACAAATCAAGTGTATGCTTAATTCCAGCAATTCTGATCTTGACATGCACATCCCAGGAGTGGATTGGGCTAACCACAAGGCAATGGCTAATGCCATTAATTCCAAGTTTGTGAGCATATCCTCCCATTTTAATCCCTTGGATCATTCTGAGCTTCCAACCTTTTTGCCCGCTGTGAAACCTGCCCCCGTTCATTATCCATGGGATGTGTATAGAGAGCTTAATAGAGTTAAAACTTCAAAATCAAGTGGCCCGGATGGAATTCCTCCCAAAATCATAAAGGAATTTGCTTATGAACTGAGTGGCCCTTTAACAGATGTGTTGAATTGTTCTTTTGAGGAGGGAATTGTGCCACACCAGTGGAAATCTGCCATTGATGTCCCCTTTCCAAAGCAACACCCACCCAGCATTGATAAAATGAGGCCTGTAGCACTTATCTGATTGTAAACATCATATATAATGTTGTGAAAAGATTAAATTTGCTTGCAATTTGCTTTCTGAATGATGATTAGATATTAAAATGCAAGTAAAAAACATAATAAAAGGCAATAATTGAAAATTCCTAAAATTCCCAATATTCCCGGGCCCTTCAAATTTCCCGGAAACTTTCCGGGAAACTTTCCAAAATTCCCGCAAACTTTCTACCTCTTTACAACCCTACTCCAGAACCAAGAAACTGTTGCCCTACATGTATGTACACAAAGCTTTCAGTTTTGAAAAGATGTTTATGTGCAAATGTATGGCATAAGGGCATTGCAACAGGGTTGGTGCAATTTAAATCAAATGTTGTTTTTTTAATCACCAAATGAATTTAAATCAAGTCTTTCATATTTTACCATTTTTGATGTAAGTTGATTTCTTTCTTAAATTGACTGTTTTACTCCATTCCTAATGCTTCTTCAACTTTTGGATGCAATTAAATACCTCTATGATGTCAGCTCTATTGCTACAAATTCATCATCTTCAAGGTGCAGAATTCAACAGGTTTATTCCCATGATTTTACCAAATTTTTTCTTTGAAATTTTCATACGGTATGTTAAAACATGTTTTGATTTTTTGTAAATACCTGATCTATCATTCCACTGAACTCTTTTGCTGTTAAATTATTTAACAAATGATTTCTGAAAATGATAAGAATATTGTCCATTTTCATAGCAATTTAAAGTTCGATTGAGGAAGTCAATTATATGACATGGCAAGTTACATCGTCAATCAAAATGATTACCGTACCATATTCTAAAGGCAAAATAAAGAGCAGTGTTTGTCTCAGTGACTCAAAGCTATTGAAAAATCCCAACTGCGTACATTTTTGGTTAAGAAATAGCAATTGGCTATTATAATGGTAATTGGGAATTCCCAAAATATGCAACATTTAAGGATGATAATATGCAAGATGCTGGACTTAGAACCCGGACTTTGAAAATCCCATGTGAAAAAATCTTTTTAATTTTTTTAATACTGAAAATCTGTGGTAAAAGAACATATAAACAAGGCCTATTCTTCATTGGTAGCACTTATCTGATTGTAAACATCATATATAATGTTGTGAAAAGATAAAATTTGCTTGCAATTTGCTTTCTGAATGATGATTAGATATTAAAATACAAGTAAAAAACATAATAAAAGGCAATAATTGAAAATTCCCAAAATTCCCAATATTCCCGGGCCCTTTAAAATTCCCGGAAACTTTCCGGGAAACTTTCCAAAATTCCCGCAAACTTTCCACCCCTTTACAACCCTACTCAAGAAAACTGTTGCCCTATGTACACAAAGCTTTCAGTTTTGAAAAGATGTTTATGTGCAAATGTATGGCATAAGGGCATTAGTCAAACCTAAAAAATAAAATGATTTCAGTCTATTTTGAACACTACATGTAGTACCCAGTGCAGTTACAACGCAATGGGTATGGTTATAATGGGTATGATGACCAGTACCCGGTATGGGACCAGCACCGGGGTACGCATACAAAGTCGGTCGAAGCCATGAGTACCCATACCCGAAGCCATGCGTATGGGTACAAATTAAAGGCTAATTGGTACCTGTGTACAGGAATGGGTACAAAAATTACGAATGCTGGTACTCGTACTACAAGTCAATATCTGCACCAATTTTGCATAAAAATTGTGTTATAAACATCCTATGAATTTGAAAAAGATCAACTTTTTGAAAGTCCTGAAACTCCCACTTTTTGGAAGACCCACAACCACCCAAAATCCATCTAAGCTACTTGTTTCAAACATGCAGGTTACTTTGCATGTAAAATTGCCTACATTTTACACAACTTTTTTCAACTGTATTCCGTTGTTTTTACAATGCATTGAGCTGTGACTAACAATTTGGAAAAAATTTCAACAAAATTAGCCTAAAAATTTCAACTACAAGCGCCCAGGGCGCTTAACAAAGCCATTTTGGGTGGGCGATTATTTTTAACCTGGTTTGCCTAATATTTTGTTAGGGGCGTTTATTAGAGACAAATTTATGTATGTTATAAATGGGTCCTGAGATGTTTCTGATGTAAAAAATGTATTGGAAGTTTACACAGGATTTTTAGTCCTCCAGCTATTTCTCTGTATCGATGTCTATCCCTCACTTCAACATTGATGGTACCCTTTAGCAAATTGAAAATACCCTGGGTGGGCGCTTATTGCGGCATGAGCGCTTATTGGAATGAATACGGTAATATATTGAACTGGACAACAAAAATGACTCACTGTGCTCAATTTTCATTTGGCCTGTCACTTTCAAAGTTTGAGATAACTGAGATGTGTACCCAGAAAATGGTCCATTTTGTACAGACTTGTAGTAACTGTAACTGTTGATTTAAATCAGTGATTTGATAGTGACTGATTTAAATCGTACCAACCCTGGTGCTTGCACCCTTGCCCATGCAGGTACCAATATTCATACGTATTTACTATACCCAGGTACTATGATCACTTACCTGATCAAACCTTTCACGATTTGCTTCCTCCTGTCTTATTTTACTGCTGTCAGAATCACCATTTATCAGCTTGAAGAGATTTTCAGTGAAATCTTTCACTGTATGCATGCCGTCTGGTTGCGAACAATTGTGCATTCCAAAGTACGTAGCTAGTTTCTCCACTGAGCAATGCTTTTTCACGCCAGTCTCCTTTGCTACGCTCTGCCTTGTTCTGTCATTAGAAGCTGCTTCATATCTACAGATATTTTTCAGAGAAATAAAAATGCAAATCAATGAAATTACTTTAAACTGCTCATTCAATCTTGAATTGAAGTTATATACATATGAATATCTATTTTACATTGACAGAAACCTTCTATCCAGCAAGGCCCTATATGAACAGCTGCAACCTTTGAAAACATAAATTCTACACCACTTTATAACTATTTCTATAACTATTAGTCCAGTCAAAGTGGGTTTTGACTCACCACTAATTGCAACAGAATTTTTTTCACTGCTATGAATGTCAGAGATGTCCCCTGAACAGCATACAAAAAGTATACTAAAATATACTTGGTGGAAAGGTAGTTTTTGGCGGGAAAAGGTCATACAGGGGTCAAATTTCAAAATCGCTACAATCATTTTAAAAACCAAACCAAATTATTCCTCTAGCCATAAGGATTCAGAAAAAGTATAGTTTGCCAATATCTGTGATGTATGGTTCTTGATTTTTAACCGAAAAGGTCAAAGGTCAAATGTTGGGTTCAACAGAGGTCAAAAAACTAAAAATTGTCTGATTTTAACCAAAATGGTCTCAAATTGTTTGGCTTGCAAACATAATTCATTTAAAGAATATTTGCACTGTTTAGGTTGTTTAATTACATGCGTAACATTGAAAACTAGGTCTGGGTCAATAGAGGTCAATGACCTCTTTTACCCTGCTACCTAGGTAACGAAACGTCCAAGATATGGCAAACTATTCTTATTTTGGAGTGTAAAGGACGAACACATTGAGACCATTTTTAAGGAGATCGGAGCGTTTTTTCGAAGTTGACACACGTGGAGCATTACATCACGGGGATACCGATGTGAACATAGGCTTAAGTCATCTAGGCATGAGCTAAGCTCTTTTGGAGGCAAATAGAAAATAATGGTAACTATTGTATTGTACACATGATAAAAGCACTGAATCAATATTGTAAAATAATGATGGTAATAATGGTAGTGAATTTGGATGATGTGCATTAAAAGTCTGCTTACAAATCATGAGTTTTGAACTTTCTCCAATGCCAATTAACACATCTTAAACACATGTCTGGTTGAAAACTAATTTTACTTACTAAAAAGGCAGCCATTTTGTCTACCATATTGGAATTTGGCTACTTAGGATCATTGAAACCTCTAGCAAATGTTTTTAAAACATTCCTTGTACCTCAAAATATATATTTAGATGCTTTGTTTGTGATTTTGACATGTCTGGGGGCAAAGTTATGATAAAAACTGAAAATGGCGGCCATTTTGGACGCCATCTTGGATTTTGAAGGAAGCACAAGGGGGATTCTCGGGGACTTTTGGAATTTGATTCTACACATGTTCCTGAACCTATCCTGAAAAAATCAGCTTGTTATGAGAAATGTTAGGGTTATAGCTAATACTATTGGCCTATCATAGGATATTTCAAGTGGATGTGTAACTACTTGAGAATAAAGGACTATGAATAGATGCGACAGGATTACCTACGGGATTATCTCAAGGATATGATTCAGTTGACCCTCCTCCTTATTACATCTTCTCTGATGTGACGTATCATCCCAATGCAGTTCGTCTCACACACATAACCCTGCACTACGATCAAATAGGTTGATGACAACATTTGATTGAATGGACTGCACTCACCCATAACCAAGGTGAAGGACACCGGTTCAAATCCTTTGTTTGGAGCCAATCGATAAAAGAATGCAGGACCTCTATACCTTGTTTAGGATTTTCAAAAGAAGTACCTGCATGTGCAACCATGACTATTTCAAAATAGCCCGCCAAAGTCAAGCAGGTAACTCCGAGGTCATGCATTGAATTGGTTTGAATGAGGAATACTACGGGAATCAGCGCCTTTTATTGGAAGTCACACATGAGTAACTTGGATAACCTATATTGTTTTATCTTTGAAATATTTATAAAATAAATCTTCTCAAAAGATATTATCACAGTCAAAGGATTTAATCTGATGACATATTGATCTCTGGGTATTGTTAAATAGTTTATTGATGTAGGCTAAGTGTGCATGTATATGCCTACATGTACATCTACCATTGTTACAAATTATTTGCTGTATATTGATTTTTGGAACACTCTTTATGGGAACATGGAAATAGTACTATATCCATGATGGGAATTGGATATTTAAATGTGATTTCATAGGAAATTCATAAGGAAATTTTACAGAAATGTTTTGTAGACTCCTAACCAAAGTGATCTTACCTTTCCGATGTATGCATGACAGCATTTTTACCAGTAACATTTATGTTAAGATGAGAAAAAGAAACATTAAACCATATCCCACAATGCCTCACATAAATAAGCATGAAATTGCTAGGTGATTATGTGCTCATGGTGTTAATATTTATTTTTGTTTTATGCATAACACAATATGGGGTATTGCACCAACCCCCTCTAACCATGTAGTATTTGAATAATATCTATCTCCAACTCATTCTATTATGGCATTTCAAAAGATTTAGGTCCTATAGGTCCCATACCTGGTCCTTGCTATCATCTCTTCTTCATATGTCAAAGGTGGCAACATATCACCATGCTCTGTAGTCTTCTCTGGGAAGTTTTCAGCATCATCACGTAGATTAGAGTTAGACGGTAGACTTCTCCTGCTACCTATGTAAACCATCTTGTGAATTATTGGGCAGTAGGTACCTCTCATGCCACACCAATGGCAGGAACGATAAGCATTTGTTCCTACAAGATTGAAAACCTGGAAAATAAAGGTAAAATACAGCTAAAAATGTTGCACATACATGAAGGCATACATTAGCTCGAGCCTCAAGATACTCTGTTTTACAGGTTTAACATTTACAACCTGACATTTTCTTTTTTCTTTTTTTATCTTTCTACATAGTGCGCATTTATTTACCAAACATGATCTCAGTTATACATACCTCACATTTTCTTACTCTATGTGCAACTTGTCTAATTCTATTCACCATGTTCATTCAAGTGATCCAGGTTTGAATGGTAGTGATTTGCATCTCATGAATGCGCACCAATTTCTTTAGAAATTAAACTGTCCCACATATTCAACATAATTAGCTTGTGTATTTATATAAATGCAAAAAAAGAAAGTATCCCGTTTGATTTTGGTCCATATAAGTCAAAGATGGGGTCTTAAATTAAGACCTACCAAAACCTACCTATGTTACAGATAAATCTATTTCACAGTTTGATACCTCATTTGTTCAAATCAATGCAGAATTGATGACACAGTGACCTTTTGAATGCAATCACCTCAATTTTAAAAGTTGCAATAATTCCTACATGTATTTAGTCCTGCTACTCATCGGCAGCGATAGATAAAGGCCAGGGCGCATCAGACATCTCACTGAGAGTATGCGGCAGCATATGTCTGACAGTCATTGATGCAGCAGGACATACCAGATATTGACTGTGAAGAGTGAAGGGTAAAACATTGAGGAAGGAGTAAACCCCGGGGGGACACTCCAACTTTGGAGGTGACGATATGCAGAGCTGTTAAGACCCCCTTTTTCAGCGTCGCTGTCATCCAAAGACCCCATATTTTTATGAAGAAATGTTCTGTCACCCGAAGACCCCCTATTTTTCCATTTGATCCGTCACCCCAAGACCCTTACAAGTTCAATTTTAACAGCAAATTTCCTTTATCACTGATTTTGTCACTTATTTTGAAAAAACAAAGAAATTTGAAGCCATTTAGAACTAGAAATTTGATTTTCGAGGTTTTTGTGGCGCTCTTTCGGCTCTCATCCGAAGATTCCATAAAAAAAAAGGCCATGTTCTCACCCAATGACCCCATATTTTTTACATTTTGCTCTCACCGAATGCCAAAAATCATGCTCTCACCCAATGACCCCATTTTTTAAAATTTTGCTCTCACCGAATGCCCCTTTGTGCGAAAGTGCCAGCCCTACACATATATCCATTTCAAATTGATACTTTCTTTTTCGGATGCGTTTATGTATATACATGTAGCATACATGAATTCTGCTGAGCGACTGATTCCATGAGATGGGGAAAAGGTGAAAAACAAAATTTTGATTTATTGAAGAACTGAGCCAATTATAGTTGGTTATTGTTTATATTTCTAAAGAAATATATGCAGTAGAGGTTGTAAAGGTAATTTGAATGTAAATTAACTAGCCGAAATGTGTTTAAAGCCTGGACAACTATATAGACCGGCAGCCCAGAGCATTTTGATCAAACGAACGAGGTACCAATATCTGAACACACAAGCATTCTTGGTGTAACCTAATATATGCAGATATGGACGTCTGCCGGGGAGCCTCTGCCGCGTGTGGCCCCTGCGGGCCTTAAAAATAGGCCCCAAAATGTGTTTGATCGAACATTAGTGGTACCACCTCGAATCACTTTGAAATGGACAGGCACATCACAGGGAGTACAGAATGACACCTGACAGACACATTTTCTGCTGCACAGGATGTCACTTTGTTGCAGGGTAATGAATTTGGTCTCATTTGAAAACTTGTTCCTTCACAACAATACTGCAAAAATATTCAATTTTTGCACCACAATCAGATCGCATCAACTAGGCTGGTTGCAGCCGAACCTGGTCCAAACCTATTCGCATTTAGATTGTAACATCCACTAATTATCTGTGTAGCTCCCCAATTCCATTGGGTGCAGGAAATTTTTGATAACCAAACAACTGATCACACATTTTTAAAAGCAGGCGGAAACCGGAGATCCCAGAGAAAACCTGGGAGTCCTTGGGCCGCGCCAGGGCTTCAGTGGTGCAAGGCGAGGGAACAACTGCTGCGCCAACTCGCTCTCCATTTTGGTTGACATTGTATCTTGGTCTACTATAGAAAAATTATTTAATTTGTGTGCATCGTGGAACATACTCTTTGTGTAGCTGTGCGTAGAAAAGCTGTTGTACACAGACAACCTGGCATATATGGACGCGTAGACTAGCGTTGTACGCTTGTGTATTAGCATGATTAGTCGCGGAGTAACAAGCGTAGTTGAATGTTCCACGATGTACACAAATTGAATAATTTTTCTATAACTTATTTCCTGAAACCTTTAATATTATGGACATTGTAAAGAATGTTTTGAAAATGTTTTATAGCTTTTAAAGTCAGAAACACTAGAGAGCCCTAAAATCAAAAAGGTTTTCTGTGTTTGCAGGGATAACTGTACTTTTGCTATTTCTTATGCATGCTTAAAACGTAAGATTGTTAGGGCAAACGCACAAAAAATCTTACTTAAGTAATTGCTACATGCCCTTTCATTGTCAATGTAGATTGTATAAATTGTACACAAACCTACCTTTGAAAATGCTGGATAGTCCATGATGAAGAGTGGAGCTTTCACAGCCAAGTCAAAGTCATCCTTATGATATGCATCGTGGCACTTGGTCCCAGACAGTTCCTCGATCTCATCCACAAGCAATTCCAAATAAGGCTGGAGCGACCATTTATTCTTGGCCGTTGCTGCTGGAGGTACGATACCATACAGGTGCATTGCTGCCGCACGTGTCCTGATCAATGGGGGCAGGTTAAGGATATTAACAACAATCGGCCAAATGGAGTACTTTGTACCCATGCCAAAGGGACACATGCCATCTGTGTTTATGGCAATTGAAACGGTCCGTTTGTCCGAATCGCTGTACCATTCATGCCATTTAAACGCATTATGTATCGAAGTGGTCCACACTGGGTCATGTTGCTCTTCGTGTTCCTGTAGCATTCTGGAAATCTGTTCATTTCCATATGCCCTTACTAACTTAGGTCCAATAGGCATATGAAAAAATGTTCTCCTGGGCAGTTTTCCATCTGCAGCATATCGGTCCTCACCACACTCTGGGCAAGTAACTTCATCTGCAAATTTACCTGAAGATCCGTCCCTGAAGATTATACAATCATTCACACATGAATCCAGCCGATAAATTGGTATCAATTCATCTTTTATTAATGAGAGTGCTTTCTTGAATGAGCCGGGCACATGACAAGGACCATCTAAAGTAGACTCCAAGCGCACCTTTTCATGTGCCATGTAGTTATCGGCAGCCCGTTTGGTAGCTCTCTTGCACGACACAAATTCCATCAAGTGACAAAACACATATTCTCTAACAGTTTCTGTCGTACCATCATGTAATGTGATGTCCAGTTGGCTATCATTTTCCAGATCATCAAATATGTCTTCCCATCCAAGATCTTGATCCTAAAAGACATAAATATTATTTCATGTGGTCATTTGTAATGTATAAACATGATAAGATTTCACATCACATGTCTCTTGAGGGCTCTCGTCCCGATCTACGGTGTTTTTACATTAACATTATTTTTACCATAAATCAATATTAAAAATCGAAGAAATTGGGCAGATTTTGTGAAAATTGTGTGTCAGGTATTAATTAAGGGGGGCACACAGGATCACTCAAGTCGGAAATTTTAAACATTATTTTGTATTATAGCTTTAAAAGGAAATGACGTAAAGAATCCAGCTAGCACGGCAGATTTCTGCAAATATGAGCAGTTCTTGAGAAAAGCGCAAAAATTGATTTTCAATGCCTTTTTTTTACGGTCCGCCATAACATTAAGGGATCCAAAATGAGCGTTTATTTATTGCGTTTTACAGTATTTTTTGTGGGACATGAGAGCATCTCAGACCTATCGAATTGCATTCTGAATACGAAGCATGTCTTTCTGATATCAAATAATTTTCATTTTTTTAAAATCACAATATAATACAAATTTAATGACAAATTATAAAAATTTGATATTTTTCAAATTTTGATATATAACAGTCCTCGGTAAATTATATAAATCTAATGGTATATTCTTAAAGTGTATGTAGCAGGGAGGAAAAGCCGACGGTCAATTGAAAATTTTGACCTTTCATATTGAAGATATGGATTTTTTCCCAAAAGACCTATTTTTTTTTGGTGTTTTGGGAAAAAAAATCCATATCTTCAATAATGAAAAGTCAAAATTTTCAATTGATCGTCGGCTTTTCATCCCACCTACATACACTTTAAGTATAAATCATCAGATTTATAAAGTTTACTTCAAGTACTGTTAAATATCAAAAATATCAATTTTAATGATTTGCCATAAAATGTGTATTAAATTGCGAATTTCAAAAATCAAAATTATTTGATATCAGAATGACATTCTTCAGTATTCAGAATGCAATTCGATATGTCTGATGTGCTCTAATGTCCCAAAATAAATACTGTCCAAACGTTCATACCCCAGCCCTTAACAACTTACCCAAAATATCAAAATGGATGAAAATTGCATATTTGTGTTCTAAAGACACTCATCTAGAAAGTGTTTTCTTAAATTTTTGAATTTTTTCTTAGTTTTAAAAATATGGGTCAAAAAAGATCAAAATTTGCCTTTTTTTTTCAATTTTGACCAAAATTTGAGATAATTTAAAAGGTATATTTTCAAAACGAAGAAAAAAATCAAAAATTTGAGAAAACTCTTTCTAGATTTGTGTCTTTAGAACACAGAAATACCATTTTTGTCAATTTTGATATTTAGGGTAAGTTGTTATGGCGGACCGAAACAAATTGGCATGGAAAATCAATTTTGGCGCTTTTCTCAAAAAGTGCTCATTTTTATAGATATCTGCCATGCTAGTTGGATTCTTTGCATCATTTCCTGTCTGAAAATGTGACTCCAGGTGACAGTGGTATAGGCCTACCACAATGTACTGCCAAAGCCACATGGTTCAGCTATGGTGCGGTTATCGCTCTAGTTGAAAATATATATGTTTCATTCTTATAACCAAATAATAAAATTAAATTAAAGTAACACAAAAAAGGGAAATTGATAGTGGGATAGCTAGGGCTTGTGGCGCTGAGGGCAAAGGAGATAGGTGTCGCTCCTGAGCGCACAATAGTTTGCACAAATAGGGCCTACCACTAATTAATTCTGGTCATAATGAAGATGAATATCGGTCTTAAATTGAACTTTCAAATGATTTTGTGCCGAAATGCGTGCGAAACGCGCAAAATTTTGACTTTCATTGCTATGGAAATTGAGAGCAACATCTGGGCACATAGTACATGACTCAAGATTTTTAATACTTTTAAAGACTTGTTCATAAGGGGCGTAGCCAGCTTTCTTGGCCATGGGGGCAAAATGTAAATTTTGGGGCAAAGACAAATAAAATTACCGGTTGCATGACTTGCATCATTTTGACCCGCTATTACAGAGACTGTACAATACATGTAAAGTCAGGGTTCGGTTTTTGCCGGCAAAAACTTGTTTTGGCCGAGAAAGTGCCAACATTTCTAATCATTCTAATCTTGCTGCTGACTCGATTAAAGTACATGGAGTTAACATTTGGAACTCCATTCCCATTTCCATCCAAAATGCCACATCCACAAGCTCCTTCAAACATCATTTTAAGAGCAATTTGCTTTCTAAACCGGTTTACCAGTAATTATTCTTTGACTCCTGTTCACATCTTATTTTTTTGTAATGTCTTGTCTTGTCTTGTCCTGTTTGTATTTGTATTTTCGTTTGTACTGTTTGCCGGCAACCCGCACCCACGAGCTTGCTCCCCGCGTGTTGCCCCACAACTTTATTTTAGGTTTTTTATTGATGCCCTCTTAATCTTGCCTTAGGCCCACTTTTGTCCTGTCTCTTGCCTTCTAATAGGTTGTTTGTTCTAATGTGATCAGATTTGACCGTCCTCAGTGGGCTTGTGATCAGATACACTACTTTGCTTTGTATGTAATTGGTTTGAAAATTATGGCATTTGTCATTTAGGCCCTATACTATGTATTTTTGAAGTTGTGAAATAAATGTTTCTTAAATTGAATCACAGTGCAAAATTTGACCTCAAGTATGAGTTTTTGTACCCAAATTTTCAAAGGTCATTCAATGAATGTACTTTAATGTATTGGGATTAAAAAACTTTGCCCTGATAGATGAGCATGTTGTGGATTAGTTTATGGCGGGGGGGTTTATGGTAATAGCTGGTCATTTTATTGACCGTGGTCAGTGCTGGCCCTACACATGCAAGTGCTATGGCAGGGCAGCAAAAGTAGTGTAGTAACTATAGAATAAGGGACTCGCCATTAGATATTTTAATAAGGGGGCACAAAGACCCGGGAAAAGATAGTAAAGGTCTTTTGGTCCTTGGTGGGCAGCCCCGTAGCCAGCAGGATTTTGCAGGGAGGGGCGGGTTCAGATTTTCCAAATGCAGACCTTTCAGAAGAAAATCTTCATTCTGGCTATAAGGCTAGGCCTACATGTACTTTTAGACAAACTTTACAAAAAGTTCATGATTTGGATATAGGCCTATAAGGCCAAGTAAAATAAAAAAATATGTTTCCCGTCCGGGTTTTTGAAAAAAGGAGGAAGAGGGGGCTTTTAATTTTTTTTTTTTATTGCAAAATCAGTGTAAATACCCTAAATTAGAGCTGTTTTAGCATATACAATAATGCTTGGAATAAGGAGGAGGCCTCTTTTTATTTGTTGTTCTGAGAGATAGCCCCCCCTCTATCACAAAAACTTATAAAAGTGTTTCTTGTATATTAGCAAGGCTATAGAAAGCATCTCTACTTCTTTAGACATATTTTTTGAAAAGTGAAACGTGAAACATGTTTATTTTTTATTTGGCCTAATATAGATACGCCTATGACTAAATTGTGTAATATTTTCCCTATTTTGAAATATTTTTACTGACAAGAAAGACCTCAGGGGGTGCGTCACCCCACACTCTGTACGGGCCTGATGTGAGGTTACACAGCAATGTGTCAGAGGTCTAGATGTAGGGGTCATTAGAGGACACTTGATGAAGTTTAATAGGCTATTAGGATTTTAATAATAGTAAATAAATTAAAAGGGGTGAAGTGTATTTAAATGTAATTACACCATATGTAAAATAAAATAGGTATTATTGTCAAGCCAACTGTTAATATAAGCTCAACCAATGCACTATTTAATGTGTACAATATTAGTTTGAAAAGGCCTAAAAAATTGGCGAAAAGCCAGCCTAATTGAAGGCATTCGTGATGGGCAAGTTTAGCCAGCCCCCCTGCATCCGCGCCTGGGTGGTGGGCGGATGTGACCCCAGGTTCTGTTATGCAGTTTGTTTCCTGTTTGTTTGCTTTTTCTGTTGTGAAGGAATACATATGTTTACATTTTAAAGCACTTAAACACACAAATTACAAAGTGGAACCCAGGATCTGTGGTGGAACACAGTTGTAAATGGCCCAAAAGTGAGCCCAAACGATAACATTTATTTCATCGCAACAGTTAAGCTACAAAACTATGCCCACTTAGCTCTGATCAGACTATAAATAATCTGTGGTTGAAGACTCAAGACTCGGATGCCATCATTCTGCCAATTCCCGCATATCAATACACTGCCGAGCACAGTGAACATCGCAACGCTAGTAATTTATCCATCTACAATTGGGTCTTTTAGTTTTAAAGGTCTTAGTTTTTGGGTCTTAGTTTTTGGGTCTTAGTTTTTGGGTCTTAGATCTCAGTTTTACAAGTCCTAAGAATTTGTACCTAATGAATGGGGTCTTAGATCTTAGGTCTTAGTTTTATAGACACCCCACTATTGTGGCTCACCTTGTCACAATTAATTCTTAGTGACCAGTCACTTTTGAATTTCCTGTGAGGCAAGTGTTTTAGGGTAAATCCAGACCAGTAACATTGTCTAAAACTATGTACACCAGATCAGATTGAAGCTGAAGCAATGGGGAAACTCACAAGATTTGATCCCTCCAATCTCCAATTTTACAAGTCCCCTTATCTGGAAGTACCCTTGGTTGTCAATTAGCACCTAAACAGGTGGTGTCACTTTCTTTCATGTTAACTAGAGTGGTCACCGCACCATAGCTGAACCACAGGGCTTTGGCAGTATATTGTGGTACATGTACATTTCAACCCTTTTAATGACCAACATGTTTAGAATGTCATAAGGATCATTACATTTAAATTTCGGCTCTGAATTGGAGCATCTTTGAAAACATGACCGTTGGCCCCTTTATGACCCCTTAATGACCTTAAATGAATATTAAATTATTTTTAAACATGTTTAGAATGTCATAAGAATCATTGAATTAAAATTTCAGCTCAATTGGAGCATTGTGAAAACTTGACCTTTGACCCCTTTATGACCTCTTAATGACCTTAACTGAATTTAAAAATATTTTAAACATTTTTAGAATGTCATAAGGAGCACATTGCATTTAAATGTCAGCTCAAATGGACTCTTTTGAAAACTTGACCTTTGACCCCTTTCATCATCATCATCAGTCGGCTGCGGAGCAGGCGACTACAAGCTTTCTCCAACTAATGCGATCTTGGGCAAGCGAAACAATTTTGTTTGGATGCAGCATCCTTCAGTATCTCCCAGGAGGTGCTGGACATACTGTAAGTACAGTGTGCTTGTGCCGTCCCGGTTTCCTCTTCCCATGTGGTGGAATATAAAGCGCATATTCTTTCACAGGCTTGCCATCTTCAAGACGCAGTATATGACCCCTTAATGACCTTAAATGAATTTTAAAATATTTTATAGAAAAATTAGCAAATTTGTGTACATCGTGGAACATCTCTTTGCGTGGCTGTGCGTAGTAAGCAGTTGTAGCCTTGCTAATATGGACGCGTAGAGTAGCGCTGTACGCGCATGTAGTTAGCATGATTAGTCGCGGAGTAACAAGCGTAGTTGAATGTTCCACGATGTACACAAATTTAATATTTTTTCTATTTATAAGTTCCATGTTTAGAATGTCATAAGGATCATTGCATTTAAATATCAGCTCAATTGGAGCATTTTTGAAAACATGACCTTTGACCCCTTTATGACCCCTTAATGACCTTAAATGATTATTAAATTATTTTAAACATGTTTAGAATGTCATAAGGATCATTGCATTTAAATTTCAGCTCAATTGGAGCATTGTGAAAACTTGACCTTTGATCCCTTAATGACCCCTTAAAGGAAATCTGTACCATAAACTAATCAATGGCTAAATATAGTTATATACCCCTAAAATTAAACATACCAGACGGTCTATATGAATTTTGGAATATTCCTAACAAAGAAAAAGCACTTTTAATCCTTCGTTTCTAGCGCCATGATAGCTGCTTGCTTGAATCCTTTCTGCCACAAGCGGTAGTGTAACCTTTCACACAGACCCGTGATGAGCGTGTGTTGCGATGGCATTCGCGACCCCCACAGCGAATTTTGGTTTTTAGTGCTGTTTTTACTTTTCGTTCTCAAAAGACATTGTTGATCATAAATATTACTTAAAATACATTTTTTTATGTTCTTCTGTAGTTTTATGGGTAAAAATTGTCGCGTTTTCTTTTGAACGAATGTTAAATCTGAACTTTAGTACTATTCGCTTCGCGTCACCAAAGTTCACGAGGGACGAGGCTCGTGGCACGGATTTCGCTGGTTTCAAAATCGGGGTACCGTTAAAGCGTAATAAAATACATCGGGTATCAATATGGCGCCACCATGGATTACAAACTGATCGCTGATTGTCGTGAGGAATTAAGAATTTCTCCTTTATTTGGACGTATATAAGCTTGGGACTTTTACTGTTTGTCGTTTTTATTATTACTGCAACTATATAGCCATTGATTAGTTTATGGTACAGATTTCCTTTAATGACCTTAAATGAATTTTAAAATATTTTAAACATGTTTAGAATGTCATAAGGAACATTGCATTTAAATGTTAGGTCAATTGGAGCATTTTTGAAAACTTGACCTTTGACCCCTTTATGACCCCTTAATGACCTTAAATGAATATTAAAATATTTTAAACATGTTTAGAATACCGTCATAAGTTTCATTGCATATAAATTTCAGCTGGAGCATTTTTTGGTTCAAATGACCTTTTTTGACCCCTGTGACCCCTTGTGTGACCTCTGACGTTAGGAAATATTTTTATTATATTCTTTACATTTTTCTCTTTCATATGACACCACTCATGGGGTCATACCTTCGTGGCATTTAGAGATATGTCCATTTCAGACCAAATGATTAGTCAGTAAGCTAGTAACATACACTAATATAGGCTGATACCATTTCATGGTTCAGCAAAAAGCACATAGACTGTGATTGTACTGGAATGTTCAATTTGGCAAGCTTTATATAGTGAAAGTTGGTTTCTTTGGTAGACGAGGTATTGTTGGTCGAAGCAACCTAAAAATCTATTTTTATTATCTAGATCAATATATTATTGAAAAATAACACCTTGATGTTTTGCAAAAGTTCATTCTACAAATCGTATACTTTTCAAACTTGCTTAATTTATTGTTGTTAATGAGTTATGTACGTTTTACAAAAGTGTTGTTGTTTCAGCCCTCTTTACAACGTAACTCAAGAACCGCAGCACCTATAAAAGTATATCTGTGATATTTTAATTCATCTACACACTCGCTATGAATTAAGCAATGCAGTTTTTGCCAAAGCTCACTACCATTCGTAAGATGATGTGAACTACCAAATCACAACAGTTTAAAATAATTAATAACCTTACTAATACCATTTCGCCAAAATCTCAATATCAACACTTGTGAGGAAAATGCCATTATAATCAAATCATAACAAATAATTAAATCATGCAGCACCAATTTTTGAGTTGGTATATTAAAGTTAAACAGTTGATCATAATGGTCACAGGTAGCTTTGTTTTACAGGTCTTAAGCCCGATCCTGACTCTACTTCGCAGCGCGATGCGATGCTTTTCAAATATCACAGCATCGAGCGATGAAAGTTAATGTTCATTTTAATTTCATCGCGCGATGTTGCGATGTTTTAAAAGCATGTGGGGGTCTGCATCTCCGATTAAAGGAGGATTTCGTGATCCTAGCATCCTCTTTTTATGACATTTTTCAGTACATATCCACGAAAAAAGCCTATTCCCAAAATTTCAGTTGATTCCGATTTTGCGTTTGCGAGTTATGCATGATTATGTGTATTACACTGCTCCATAGACAATGCGTTGTAATTTCGTTCTGGTGCACCAGAACGAAATTCAAATTTCACGATATCTTTGCAAAACGAATTAATCTGCAAGAAATATTTTGTACATAAACATTATGTAGCCAGAGGTTTCCAGTGATATAAAAATCTCAACTTTTTTTTGAGAAAAGTGGGGGATGAGGCTGTGGATCACAAAATGCCCCTTTAAGGTCATCTGCTGCCCATATTTGTACCTAACAACTTAACATGGTTACATAACCGGCAACATTGAGCATACCCAAATTTAGATTTTGACCTCATTTGCATGTTAAAACTTCATGCTTTTCACCACAGACCCTACGGTCTGTGTTTTCACATATTTCACTCTGTCTCTGTATGTTGACTTTAATTCCAACTACATAATTACTCAATCCAGGCCCAATTACTGATAATTATCCACAACCAATGATAAACCACAGTAGACAATCCAAAAGATAGAAAATTGTTATGTAATAATGGTATTATGAAACATGTTGGCACACTTTTCACATGAAGTTGAAAGCTCTATAAAGCATGCAAGGTTATTACAGGGAATGGTCAGGGACATATTGGTATTAAGTGCATGATGTAATGCACATATCAAATGCAACCACGGCCCCGGGGGACCCGGGGATGACCGGGTCATGGGCTGTGAATTTTGGGTTTAAAAGTTCAAGTCCCAGGTAAACACCTGGGTCCCGGACCCACCGGGCAAAACTCTCAGCCACTCCCGGCCCCCGGGGCGAATATCCGATGCAAACCCCTGGTATTCTCCGGCCCAATTTTCCGGCCCTGAGCATTATAGGCCTGGATCTTAATATGATTTTAATATCGCGGCAATCTTGTCATGCGGGCTCAAAATTCGGCAGGTATGGATGGACTGCCGAGCTCTGGACATGCTGGGTGGATCCAAACGCTTTAAATATAGGCCTACATGTTTGTTCCATTGCAAATATGTTAGTTTCTCCCCTTGTTGCGGAACATCTAAAAACGATAAACGTATAGGCTACCTAGATTCTTGTTACTAGCGCAGAGCAGCGTAATTCTTTTGACGCACAAGTTATTAATATAAAGTCTGCACAAAAAGTAACTCGGCTGTTATAAATACGCCTATAGATTCAGAACTAATGATTGTTTCCACAATATTTCTACATCTATAAAAAGAAAGAAAGACTATTCATTTACGCGCATTTTGATACCCCATTTGTCAAATGTCGCTCAATATTAACAACACATAGTGCTTTCAAAGAAAAAGGCCCGAATTTAAAAGTTGCAGTTTACAGCGATCAATGTTTTTTACGCAAGCATTGTGGCATGTAACACCCTCCATTTATCTTCGTGCTGACTTCAAATCAATACAAATAGCTGCAACTTTTAAATTCGGGTAATTTTCTTTGAAAGCACTGCTATGATTTTAACATTGAACGAAATTGGACAAATGGGGTTTTCAAAATGCGCGTAAATAAATCGTCCTTCTTTCTATGTTGAAATATTGTGGAAGCAATTATTAGTTCTGAAGCTACATGTACAGGCGTATTTATAACAGCTGAGTTACTTTTTGTGCAGACTTTATATTTTGTTTCACAAGGTTGTCATTTTGGATATTATTTAAAACATCCTTTCAACGATTTGTGATTAATAAATTGCTAAACGCTCCAACATGAAAATTATATAATATAGTTTTGCAAACCCAGGTATATTTAACACAAGACATTGAATTCCTTTTTTATATCATACACCATAATTATTTTTTTAAAGAAGAAAAATACAGCTTGAGGATATAGTAGGGGAGAGGGGGAGTATTCACCCTAGGGGTAGGTTCGTTTTAGAGCGGGTTGAAAAGAGAAATCATATCTCGTCAGGAGTGTTACATCAGAATTTAACATGATTTTTTTTCATACACCAAGGTGGCAATATTCATTACTTTTTATTTTATTAGTGCATTGCAATAGGAACTCAAAAACAAGAAAAATATTTGCCATTGCTTGAACATGTTTGCCACAGCTATCTACATGTAAATACCGGTAGGCAATGTCAGGAGTGTTACACAGAATTAATTAATTGGCAATAATTCAAATTTCTGAAGAAACTACCAGTCTGTAGGTGTTCTTTAACTTCTTTTAGCCCTGAAAATATATTCCTGAAGCCAAACTGCTGTAATCATGATGCAAAGACCTTCATATTCAAGAAATATGTACATAAAAACATGGTTTTCAAGATTTTCACAAAATGTTACACTCCTGACAATCAATTGTAAGTAATTTAGTAATACAAACTTTTGTTCCTGATTTACACAATTTTTTAGATGTTTTAATGAAAAAAAAAAATTTCCCAAAAGTTTGTTTCCATGTGAAAAATTCTGCATGACTATTTTAGTTTAGCATCTAAGTAATTCATTAAAACTCAAAGAATTAATTATATGCATAATTTTGTCAAAATATAACAAGGAATGACATGGAACTTTTGTGTTTGTTTCTGAAGATTTTGGACAACTTTTGCCAATAAACCAGTTGAAAAAATAAATTTAGTAATATCACCGATGTAATTTTTTTGTTTTTTCTTGAATTTAGATATGTTGTGCTTGCAGTAAGACAACAATTACATTTCTGATCACTGTTTGTAATTTTGACCCTTTTGTCACACTTTGGTGCCATTATTTCTGGTTTTACCCATATCCAATGCCCAGGGCCGGGAATTGGGCCGAGGAATACCCGGGGTTTGAATCGGATGTCCGGCTTGAAGGGCCGGAAATTTGCTTGAGATTTATGCCCGGGTCAGGTCCAAGAGTTGGTCAGGTGTTAGCCGGGGAGGGAACACTTGTAAAACAAAAATCCCTGGCCATCCTATGTACATAGGGGCTGGGGTTGCAAATGACCGGTGCATTACAAAAACATGCAAGCTGGGATCAGCAATAAAATAAAAGCAAAGGAATGTTAATAGTTGCTCATCACCATGGTGGGAAGATGTATACACTGGGGGATTCAGAGTCTATGATCAGGAGACTTCTCGACCCAAACAAGAAAAGGACTGATTTATTTGTCATGTACAAGGCCACAGCCCACACAGAACCAAGGATGAGGCTGTTTTGGTTCTGGTTCTGAGGATTGTCATGAATTGATGAGGGTTGTTTTGTTTTTTGCTTACTTTTAGTAGTTTCATATCCTTGCCAATAGTGCTTGAGGAAAGCAGCCCTTTTTATTATTATTTTTTTTGCAATTGGGGTGGATTTGTTAAGTAGATTGAATCAAGTGTTTTGGCTCACAGAATAACTTAACGTGAACAAATGCGTACAAAATACTTGCCAGAAAATTTGTGGTCTTTTTTTTTCGGGGCCCATAGGAGGTTCAAAAAATTTCAGAGCCCCCCTAACAAGTGTTTGTGAATGGTCCCTAGCAACACACCTGTCTGTAGCGAGCAATAATCATGATAATGGTGACGACCTGGTGATGCTCTGAAGGATCCAAACATAATCATTAGATAATTGTGTTTGTGTATCCATATTTAAATGCATCCATTAACCCTAACGCTCCTGAATGCTACAAAATACTACTTGATATATGCGCTGTTAGTGCATGCATCCCGTGGTGTGATGACGCAATCGCCCTAAGTGATATATAAACACGGTTTAAGCTGGCCAGCGAAGCCCAAGACCCGTGGCAAAGTGTTGCCGACCGAAGTGCTTGGCATGCGAGGGTCTCGGTTCGAATCCCACCCAGTGCAAACAACTTCTTTCCTTCTTTTCTCTCTTTATTCTTTCCTTCTTTCCCTTCCCGTCGCCAAAAAGCCCCTAGGCGGTTAGGGTTAAAGGAAATCTGTACCATAAACTAATCAATGGCTAATAGTTTATATACCCCTAAATTAAACATACCAGACGGTCTATATGAATTTAGGAATATTCCTAACAAAGAAAAAGCACTTTTAATCCTTCGTTTCTGCGATTCATGGAAGCCGCCATGATAGCTGCTTGCGAATCCTTTCTGCCACAAGCGTTAGTGTAACCTTTCACACAGACCTGCAGCGGCGTGTGTTGCTATGGCATTCATGACCCCCACAGCGAATTTTGGTTTTAGTGCTGTTTTTACTTTTCGTTCTCAAAAGACATTGTTGATCATAAATATTACTTAAAATACATTTTTTATGTTCTTCTGTAGTTTTATGGGTAAAAATTGTCGCGTTTTCTTTTGAGCGAATGTTGAATCTGAACTTTGGTAGTATTAACCCGTGTCACCAAAGTTCACGAGGGACAAGGCTCGTGGCACGGATTTCGCTGGTTTCAAAATCGGGGTACCGTTACAGCGTAATAAAATACATCGGGTATCAATATGGCCGCCACCATGGATTACAAACTGATTCATTAAGGGGTCATAAAGGGGTCTTATGGCATTATAAACATTTAAAAAATATTTTCAAATTTATTTAAGGTCATTAAGGGGTCATAAAGGGGTCAAAGGTCAAGTTTTTTACAAATGCTCCAATTGAGCTGCAATTTATATGCAATGATCCTTATGACATTTTTAACATTTTAAAAACATTTTAAGATTCATTTAAGGTCATTAAGGCGCAATAAAGGCGTCAAAGGTCAAGTTTTCAAAATGCTTCAATTGAGCTGAAATTTAAATGCAATATGATCCTTATGACATTCTTAACATGTTTTAAATATTTTAAAATTCATTTAAGGTCATTAAGGAGGTCATACAGAGGTCAAAATTCAAGTTTTCAAAATGCCAGCTTTCCACGACCAAGGTATATTAAAACGGCAATGAATCGACCAGTCATACCTTCGTAGCATTTCGAAATTATGTCCATTACAGACTCCGGGTGACAGTGGTATAGGCCTACCACAATATACTGCAGAAGCCACATGGTTCAGCTATGGTGCGGTTATCGCTCTAGTTATTATTACTGCAACTATATAGTCATTGATTAGTTTATGGTACAGATTTCCTTTAATGTTGAAGTGACAGATAGATGTTGATATAGTGAAATAGCTGGAGGACTACACACCCGGTGTAAACTTGCAATACATTTTCTACATCAGAAAAGCTACTAGAACGTCTCAGGACCCGTTTATAACATACATAAATTCATCTCTAATAATCGGCCCTCACAAAAAATTGGGTAAACTAGGTAAAAAAAATAAGCGCCCACCCAAAATGACTTTGTTAAGCGCCCTGGGCGCTTATTGGAATGAATACGGTACATACTTTTGTAATTGTATTGGTTGAATGTACTTCATATGATTGTGATTCTTTGATGTATTACTGCATGAGCTCAATGATCTGAAATTACTGGAGTGTGAGGTCAGCATAGTATTTTATTAACAGAAAGTATAGAGGCCCTGCATGAAATTATCGATTGGCTCCAAACAAAGGATTTGAGCCGGTGTCCTTCACCGTAGTTATGGCGGAGTGCAGTCCATTCAATCAAATGTTGTCATCAACCTATTTGATTGCAATCATGCTTTTGTTGAATGCATTTGAGTAGTCCGCCATATTTACGGGATGATATGTCATATGCAAGGCCTCTATTCTCCAAATTAATTTCCTAATGTATGTGAGAATGATACAATAATGACATGATGAACATAGTCATTGATGCATCAGTTTTAAAATAGACTAGGCGGTTACCATATTTGGCGGTTCTCGGCTGGGCGCGATTACCAGGCTGATGGTGACATGTCCATATGACAGTTTTACTAATTTGACCTCAGATGACCCTGGCGACCCCAAAATGACCTTCCAAAATTTGGCTCTAAATGTTGACTGTACCCACCAAGTTTCATGCCCATCGACAGTTTTAGTAATTTGACCTCAGATGACCCCTGGGTGACCTTGGATGACCCCAAAATGATCTAAACTTATAACTCTAAATGTTGACTGTACCCACCAAGTTTCATGTCCATATATGAGTTTTTACTCATTTGACCTCAGATGACCCGTGGTGACCTTGGATGATCCCAAAATGACCTTCAAAAAATGTTGTTTTAAATGTTGACTGTACCTACCAAGTTTCATGCCCATACGACACTTTTTAGTAATTTGACCTCAGATGACCCCTGGGAGCGGACCCGGTGTCAGATGACTTTAAAACGAACATAAACATCTTCTTGACAGGACAGAACTACACCCACCCACCGAGTTTGAGCCCCGTACGACCTAGTTTCATGCCCATATGACAGTTTTTAGTCATTTTACCTCAAATGACCCCTGGGAGGGAGCCCCGGGGTCAGATGACTTAACGAACATAAACTTCTTCTTGCCAGGACAGAACTACACCCACCCACCGAGTTTGAGCCCCGTACGACCTACGACGGCCTCACATTAGCAGTCACAGACAAAACCTAAATCTATACAGAAAATATCCATTACTCGTCTCGAAAGAGCTCAAAATAAATAACTTTTTCTTGATGTCCTTTAACATGTTTCCATAGTTAACCATCGTTAGCCATGGATATCTATGCTGTAGAACTGACCGGTGACTAAGTCCGATTTATTAGGACGTTTATCGACCATCAACGAGTAATGAAATATCACAAATATACTTTTGTAGGTCCTGCGGTTCTTGAGTTATGTTGTGAAGAGAGCTGAAACAACAACACTTTTGTTGTAAAACATACATAACTCATTAACAACAATAATTATTGTACAGTGGTAAAGCTCTGGACCGGTAATCCAGCGACCAGGGTTCAATCCCCGCTGAGTCCTGATTTTTTCTCTCTCAATAGTTTCATATGCCAGTTTGCTCGAGCCCCAATCATGCCATTATTTTAAATTATAATTTCTTGGGCTTGCATCGTTTATTTCCGATCCTCGCATATATTAATTTGTGTTTCGCATTGTCTTACGCCCTGCTAGGGTGAAGCATATAGGCCACCTTCTTCTTCATTATTTAACAAAAAATTAAGCACGTTTTCAAAGTATATGATTTGTAGAATGAACTTTTGCAAAACACCAAAGTGTTATTTTGAAAAATTTCAGAATTGTTAATTGTCATGACCATATTTGGAATCAGCATGACAAATGCATTAAAATGAGTACAAACAAGCCTAGTATTGGTTCAGTGGTTCTTAAGATAGATCTTGATATTTTGAGAAAATATCTCAAAACTTGGGACTTTTTACGTTGAAGCCTATGCCTAGCATGCAGAGTATTATTACACATTTTTACTGAATGAGGTGTTCATATTGGTCTGTAAGGGATGCACCATTTGATTATCAGTTTGGTTCACACAGAATTTTATTTATCGTCCCTAAAGCTTTTTTTTTAAACCATTTTACAGGATAGACGAATCCAACAAGCCAAGTCATGGTCAGAATGTAGTTGGCCATTACTGGGTCCCGTCTGCACCAAACTGGTGTTGTTTGTTACTGCCCAATTGGATGGATTAAATCCACTTAAAAATCGATGTTGAATTGTATTGTGTTGTAAACTTTCATCATTCTTTTGTCTATATGCAACACAGGTGATGGAATGCAGTTTAATATCCCTGCCAATGTCACATCATTTCACATTTTAGGTGGAATAGAGCTATGGGGAGACCCAGTTATGACTGTCATAGAGGTGTAGGAATGCATTGAAATTGGATTTGTCTACACCTAAGCACCCGAGAAAAAAATGCACAGCGATTTTCTAAAATACCTTTTAATATTGGTTGGGTGGGTGAGGTTTTTTTTACTCATCAGTGAGTAGATTTTTTTTTCGTATCACTAGCGGGCAAAGTTATAAAAAAAATCCCATGCCCACCCCTGGAAATTAAATTGTGCACCCCTATTAATGCGTAACAACCGAGCTCATTAAGGACCAGTCCACGTGCTTTGAAGTCGCCGCCCAAAAATGTTGTACATGTAGTGTTACGTATTTTCAAATTGTGATCTGTTCAATTCATCAGCTAATCAAAAAAATAAAACCAGAGCCAATCCATGTCAACTCCAGGAATGTGCACCGCAGCACCTTAATTTTTTTTTTCTTTTTCTGTGTGGTGGTAGATACCCGGGGGGGGGGGTGTACTCAGTACAAATGACCATACGGGGACCTGCCGCAAATATGGGTAGCATTTTCAGCATTTTGGTATATCAATGACCCCTTTTTCAGCCTATTTTGGTATCTGAATGGGTCCTTTTTTCAAAATTTTCTCAATTTTTTCGGAAATAGCCCAATTTTTCCTTACTCTAGCCAAAATTGTCAAAATTTTCCTAAAATTTTGGGAAAATTTGTAAAAACTAAGACAATTTGGGTTAAATTCGGCCGAAAATTTTGACATATTTGGTATATCATTTTCTTGAAAAATTGGTATATTTATGGGTCCACTTTCAAATTCTCAGCGGCACGTCCCTACCAAAACCAAACATGAGTACCCCCCCAGGGTAGATATTGATGAGAAAGTTAAATTCTGAAAAATTGAGCTTCATACTCGATTTGATTTTTATGGGGGTCAGCGTAAAAAATGTGTCACAACATGAAAGACCATGTTTGGAGGTCTATAAATGTGTAAAGGGGACCCCCTACAACTTTGAAAAGTATATATCCTGGAGTACTCTTTTGTGTAGAATAAAATCTGGCATCAGAATACTTGTAACCCCTTTACTTTAAAAGATATACATTGTAGGGCCCTCAAAATGCAACTTCGTCCATCCAGGACCAACTTCCTGGGTCAGAACTCCAAAAGTAAACATAATTTAACTGTCCATTCTTTTGTCAGTCAGAGCCATTTGGTAGGACATTACTCTTATCCCATGTTGAGCCTATTAGAATACTTTTAGCTGAGATATTACCCATGCAAAACCCAAATTGTACATTTTTTTGTACATTTTGACCCCCATGAAAACCAATGTCAAACATTTTGCCCCACCATCAACTTCTGGTATGTTGAAAATATGTCCTTGGACAACATTTCTTAGAGATAGTGGCTTGGGGTCTTGATGGCTTTGCTTTAAAAACATCAGAACTTATTAAGTTGGCCTTCAACTCCATATAAGTGAGTAATTCCATGCCATATCAACAAATGGGTTGGCTGGTCAGTGTTCTGATGAGATTTTACATGATATGTTGTAAACATGAGGACATTTAGAGCTTCCAGCAACTGAAAAACCCATGTTGATATGACTTTGTGAAGTTTCGACAATTTATCAATCATTGAAAACAAAATAAAACAAAAGAGTATTAACACTTTCTTAGCCAATATCTCAAAATCAATATAATAGCGACATGGGGGATTTGCCATTTGGTCTAATACCATTTGGTCTAATATCCAGTTCGTCTACATCTATTTCGCCTAAACCCATTAGGTCTATAACCATTTGGTCCGTTATCCATTTGGTCCGATAACCATTTAGTCTAATAATCAATAAGTCTAAAACCATTTAGTCCAACAACCATTTGTCTAACACCCATTTGGTCTATAACCAATAGGTCTAATAGCCATTTGCTTAATACCACAGA
The DNA here is from genome assembly GCF_039555335.1 of Amphiura filiformis. Classification (NCBI taxonomy): domain Eukaryota; kingdom Metazoa; phylum Echinodermata; class Ophiuroidea; order Amphilepidida; family Amphiuridae; genus Amphiura; species Amphiura filiformis. The sequence continues at coordinate 15,746,378 of NC_092644.1, forward strand.
GCATACCTTGAGAGGACACTTGGCTCATTTGCATGGCAGTCGGACTCTCCATTGTATTTGTTCATTTGTGTATGGAGAGTAATGGCGACCCTTCATTGTATTTGTTCATTTGTGTATGGAGAAAAAATAAATATTAGACCAAATGGTAATTTCTAGACTATATGGTTAGTAGGCATATCAGTTATTAGACCAAACAATATTAGACTAAATGGCTATTAGATTACATGTGTATATGATTATTAGACTAATTGGCAATTAGCCTATCTGGTACGGTAATAGACCAATTGAATATAGACTAAACGGGAATTAGATGAAATGGTATTAGACCAAATGGCAAAAAATGTCACACAAATTTTGAATCCTTGTCACAAATCCACGATAAAGGGTTTCGGGAGGGTCAAAGGGTGCCATGGTCGATCAAGGGTGCCATGTTGGGTAAAGGGGCGGAGTGCGTCAAGGGAAAGACAGATTGATCAAGGTGTTACCAAATTTTCAAAGACCCCATTTGCAATGATTTTTCATCAAATTTACCCCCCCCCCTTTTTTCATGCAAAATCAAGGACAACATATTTGGCCTAAAACAACCCCTTTTTTGTGATTTTCAATGACTAGAATTTCTAACAACCCTTTTCAATGACACTCAATATTGACATAAAATTACCAGATTTTCCAATTTACCCCTTTTATCCAGATTTCGCGGACAGTGCAAATTAAATTACTCCCTATTTTGCGGTCCTTGCTACTGGTAAAAAACATAGGGCTACCCCTTTTCCGCCATATTTGATAACACACATCACAGATCCTCAACACATGGTTAAGGGCGCACCATTAGACTTCAAGGGGTGGAGGAAGTTGGGGTCGGGGCAAGATTTTTTGGTTTTTTTGCCGCCAAAGGCGACAAGTTTTTTTTTTTTTTAAATTTTCATGCATTTATACAGTTTGGTGAGGATTTTTTTTTTTTTTAGTGTTGGTAGGGAAAGTTTTTTTTTTGCTCATGTAGTGGGGAAGTTTTTTTTCAAAACTTCTCCCCACCCCTTGAAGTCTAATGGTGCGTCCCTAATACCAACTTTTGTGTTGAGTTGGGGGTGGGGGCTGGAAAAAATTCATAATACTGTGATGTACATGTAACGCTGCGGGTGGCGAGTTCAGAACACATGGCCAGAGACAAATTTTCCATGAGAATTCCAAGATGATCCCTAACACTAACAGATAAGAAAAGCTGAGCCTCTAAGCTATGTCCCTGTGGCAAGGGTTAAGTTGCATAAGGATCAATTCTAAAGTTCTAAAGTTCTTGTAGAGTAATGTTATGTACTAATGGTTACTAATATTAAAGTGAATGAGAGTTTGAATACTAAAGTATAAAGGGCAGGTCACCCACATTTGCACACTTGCATTTTCATTTTTTTTTGTGGGTCCTGAGAGCACATCAGTATTTTAATATACAGGCACACCAAATTGCATACTGAATCTAGGAGGAATGTCATTCTGATGTTTTGATCCTGATATAATACAAATTTTATGACAAATTATTAAAAATTGACATTGCAGCCCTCAGAGTAAAGGAAGTTACAGTCCTCGAGCCAAGTCATGGTCAGGATTTGATCGGCCATTATTATTATTAGGTCCCCGCAGCACCTACATGTAACTGGTGTTGTGACTGCCCAATTGGGTGGATTAAAGCTGCTTAAAATTCAATGTTAGATTCTTTTGTGTTGTAAACTGTCATCATTATTTTGTCTACGTGTAATCACGGGGGATAGAGTGCAGTTTAAAATACCCTCCAAGGCCGCATCATTTCACATTTTAGGTGAGATGGAGCCGACGGGGACCCAGCTTTGGCTGCCATTGAGGTGTAGGAAGCAGCAAATTATTCATAACGATGCGTGAGATTTTACTAATTTTCCAGCTTTTTGCGTGAGATTTACTACCTGGGCGTGAGATTATACTACCTCGGCGTGAGACCGTGAGAAAGTGACCCAAATGCGTGAGACTCACGGCCAATGCGTGAGAGTTGACAGCCCTGCCATATCTCATCAACTTAAGATTTCTTGCAATTTTAGATATATATATATGTAAACACCAAATATTCCGTCCGACATGCATGAAGTTTTTTCTGTAAAAAACTACTCAAAATTGTATTTATTTATTCCTGTGAAGTATCCATGAATTTAATGTAGAAAAGGAATCAATAGTTGTTTTAGTCAATAACCTTTAAAAATTGGACAAATTATGGGCTACATTTTCTGTCCGACATGAAAACCAGTATGTCGGACGGAATTGTTTACAAGGGCACATTTTGCATTGCCCCCATGCAGGATAATGGCATATTTCCCACTTACACATTCATAACCAGTTTCATCACATGTACTTTCCTGCAGTATGATTGGACAAAAGTATGACGTTCTGTAGAATGTACACAATATGCAAATTAGCATCTATAGGATAAATGATAATCTGTGCAGAACAAGGTGTACATGTAGCACAGTGTTTATGGCTTCTGCTTACACATGTCTGCATAAACATGTGTGTGTGTTCACTGTGAAGGTAATAAGCTCCTATTTTCATTCCAATTACTGGCTTTTCGCCAGCTAAGAGCTACACCACATTTCGCCATACTGCAATTCTAGAAACGCTTGCTGTTAGAATAAGAAAAATTTTAATGCTAATTTATACACATTCTAGGGAAGCGTGGTTACCGTTTTGAAATAAGCGAGTGAGAGGGTTTTCAAGAAAATATTTTTTCCTGTCAAAACTGAAGCCTCCTCTGTTCAAAAGAAAATATGAATATTAACTGCACAATATATAACGATTCGTGATACTCAATTGTGGCACATTTGATGTCGTTTATGAGGCAGAGAATGTTATTTCAATTTTATATACGCCAAAATATTTTTTTAATTGAGCGAGAATGACGATAGAAAAAACCTTGAAAATTCCATGTAAGAATGACATTAGACCCAACCAATGATTACTGTTTACGTGTTTATGGTAATCTAATGTTTTATTTCCTGAAATACAATTAGGGATCGAATGTGAATTTATCATATAAATGATGAAAACATCGTCGTGTATACAAAAAGCTACAAGAAAAATGGTAGGCCACGCCACACGACATACTTTTAGTATCTGGCGAAACGCATGCGTGCGAGTCAAAATCAATATAATGTATGAAAAAACTATTGTGCGTAGGCTCATTTATTGTATATTATCAACAATTGAGCGCTATTAATACACATTAATGTTTTTAAACAAATAAACTTCCAAAATATGGTATGTTTTCTGTCTTTGCTTGTCACATGGTATGTTGAAGTAATGAAGTTGCGATTATATTTTAAAATTTTCATCATGACACCATCAAGCCTTTACGGACGAGCGGTCTAAGGCGCTGGTGTTATGTCAATACTGTATAGTACTGCTCAGTGCAGCCCGCAGCGTGGGTTCGAACCCCGCCGGCGCCGCTGCAAAAATAATTTTTTTTTTTTTTTTTAAATTTCATATTATGTTAGGGAAATGTGGCTGGGAGAATGTATGTATGGCGAAGAGTGGTGTGCTAAGAGCTAGCTATTTAATTCGGAGATCGTCTTTGTTTGCTAAAAGTTATATGACAGGCCTATAATAGTTACCACAGCATATCAACGAAAGAAAATTATAGTATCCTTTTTAACAGGCGTTCTTAGATTTACATTTGCAGACCTCCTGGAGACCAACACAGCATGAGATGTGAGTGTATTGATAACAGAATTAAAACCTTTATGGATATAAAAGTCAAAGTAAAAAAAATATCATATATCCTGTATCGTTTAATGGATAAAAAAAATGACTCAAAATGTCATGAATAAAATAATTGATATCTTAAACATCAGTTTAGTCTTTTCAACAGGGAAAATGCAATGCTATTTCAGGGCCTATGTAGGCCTATATGATATGGGCATAATTTATACATGTATGCCAAGGCTTATTGAACAATATACATGTACCCCATTTGACATGTATTATAAATAGGTAGGTAAACAAATGAATTATTGTATTATTTTATCAATAAATAAAATGACACATAAGTAAAGTGAATCCACCTTTTTTTATTTTATCATGTTGATTATTAAATAATTATTAAGGCATTCAACAAAATGATTGAAGAGAAAACACAATGCAGACTATATGGAGTAGGTAAGATGCCATTTCCATAGCTTTGCCGGAGTATCGGACTAACAATCAACACATTTAAAAAGTTAAAATTTAAGATTGGAGTGAGTAATCAATCTTTATACATTTTATAATGTGCTATAGTCAACTCTACATTGCAAGTAGAATGGCAGTTTTTAGCCAATTAACTAAAAACTGCAGTGTATTTCTTTAAAATATTATATGAGCTACTCTCTAAATGCCTAAGATTTAAAAAAAAGGTCTAAGAGACTTTATTAAAATGACAAAACTTTTGAAAGACTTGAAATTCAAATCTTGATTACATAGAGTATAATATAAATCCATTAGATTTGAATTTTAAGTACTGTTTTTAAAGTTTTGTCATTTTAATAAGGTCCTGGAATTTAGAGTTTAAGGGTAAAAGGCAGAAAAGACAAAAAATTTGCTGTTTCTGTGTGCATGTTTTCATCATTGATGGTTTGGTGGACTGTCATGAAACATGATGGATCCTAAAAAAGCGTGATCCTAAAAATGCCTTCCACCCAAACTAATTACAAGACCTCTTCTACATTGAAGCTGGCTTTCCCTTTTAAAGGGAATTTCTATTTACAATATTTTGTGTAATTGAAAATAGACCAGTATGTAATTTTAATTTTAATCCCAACACTTTTCATGATAACTAAAGGCCCTGATGTAGGGCCTCAGGTACATTGAAATTTGGAATTTTTAGCTAACAAGTTAGGGGTGGTGCAATAATTATGTGTACCCCCGGGGGGGTGAATCCTCAAAATGGTCTGCCAAAAATCGCTTGCCCCCCCCCTCTGGCCGTGCCAAAAAATCTTTGCCCCCCCCCTTTCGACGTGCCAAAAAACCTTTGCCCCCCCTTTTGATGTGCCAAAAAATCTTTGCCCCCCCCTTACACATGCAAGATTTTGGGGAACCCGAATTTAAAACCTTAAATTGTCTTATCATATAGTCTGGCCTTGCGAAACAGGAAATTTTGCATATTTGAGCGTGTTCCTAACGTTTTCCTCGCCTTTTAGGGCGTAATATAAACAGTGCCCAAAATATCTGTGCCAAAATTGCTTGCCCCCCTTTTGACCTGCCAAAATCGCTTGACCCCCCTTTTGACCTGCCAAAAAATGCTTGCCCCCCCTTTTGGCCTGCCAAAAAATCTTTGCCCCCCTATAATTCACCCCGGGGTACACATAATTATTGCACCACCCCTTAGTGCTTTACATGTGTACACACTCACTACACTGTACAGTGTACACAGAGAAGAAACTTAAAAAGTCATTTTGACATTTTGCATTTATATCAGTTTATAAATGCCACATGACTCTTGATAGCCAAAATAGGCACTCTGGGTGCATCAAACACCACTCATGTCCCCGGCTCATGTCATGCAGATTTTTTCTACCTAGTCTTAAAATGTTCCATTGGGTTAGAAAACACCATGCGTAAAATTTGAAGAAAATTGGAGGTAGTAGCCTAGGGTGGCCTTGGTGCCCAGCCTTAGTGGCGTTGAAGTTGCAAGGTATTGAAATTACCTTCTTACATACGGCAGCTATTTAGGAACTCCTTTGTTACCACAGGATAAAATATCTGCCATTTGTTTAATTGCCTACAGTGATACTGATTGATCATAATGGATATCAAAAAGTTAAAAAAATAAAAACAATAATCATGCATAAGCTTTAGAATCCTCACTTATCAACATACAAAGAAATAGCTGGCATATGTGTTATTTTCCAATAACTTCCTATAGTTCCTTAATATATTGGTTTATTGACAATGCTGCAGGTTTAAATGATATTTGTTTCTGCAAAAACACATTAATATATTCCTAAATGCTTAGAACCATTCATTTCTAACATGGTATAACACCTGTGCCTATCATTCATAGAATGACCAGGTATTAATAGTGGGATATACATGTACTATAATACATGTAGCATGTTTTAGAGAGACTGTACACAGTAAAGTCTCTGCGCTTCAAAAAAGGACTTTATTGGTGTGTGCAAAAATTTGGTATTACACAGCCGTGACGTTAGTCACGGCTGTGTCTTTTTTCTTACAGGTTCTTGCACAGCCGTCATCGGCGGTGTCGCCGACCGAGTGCTTGGCATGCGAGGGGTCTCGGGTTCGAATCCCACCCAGAGCAAACAACTTCTTTCCTTCTTTTCTCTCTTTATTTTTTCCTTCTTTCCCTTCCCGTCGCCAAAAAGCCCTTAGGCGGTTAGGGTTAAGAGGTCACTTCCTGTTTTTAGCTAAATAACTTCAAGAATTTTTATATCGACAACTAAACATAGTAGAATTTTTAAATTAAAATTGGAACAATTGGAACAAATATTTCTTTGCACAAAAGCTGATGCGTAGAATAAGTTGAGCAATCACAGATGACACACATCAGTGACACAGGTTTCTAAAGTGAGTATTTTACTATACTAATGCAAACTTGCCAAAATAAAATCCTGGAGGCACCCTACGGGAGTACCTACAACTTGAGAACAAGTCCTCAAAACGTTCGAAATTTGCAGTGAGCGATTCACTCTCTGCGACAGAGAATTTACATTGTACAACAATATTTAACCAGATTGCTCATGTTTAAGTGATTTTTTTCTGTTTTGGGGTTAAGTTTTATGCTAAATTTACATTACATGGGGTGGGGTGGGTGGGGTGGATGGATATGGGGATTTGGAAATTTGCTCAAAAATTATAGACTGAATTGTTGAACCTTAAAAGCTTACATGAAAAATTGATAGGCCTAGCCCTACTGAAGCTTGCCTGATCATGCTAAAGTACATGTAATAATTAATCAGCTAATCAAGAACATTCGTACACAAATATTAAGGCCTATAGTATATAAACTTAAAAAATGGGGTTTTGTCGAGTAGGCTAGGCTAGGCCGTAGGCCTATAGTTGTCAGTAAGTGTGACCATCATGGTATCATGGATGGAGTAAAAGAAGGCATCTCTCATGCATTTTTGACTATTTACAAGAAAGATTAATCAAGAAAACACCAAACAAGAAAAGCCTTTAAAAAGGGATGCCGGGTTTCATTAGTAATTTCAACTAGACCTACATGGCATTGCCTACTTGACAATAGATCTGGATTTATAAACATTTGTCTCAACTATTACATGTGTCCTGTGACTAAATTAAAAACATCTGAAAGGTTGAGAAGCAAAAACTTAGGCCCTGCCATCTTCAGTAGATAGCACATGATAGCAATGCACATGCTGGATTAATTAGAGTCAGAATTACATTTAAACTTGAATTATTTCACTTTTAATTGGTCAAGATATGCTAATAAGAAAGACTGAATATCATGTAAAATGATCTTTTTAAACAATTTTTGCTCCCTTAAGGTCAAAGTTCAAAAAGTTGAAAATCCATATACAAGTTCCGATTGAGCTGGATATCACCAGAAACGTTCCTTATGGTATCCTAAGCACTATGTAATATTTTTGCGGGGTCAAAGGTAAAGGGATCACTTCCGGTTCTCACAGATTCGGGGTCATAACTCATTTGTCACTGCTGTGCTGGCTGTGCATGCTCGCGGTCGTAGGCGAACGCAATCAGATCTCGTTCTTTCTTTCTTTCTTCTTCTGTCAACCATTACATTTCCTCTAGCACTCACACGCTTACATCGACTTTGACCTAACTTGGTCACAATGATCATTGACCGTGCCCTACATGTCACATGAAACTTGTGGGGTCAAAGGTCACGCAGGGAATCACGGGGTCAAAAACATGATTTCAACTAAAAATGCATCTTCTCCCACAACTAACGTACGACAGCGACGCCACTTGCACACATGAATTGTTATTACCCAGTCTATGTGGTGATTTGGGGTCAAAGGTCATTAAGGGGTCACTTCCGGTATAAACGAAATACTTTCAAAAATTTTTATTAGCTAAACAAAACATAGGACAGAAACGGTATGTTCACACATGAATTGTTGTTACCCAGTGTATGGTATTTTTTTAATTTGGGTCAAAGGTCATTAAGGGGTCATTTCTGGTATAAAACGAAATACCTTTAAAATGCATCTTCTCCCACAAATTACGTAGGACAATGACACCACTTGCACAAATGCATTGGTATTACCCAGTGTCAACGTGGTGTACACAGATTTGGGGTCAAAGGTCATTAAGGGGTCACTTCCGGTATAAATTGAAATATCTTCAAAAAATTTTATTGGCTAAGAAAAACATGTATATTTTTTTTATTTGGGGTCAAAGGTCATTAAGGGGTCATTTCGGTATAAAACGAAATACCTTTAAAATGCATCTTCTCCCACAAATTAAGTAGGACAGTGATGCCACTTGCACACATGCATTGTTATTACCCAGTGTCTATGGGGTGTACACAGATTTGGGATCAAAGGTCATTAAGGGATCACTTCCGGTATAAAACAAAATAACTTCAAAAACTTTATCAGCCAAGAAAAATATAGCACAGAGACTGTGCATTCACACATGAATTAATATTTTCATTGGGGTTTTCATATATTTTGGGGTCAAAGGTCATTAAGGGCTCACAACACGGCTGTGTTCGTGGTCTTAGCAGCAAAGTCTAGTTTACACTATTTTTGCACATGATCGGGGTGGAAACTGTCTCCTTGAATCTTTTCTCTATCTTTGCCTCTCATATTTTTACTTTCATTTTCCTGTCAGGAGGGCACTTTTCTCTTTAATATTTGGCCCCACACATATGTGTGTTTGCCTGGTTGTTTCTTTCTTTCTTTGTTTTGTTATCCAGGGGGAAGCAAATTCATTAATCCACTGTGCATCTCCAACACAGTACCGGTATGGGGATAGGATAATGGTGGCTTGATGTACATAGTTTTGTGTTATGTTATTTGCATACATATATTTATGAATATTAATGAGCTTATTTGCAAATTTTGCATACATTTTCATTAATCCACTCTGCAGCTTAAACGCAATAACCAATCAACTTGGTTTGGTTGGATATGGTGGCCTGACTGTATGATGTGCTGTATAATTTTGTGTCATGTTATTTGCATATTTATGAATATTAATGAGCTTATTTGCATATTGCATATTATTTTGTATTTACAAACCTTTAAAATGTTATTTACCAACTTGTGGGTGTGTGTGTGTGTGGGGGGGGGGGCACCTTAATTACAAACTGCATAATTCTAGTTTGTCATGGGCAGTCTGCCCCTTACCCCCACTGGCTACACTGCTGCTAGAAAGCTGTTACCATGGTCACATATAAATGTATGCATATTCATGTAGTTGGGGAAATCCTCTATTGCTGCCAAGTGGTAATTGCATTACCTTTGCTGGTACGGGGGGGAAGTGGGCTATGGTAACTCATGCTACATCGGTAACTCGTGCTACTGGTAACTTGTGCCAAAGTTTTTAATGGGTCATTATTATGTGATGGATAGTGTTTTGTATATTAATTTCCTATTTTTACTCAAGGCACTACTAGAAGAAGGAAAATAATAAGTGGCATCAATTAAATTGCCAACATTTCGTAAATATATAAAAAAATGCATCTTTCGCTAACTCGTGCTACACCATATTTAGTGCTATGAAAACACATGAAAGGAAAAAATTAGCAGGGGACTATTCAAAATGTGATGGGTATTTCTTGAAGACCATATTTCATATAAAATGTATCAAATTAAATAGATAAGTGCCCCTGTGTAATAAAATAGGCCCACTTGGAAAATATCTAAGTTGAACAGGATTTTCTACTAAAAATACACTTTCCGAATTTTTTTTATTTTTTAAACAAAATGTTAGAAAAATGCCGAAAAAATTTTAGAACTTGAACATTACATCTGTTTGGAATAATATGAAAGTTAAAAAAAAAACATTATAGAGGCAATTTTATTTTTTGAAGTCATGTCCACTTTTGCTTGGAATTGCCCATATATTTACTATTTAATACTAGTAGTAGTAGTATTACTTACATTTGTCCTGTCATCTCTGTCAGCTTGTCTGTGTCTACGTTCTGTACGCTGAGTGGTAACTTCATTAATACAGATACTGCAATTGCATACAACCATTTGTGTCTCCGTAGTTGTCAACTTACTCTGGGTTCCCTGGTGAAGAGAATTGATATCAAATTACATCAATTTACATAGAGGGCCAAAAATAGGACACAAGGGGACGGAAATGTGATACAATTTTAATCCATATCATTATACTTTTATAGCTGTTGATATTTCAGGTATTTCTGATCATTCAAAGTAACAAGGGTCCAAAAAACTCAAAAGGCACTACAGTAGGCTTACATGTACGCTCATTTTGGCGGTAATTTACGCTCGTATCAGGCAAAATAAAAAATAAACATGTTTCATGTCCCTCCCGCTTCCTTTTTGAGGATTCCTCAAATATATTTTTATTTTTGAAATTCAGTTATAACTTTTCAAAAAATATGTCTAGGAAGTTGGAATGCTTTCTATAGCCTTGTTAAGATACAAGAAACATTTTAGGAAGGTTTTGTGATCATTGGAGGGTGTAACTCTCAGAACAACAAATAAAAAAGGGCCTCCGCCTTTTTCCAGGCATTATTGTATACGCTAAAACATTTCTAAGTATGGGTATTTACACCAATTTTGCGATAAAAAATAGAAAATAAAAAGCCCCCTCCTCCTCCTTTTTTTTTTATACCCGGACGTGAAACATGTTGTATTTTTTACTTGGCCTCATGCATTTTCAAGTGCGTTTGACATCGTTTTACTACATGACGCAATTCTGCATTTATTCAAGATGGCGAATTTCTCGAAAAATGTGATGTATTTTACCCCGTAATTTCCCTCATTACTCAAAGCCCTGCCCTCTTTCACAATATTTTAGCTTCTTGGATATCATTGGAAACATAGATTAGTAATATTAGGTAGGTCACTGTATTTTTAAAGATTGTTTAGATGGTTTTTACAATGAAAAAATTGATATTTCTTTTCAAAAATTGGTTTTAGCTTGTTAAAAACGGGTAAAAAAATCGTTTTTAGCTTGTTGGATATTGTTGCTTAATAGTTTAAAGCTTGACTCCTTAGATGAAACTTTTAGTTTAAGCTTGTTAGAATATTAAACCTTGATGAAATAGTAATATTTGAGCCCTATATAGCGAGGGTGGTCTAAAAGTCAGGATCGCAGCATTCATTTACAGCATATACCACTACTACTACTCTTATCTAAATTACAATTTTAGCAATTTGTGACTTGGCATAAATACGCAGCAAGTCAGTATACATTTCTATACACTGAATATGAAATTTTAAGCTTACCTCATAGATATTGTCACAACTACTAGTACTAGCATGACTAGTAAACTGTGCACCAGATGGGCCTGGCAGATCTGCCCCATCGGCACTGCAATCGAGCACATGATGATCGAGTGCACGTTCCCCTTCGTCCATTGCACGATCTTCCTGCATGTGTCTTCTTGCTGACCGTTCAGGTATAATATCACCTTCACATTCACGAGAACGGCAGTAACAGGGCACACGTTCCGACATTCTCGCTATATATTTTGAACAATTTGATGAAACTTTCTAAACCACAGAATCCAATATTTTGTAGGCAGCCAGAACAGCATCACCAGATCACATCCCATCCCCGGATATGGATTGAACGAGCACAACCTAGTCTCCGCCACATGCAACTCAGGCTCCGCGTATAAACAAACCATTACGAGCTATGACAGAGACTAAACGACAAAACAAAAGAGGAACCAGCGAACTTTTATTTGCCTAGCAAAAATTCCCTTAAAAAAAGACATCATCCGTCATCGATGTCAGTACGAAGTAGCTAATACTTAGTCTCCACAGCAGCCAGTTTGGTTCCGCTCCCTAACCAAACTGGCTGCGGAGGAAACTAGCTAATACTAGGCTACGGACTCTTACATGTACGTCCGGGGGCAGTGACGTTAACAGGGCCGTTCCGACCATTAGGCCAGGTAAGGCGGTCGCCTAGGTCGGCAAACGCAGAGGGGCGCAAAAAAAGGGCAAAAAAAGTAAAAACGGGAATGGAGAAAGAAAAGGGAAGAAAAATGTGGGCGGATAAAAAGAAAAAATGGGAGGAAAAATAAAAAGGACGCGAAAAGAGAAACAGAAAACAGGGCGGAAAGGGAAAAGGGGGACCTGAGAAAAAGAAAAGAAACAGGGTATTTTCTGACCCTTCCCGTATTTGGTGCAAGTGGTGAACATACCGTAGCTTTTCTAAGCTAAAGCTGACTATTTGCGTTATGAAGAAATATTTTAAACCAATAATTCATACAATAACAGTAACAAAATTCGCTTCACTTGGCCTATCAATTCGGGCGCAACTTTATGTTTACATCAATCGGCTTCAATTAATTGGGCCGTCATTTCGCAAATTTTCGGCTTTTTAAAATTTTAAACAATGATAGTGAAAAAATGGTCCACCAAATGGCTTCAATTGGGTCTTCATTTTCCAAAAGTTTCTAATTTCTAATACATCCCCCTCAAACACCCCCTGCATTACGCAAGCGCGACGCGATGGCCGCGCGCTTCGCGGCCATTTCTTACATTTTATTTTAACAAAATAAAAGTCGCCCCCTCTGACTACTCTAGATCCGCCACTGGTAACCCCCCCCCCCCTTAACACCTTTTTGGTATGCTTTGGTGGGGCGGCAGGGAGAGGCCCTGGTGACGTCACTACGGGGGGAGGGGGACAACGTGCCCTGGGCGCTACCATTGGGGGCGCCAAATTGACCAATTTAGCATCGATCGATTCTGCGCCCCTCCAAGTGATGGAAGTCAAAATTTTCAGCACAAAATCAATTGAAAGAACATTTTAAGACCGATATCATCCCTAACCTTAAAATTGACATCGCTAGTCTGGCCAGAAAAAAATAGGGCGAACATGCACTCATCCCCGCTCTCCCCTATCGGCCGGCTAAAAAAGGAAGCCTTGTGAACTGATTCAGCCGCCGAACTCGTGCGACCTTAAATCCAGACTTAATTTCAAATCTTCAACGGAATCGGTTCTCATTCTTGTCAAAAATTGTGCATCGAAAAAAAAAACGATTGAATAAACTAAAGGCCTATCAGGGATTCAGAAAAAACAGTTAAATCCAAAAATGCAAATGTAAGAGGGCAAAATTCATCTCAGCATCCAGATCATAATTACCATGTATTAGACCCACCTAGGCCTACTGATAAAACAAAAGCAGCAGTATATATAAAGCAAACCCATCTAAGGGGCTGTGCAATAATTATGAGGGTAAAATTTCCGAACGGCCAGCCGAAAATCGCTTGCCCCCGCCCTCTCGGCCTGCCAAAAATCTTTGCCCCCCCCTCTCGGCCTGCCAAAAATCTTTGCCCCCCCTTTACACATGCCAATTTTTTTAGTTCCCAATTTTCAAACCTATGTTGCGAGCGCAGAGAGCATGAAAATTTGCTTATTAAAGCGTTACCGTGTACTGTTTTCCTAAGCCTTTTAGAGCGGTTTATTTAAAAGACGCCCAATGAATGTGTGCCAAAAATCGCTTGCCCATCCCCCCTCTCGGCTGTCCAAAGATTGTTTGCCCCCCCCCTCTTCGGCTCGCCAAACATTTCTTGCCCCTCCTTTTTTTTTTCTCTCCCCCAGGGCTCTTACTTATTGCACAGCCCCTAAAATGTTTCTCGTGCAGAAGTTTACGTGTGATGAACATGATGATGATGGGATCAGGTAACTGAACAAGTTAAAGGGGCACTTCGTGATCCACAGCCTCATCCCCCCACTTTTCGCAAAAAAAGTTGAGATTTTTACACCACTGGATGATACCTCTGGCTACATAATGTTTATGTACCAAATATTTCTTGCAGATTAATTCGTTTAGCAAAAATATCGCCAAATTTGAATTTCGTTCTGGTGCACCAGAACGAAATTACAACACATTGTCTATGGAGCAATGTAATACACATAATCATGCATAACTCGCAAACGCAAAATCGGAATCAACTGAAATTTTGGAAATAAGCTTTTTCGTGGATATCTACTGAAAAATGTCATAAAAAGAGGATGCTAGGATCACGAAATACTCCTTTAAAAGGCATATGCCGAATTCGACAGTCTTTCCTCTTGATTGGTAGATCGTAAAATAACCTCTAAATTCATGGCTAGCTCAAAAAAATGGATAGCTAGGTACTAAAAATCTTAACATTTCCTTCACATTTTATTCCCAACATTGGTCTCAGTACTATAGACGATCGCGATCCGATCGACAGAGCACTTCTTGAAAATTAGCACATAAAACATGCCCATGCAGGTACCAATTAATATTGCGAGGCATGGCATGTGAGCATGTTGATGTTAAAAAAAAATCTTGATGCCGCATGCATGCCGCGACCAAAACTATCCCTGAAAACTTGCTAAAAAAGTTTTGGACACAACATGTTTAATTAAGACGTTCAATGTTAAAAAACAAAATAATGTGCTAGCTGCGCTTGCGTAACGTGGATAATTTTAGATTTGGGGTTCCCCAAAATCTGCCGTGTGTGGAGGGGGAATTTTTTGACATGTCCAAAAGCTATTTTGGCAGACCATTTTGAGAATACACATAAAATATTACATGGTACTTAACGCTGGCTGTTCAGTGGCGTACCGTGGCCGCCCAAACCCCGGGGGGCCGAAGAAGAAACAATTTTGCCGCCCCTTCCTTAACAGCCCGAAAAGGTTGACCCAATTTTTTTCACGGTCGTTTGAAAAGTGAAGAGCAAAAAAAAAAAAAAGGATTTTAGGCGCTAGCGTCCCAAAAGCAACCTTTATTCAAAAATTGTTTTATGCTTTTGCAATTTTTGTCGCCCTTTTTACTTTGCTAATTCGTTTTGCCGCCCCATTCGTTTTTGCCGCCCCTGTTTTTGCCGCCCCTTCTTCTTTCGCCGCCCCTTCGTTTTTGCCGCCCCCTACTTTGACCCCGGGGGGCTGGCGCCCCAAAGCCCCCCCCCCCAAAAAAATACGCGCATGCTGTTTATGTTATGTGCGAGATGCCGTTCGGTTCAAAATATTATTGGTATTCGGTAAAGAAAAGATGACAGATTTCTAAAATATGCACATTGTTTATTTTTTACCACAATTTTTGACATTTTTATGGCACACAATGCAAAAAAAAAGGCATTATACCCTTTTAACTGATGTGTATTTGGTATGCTAAATGCAATTTAGGTTCATGCAGTGATATTGCAAAATTGTGAGGAAAACACATTAAAAACTCAGAATTTTATCATCTACCACCGAAAGACCAGACTTTTTTTGCATCTCTTACCGAAATGTCAAACTCGCTGACGGAACTGGTCGGATATGTCACGATTGAAAATTAGTGTCCCTCCCTGAACATAAAATTATATAATTTCCATAAATATTTTTATCAATCCGCGTACGGCAAAGATACTCAAAATATTTCTACTAGTAACAGCCAAAAAACAACAACAAACAAACCTTTTTATCATCTACCACCGAAAGACCAGACTTTTTTTGCATCTCTTACCGAAATGTCAAACTCGCTGACGGAACTGGTCGGATATGTCACGATTGAAAATTAGTGTCCCTCCCTGAACATAAAATTATATAATTTCCATAAAATTTTTTATCAATCCGCGTACGGCAAAGATACTCAAAATATTTCTACTAGTAACAGCCAAAAAACAACAACAAACAAACCTCAATATGGGCGGATATACTAGTAGAGCAGCCATAAACTGATAAATTGTAAAAAAAAATGGCCGCAAAGTGAGAGGGGGCGTGACCCCTGAAAAGTGAGAAACTTGATCAAAATGAAGACCCAATTGAAGCTATTTGGTGGACCATTTTGTCACTATTTTAGTTTGAAAAAGCCGAAATATTGGGAAATGACGGACCAATTGAAGCCATTCGTAATTGTATTGTGTAAGGGCCGGCCGTCCATAATTTTCGACATTTTCACTTGTAACGCACAAAGCGTGCATAACTTCCCCCCCTCGAGTTATGCACAAATAAAATGGCGAACAATTTGTCATGAGTAGAGGCCTACTACAGACCCAAATACTCGGTGGATTATTGCGGGCGTGTATGATGCAACTTTGGTGCGGGAGTCGGGAGTACCCACTATATAAATCAAAATTAAAACTGTAAGAATGGTGTGAAGTGCTCATTGCAACTTTAAACTTTCGAATAAAGTTTAACAGTCTGTAGCACAACGGCAAGCCGTTTACAGTAAAATACAACGGCTGGCAGTTGTCAACAACGGCTGCCCGTTGCCAATTCGGGAAATCGGATTTGGGCTCTCTTTTTCCTAATTTGTGCTCACTATTAGGGAATTGTATGCATATTTTAATGCTGGCAACACTACTTTTTCCGCCCAACGATCACATGACGTCATCGACTTCAACTCCGACCCTGCCACAGTCGAGATAATCATGAAAATGGCGACGATATTGTCATGTTTATGGTCAGAAACGGGCAACTTCATGGGCCAATTACGGTGCTTTACCGGAATAATTTGGTGAGTTGGAATATTTTTTGTACTAAAATGATGTTCGATGTGCATGACTCCGCAAAAATATTGCTGGGTAAATCATTTTTTCATGGAGGTAAATCGTTTGGGAAATTGGCTTTTTCAACAAAATTGCATCCACCAACGAGTACACGTTGACCACATATCAACGCCGTATCGTTGTTGCCAGAATTATCAACGTGATTGCGTTGTAAACAACGACTGTCCGTTGACAAATCAACGGAACGGCGTTGGTCTGTGATAAACGTAGATTGCTGAAACAATCTGATCATGCTGACCTGTTTGTCGTTTTTAGTTTGAACATTGTTGCACGACAATATGCAGAATTCGACAACCTTTCACTATGTTTTCATTGTACATGACATTCACATGTAACACGTATCATGTGTATGTCACATTGTCAGTATGTTATGTACACAACATGACAAATTAAAGCTTACTGATCTATTTTAACTAATTCATAATGATAATTGCCCATTATCACGTTCACCATCATATCTTTCATGTTTTGTATGCTCTCTTAGTTCCTGTTTAATTAAACATGTTTTTAGAAAATAGTCATATTGTGAATGTGATCATGCATGGTCAGTAGGCCTACGCGTACACGCGCTTGGTATACACCCGGGGTATAATGGAATGGGAATGCACGACTATCGTAGACAGTGGCAGTGCCACGAATGGAACAAATTTACCCCAGTCACGTCAGAGCTCTTTTGCCTCCAGTTGCCCCTTCAGTGGCATGGGGGGTATGTACCCCCCCCCCAATTGATTGAAAAATTATTTTAAAAAATCCCATTGGAAAACTGCCAGAAACCGGCTTGTGCCCCCAATCAGACCCGGTGCCCGGCCTCCAATCGTGGTCAGTGCCGCAACTGATGACCCACACTATGCCACTGTGCCCCTTGCTCGAGAAGTGTAGCCACGAATTTGCTCACCGGCGATGGCTTCACATGTAAAACTAGAGTCAGATTTGCTGAAGCATGCCTCCGTGTTTGGAAGTTCAATTATTGTTTACACTATTGTTTACCATGGTATTTTGAGGTGAACTTACATTTCTTGATATTAAAATTGTATGTGGCAAAAAAAAAAAAAAAAGAAGAAAGTAAGGAAAAAAATAAACCGACCGACCAACCCTGACTTTGGAGCTCTAAGGGCAATCCATTCTTTTGGCCCACCATCATAATTTTGATAACAGCAATAGAATTCTCGTGGGGAATTTTGGTTGGGAATGTGCACTCTGAAATATATGGAACAGAATTTGAAGAACCACCGACTGCAAATTAAACTAAATTACTTGAATTTCAATCCTCCATGTATCAAACATATTTTATATAGGATTAGACAACGAATAAAAGCACTGTTTTACTGACAGGCATGAGACTTTTCAAGTAGGGTCGGTTGGTCAGGATTTTTTGTGTGAAAATATTCTGAATTTAAAAAAAAATTCAGTCAAAATCGAAACATTTTGGCCAAAAACAAAAATTGCTGATTTTACATGATTTAGTAAAACGTAAGGGCTCGGATAGCGACTTTTTCACATTTTTTTGTGTGTGACCTGAGAGCACATCAGACATATCGAATTGCATATTTTTAAAAGCGAGGAATGTGCTCCTGATGAATCGTGATAATATTGATATCAAATAATTTAGTTTTTTGAAAAGATCTTTTGGGGAAAAATCTATATCTTCAATATGAAAGGTCAAAACTTTCAATTGATTGATATTTGATATCAGAAGGACATTCCTGGTTTTCAAAATGTAATTCGATATATGTCCGATGTGCTCTCATGTCCCACAAAAAATTACGTAAAACGTCGCTATCTGAGTATCTGAGCTCTTAAAAACAAAAAATTCTCCCAAAACACAAAATCTGGGTTGGTCGGGCCCGTAAAACATTAAGCCACTCGCCATAAATATTTTTTGTGTATGATCGTAATTTAACTTTGACCCTATGTCAAGTTTGACTGTCTGATACTTAGTGATAGTGTAACATTAATTTCAAAATAGATCAAGGGTTGTCAAACTGCGAAGTTATCTTGCATTTTACGTGTAAATTCAATAATTAAATCATTGTTTTGATTAATTGATCAGCATGTCTCTTTGTTAAATAATTATCTTTTTATTTTATTTTCCATTTGATTTAATCACAGAACTCGTAAAACACAAAAAACTGTACGATGAAGAGGCAAGCGGCGGAGATGAAGACTGAACTTCAGCGGTCAATGAGGAACTACAAATTAAATTAAAAGAACTCTGAATTGCAATTGGGATTAACATCATGATCATTGGACTGTCACTGCGAATGTAGGCGAAAGTAATTATAGGGAAGTACAATGTACACCTCGGACGCTATTTGACAAAGACACAAAAAACTGTACGACGAAGAGGCAAACGACGGAGATCGAGATGAAGACTGAACTTCGGCGGTTAATGAGGAACTACAAATTATTAAAAAGAACTCTGAATTGCAATTGGGATCATTATCATGATCATTGGACTGTCACTGGTAACTGTGGGTAAAAGTAATTCTAGAGAAGTACAATGTAAATCTCGGACAAAAGATGCATCGCTTCTTGTTGGATTGTGGATATCATTCCTTGAACCGAAGCCTGCAGAGTGAATGGAATGAAATTTGCATATTTACACGATCTTGATTTGATAAGGAATACAATGGATTGTAATTATTTCACCGTGGCTTGATTTAAAATGCCAGGTACCGAGCTTGAAATCACTAAGCATTTTCTTAAAATCTACTACTTCTACTTACTTCTGAGGAGAAGGCAAAAAAAAACCTGTACAGGACCGACTCGAGCGATCCAGATTTAGCATTTTGGGAGATTTTTAAAAATAAATCATGTAAAATTCAGCCGTTTTTTAACAAAAATTTTGACGTGAAAATTTTTTACAATTTTTCTAAAATATGTTTGCAAACAATTATCAAAATGCTGCCAAGAAAAAAAAAGGACAAAATCACGACCAAAAGATCCTACTTGAAAAGTCTGTGGGATTTTTTTTCATCCCCTAACACAAGTTTTGAAAATGCCAAGACAATCTTTATTTTTGAAAATTATATACTTAGTTCTCTAAGTTGATTGGATGAACAAATTTTAATCATTACCCAGAGCAGCCAATGCACCTAAATGTTGAAAAAACAAACCAACAGTGCATGTGGCTGGATTCGAACCGGCGACCTTCATATTACTAGCATGACGCTCTAGGCTCCTAGCTAATTGAGCCACAGAGGCACACTGGAGAAGAGCGGAACTTGCAGAAGATTTAAATCTAAGGTATTACTAGGTTGAATGATGTTCGTCGCATTCCTAGCGGAAGGCATTAGAACTGCATATTTTATATTAATGCATCAGAACTGCATATTTTATATTAAATTTTGCAGTTCCGATTCCTTCCACTAGGAATGCGACGAACATCATTTGAACATAATACTTATAATATAGATTTAAATCTTCCGCCCTTCTCCAGTGTGCATCTGTGGCTTAATTGGCTAGAGCGTCGTGCTAGTAATCTGAAGGTCACCAGTTCTAATCAGGCCAGACCCCGATGCATTTTTTCAACGTTTTTTTACATTGATGTGCGCTGGCTGCTCTGGGTGAAGATTAAAATTTGTTCAATTTTTTTGTTGTAATTATTAAATTGTATTGTTATTTAAATCAATTGCTTGCATAATGATTGAACAATTTTTACTTCTGCTCCACTTTTTGAGTCAATTTACGTTTGGAGCTAGACAAAATTGGAAATCAATGTTTTTTGTTACAGTAATGATCTCTAAAAGACATCCCCAACAATATATCCAAAAATGGGAATAGGGGGATAATGCCAATTTGCATAAAACAACAGTGGCTGCTATAAATAAATGCAGGGCTCAAATTTCAAAATTATTTGATTCTGGTTAGCATGGTTAGAACATATACCAATGTATATGTATTCCTCTCATTAATATTGGGATTCAGAAAAAGTATAGTTTGACATACACCATGTATCTCTAATGTACACGTTTTAAGGTTTACTACAGGCATATTGTTTTAAATGTCAACCATTGTCCACAGGGGTAAAAATATCAAAAATGTTTGATTTTAATCACAGTGGTGTCAAATTATCCCCTTGGAACATTTTAAACAAAGAATAGTTTGCCACATCTCAGGTGTTTTGCTTCCTATACCTGTAACTTGTAACATTACAAAATAGGTCAATGGGTTTTGATTTATTTGCCCTGTTACCGATAACAAAACACCTGATGAGATATGGCAAACTATTCTTTAATTAAAATATTTTTCCCAGCGGAATAATTTGAGACCACCTGATCACAATAGGAGCATTTGGGACCAAAATTTAACATTTTACCATATGCCTGCAACTCAAGAACTGTATCGGAGATAGATCAAACTGCATGTATTATGATTCATATACTTTTTCTAATTTCTGAATCCTAATAATGAGAAGAATACAATTAGATGGGGTTTTTTTTATCCATATTTCAATTTTGAAATTTGAGCCCTGCATTTGTGGCCATTTAACCATTTTTGTTTTATGCAAATTAGAATCCCCCCTCTTCTCTTTTTGACCTTTTTGCATACAAATGTATATGTTTGTTGTTCAAGCAGGTGGTTTAGAGTCACGAGCAAGCAAAAACATTGGTGTCCAATTTTGTCTAGGTGCACCCATTATTAAATTACAATTAAAATTGGTTTTAGATTCCTACTCCTAGTGATCATGGTGATATGAAAAATTATAAATGACATTTTGCCATAATTGTTACCATTGTAGTGGTGGATCCAGGATCAGCTATTTAAAACATTATTTTATCCAAGCTCTTAGTTAGCCCAGTAATCTTCTGATAAATTGGCATGTTTTTCTTGAATTCCTGGATCTGCCAGTGCATGCATTATAGTTTTTGTAAATGGTTTCAAGCCCGGGGTTTCAAGAAACTACTGTATAAATTGTCTCTTCAAAATAGTATTTGATTCTTCAAATGTATTGCTAGAACATAAAAGAAATAAAACTTTCAGAAGTGAGAACTGTTTTTGCAACAACAATAAATTAATTGTGATGTGCTTGTTTTTTAATAAAAGATGATTTCTAAATGAAAAATGTTTCCGTAGCCTTATACGGCTATTTATTAAGTAATATTAAGTAACCGTGTATGGCTATTCAGCCCGGAGTTTTATGAGCCCAGACCAAGTTGAGAATTTAACGATAACGATAATATCACGCTTTGGTGACGAAAAAAGAAAAACCTGTTCTACGGGCCCGACCGACCAAGATTTTGAACAAATTGGGAAAAAAATTTTCTTGTACAAATGAATACCGACTCAAATTTCGACAATTTCAGGAACAATTATTTTGTTTGTATTTTCTCAAATTGCAAATATTTACAGATTTTGGTGATTTTATGGGTCATTTAAAAAAAAAAAAAAGCCCGACCGACCCTACTTGAAAGGTCCGTCCGCCCGTAGAACAGGTTTTCTTTTTTTCGTCGCCTTAATTCCGTAACTCTTTGTTTGATAGGTAGAATGGCAGTCCACTTGCGGCCTCCATGGTCTTGGTTATGAAGTGATCGGCACTTGTGATACCGGCGTCACGGGTTCGATTACCCACTCGTCCTCTTTTGATAACTAATGTTACTTCATTTTTATTTCAAGTAGTGACAAACTCTATGTTATCCATCGACACAAGCAAGTCTTGCATTGTACGGTTACCGACACGCTTTAATATGTCTGGCTACTGAATCACTCCCAAGAAATGGTATGACTGTTTCATGATAATAATTACCAAAGTAGTTGCATCATTAATACATTAATTTGATTTGGAATCGGCCAAAAAGGGAATTATTGGGGTCCATAATCCAGGCGTTTGTCGGAACGGTAAAATTCCCAATACATGAAAGGTTCGAAAACTGAATTAGGTGAGCTAGTCCGACAATGGAAAACTGTGAAATTGACCAACACTTCACCAATCCGAAAACATTGAAACAAGTAATCTCTGAACATCACTTACAAGTCCAAATGTGCTAAACGACTAGGGCAGAGTTTTTCATTATGTAGGCCTACTACATGTTGAAGGTATCAAAACAATGAAGTTTACTGCATTACATATTCGGTCTAGGACGTGTCGGACCAAAGATGTTTATTTCATGTTCGAATAGTGACGAGTTGGACTAGCATCATGTCGAACCAGCGGCGTGTCGGTCCAAAGACATGCCCTGCAAAAGTATAGTATTCAATCTGAATGAACATCTATCTTTTTTATTTGTTTCTGTGCAATTATGATTTAAACTAGGGGCTACAATTTAGTTTAAATAATTACTTCCATATAAAGCATGAGCCATTAATATTGACGAAAGCAATGTTGGGAATTCTGAACAATTGAGGAAATAAATAAATGATTATTTCGGATGTCTTTTAGAAAATATTGTAATAGTTTGGTCGGCAGTTCGGTAGTACAACTGGCAACCAATTCACATGGTAAGCTTAAATTGGTCCGAGATAAATTGAGCCAGCCGGGCACGCTAGCAAGTAGCCGTGCACCATAACTGCTAGTTTTACGGCGCAGAAAGTTCCCCAATTGCATCTGCATCTGCATCTGCATAAAATCCATTCATACCAGTAGGCTACATTAATTTTTATTTCGCTCAGAGTTCGTATGTTGGGAAATAAGTTGTTTACTTTTTACTTCGTTGTTTGTTTATTTGTGAATATTCATGAGCTAGGTACATCAACAGACCAATCACAATCGGTTATTGACATGACGTATTGGCAAAAGTTGACCTCTGCTGACCTGATAAACATGTCTCCTCGTGTATTCTCAAACATGGATATTTTTCCCGGATATTTTTACTTCGACAGTTGAGAGATGTTTTACTTGTTATTATCCGGGCGGAAATATTTCTTGCAAATTGAATATTTGTTTTAAGTAGAAAACATATCAAACTTCTGAAAATATTGTGTTTTTTCTGGACCACAACCCAATATGTGGAAAATAACGAAATTTCTTGACCGAAATTTGCGGCGAATCAAAGTTTTTTTCGAGCCTTTAGTTCGATCTTCCAAAATATATGTTAGGCCATACTTTTACAATCAATCATTTATTTGGAGTATATATAAGTAATATTTCGCATCAAAACAAATTATTTTTTGATATTTGAGAGGGAAAATTTACCCTCCGTTTTTGTTGTCTCGACCACGCAATAGCGACTCGCTGTGCACACAGCACAGGCAGTCGTTTTCAGCGGGCAACGGGCAAACGTTGTCAGTGGGCAACGGACGAGCGTTGACAAAAATAAGCCCTCTATACTTGAAAAGCTAGCAACGGTCTGTCGTTGCTAGAAATGATGCCATCTATTGACTGCAACGGTCTGGCGTTGCTAAAAATATTGCCCTCAGTTGATCAACGGCGTGCCGTTGTGCTACAGACTGTTTAACACCATTCATTCCTAATGGCATGTGTGGTAGTTCTTTCTTGGTATACGAGACTTCCATAATAAAACATAAAAAATAATACTTCAAAAAAAGTATCCGAAATCATGGTGTGCATTCTTCCTTAAATCACAAACCCGATGACGGGGCCGCGGATTCTCGAATTTTGTTTGGGTGAGTATGTAGGGGCCTATACGACTGGGTCTCAGAAAACTTACCCAGAATTGAAACCGTGTTTGACGAAAGAGAGACTTGAATTTACTATTTCAACTTTTAGGAATTTTCTGAAACATTGAAAATTAAGGTAAGATGCTGTATTGAGTGCCATAATGAAGTTTTGTATTCAGCAAAAGGTATATACAGGACCGCTGTGCATAATAGACTCGAAATAAAATAAGCTAAAATCACCATTGGTATATTATAGAATTTGTTAAACAATTTCATTAACATTTTCGTAGGCTAATAAGCTATGTATTGAATGTTGGGAAAATACCTTTATTTTACTCCACTTTCATATTTTTTCATTGCTCAAACAAGTCGCCATTTTTCTTATGCACACATGCTCACAATTTTTACCCCCCATATGTGCATAACTTAAAATGGCATAAATTATGGAAGGCCGCTATAATTTTAGTTTGAAAAAGCCAAAAATATAAAATTTTCGAAATGACAGGCCAATTGAAGCCAATTTTTCACTATGATTAATTGCATAAAACATTTTTGGAAAGATTGTTTTTTTTCTTATGATGGACCATAAAAAAGCTGTTCGGGCTTTTCTCCATAATTGTTGTTTTTACACCAAATCTGGTTTAGATACCTTGATGACTTGCCATTAAGAAATGTCTTGCTTAAATATTTC
The DNA here is from genome assembly GCF_039555335.1 of Amphiura filiformis. Lineage (NCBI taxonomy): Eukaryota > Metazoa > Echinodermata > Ophiuroidea > Amphilepidida > Amphiuridae > Amphiura > Amphiura filiformis. The sequence goes on from NC_092644.1 coordinate 15,771,296, forward strand.
AGAAGTTCTATCGCACTTTTCTGAGAGTGCACAGTTGCGCTGCTAAATCAATAATTGCTTCATTTAGGCATCACATAAGAAAGGCACACGTCTTACTCGTTTTGTATCGTTGAGGCACTGACTGACATGGGTTGCCCGCTGAAATTCTGCATTATGAACCTAAGCCATAATATATGATAATCTCTATGCGGTAAATGATAAAATAAAGATCTGTTCAATTAAAATTATATTCATACATATACACGTATACATGTACAGGGTGAGTCAACATAAGTGCAATAGAGCAAAGAATCGATATTTGTGACTTGTCATGTCAAAAGCAGACACTTTTCGGCAGGTTATCAATTTTGAGGTTTTTAAATATCTTAAATAATTATAGAGATATTTTGCTCCACAATGCGGTTTTTCCCAGTGTAATCAGACATTCCTAAGCGAAGATATTGAGTTCGTAAGTTATGGTATTATAAAATTGGAAATTGAGATATCGGCCTTTAAAAATATTATTGACAATGTTGAGAGTAGGCATTACCTTGAAAAATGTCTCAAAAATACAAGATGCCAGTTATATTTGGGTCTGAAACTATCATATAATATTTTTAATATTAAAAACATCACAAATTCGCAACAAACCCAAATTGTGAAAAAAAATCACCCCGGGCAGATTTTTGGCTATTTCTCCATTTACGATCCTGCCCAAAAGTGTCTGCTTTTGACATGACACGTCATATTTATGTAAGAACCCACCTTCTGTTAAAAAAAATTAAGTGAATCGCAATTACCGTTTATATAATTTTTATGAGTCCTTTGCTGCGATACCCAGTTTGAGGCAATTTCCCCGGCAATTTCATTATTTGTCCACGAGGTCCCATGTATTTTGAATGTAATGTAATTATTACATTACACATACAATAGACTATCATTTACCAAAGGTCTAGCATACATGGTTCTAAAGTTATGAAATTTTCTGGTGTCTATTTTCTTATGTAATTTATTGTTTTTTACTCCATATTGTTACAAATTTGCCGCCTTTGGCCCCCATGGACATTATGTCCATCTTTATAAATACTGGATATTTTGTAATTCACTCCACTTCAATTTGCGCGCATTTCATTTCGACATTGCCTACAAATTTGTATGTTTTTGATAGAGAATAAACATCTTTAAAGTAAAGGTAAAATGACAATAACAACAAATAATGTTTTTTTATCCTTAAACAAGACCAATGGCAATAACACTTTGGGTGCTCCATTTTATTTCAATGCCAATAATGGGCTATTCCAGAAAATAGCTGCACACCCCCTATAGAGGAGTGCGGATATCCGGACTTTTAGTCCAATCGAGACTGTTGGAAATCCAGACTTTTAAAGTGTCCAAAGGTAAAGATATCCGGCAGAAAAATAGTTCAACATCAGAAATCCTCAATTTAATTGTTCACTTTGGAAATTTCCGTGATTTTTCCTTCATTTAATTGGATTTCCAAGCTTTTTCAAGTGATATTGGCAACTGGAATTCCAGTCGTTTTCAGAAAGCAGACATGGAAATCCGGACATTTCTTTGATTGAAAATTTACTCCTATAGGGGGGTGTGCAATTATTTTCTGGAATAGCCCAATACAATGTTATAATGAATAATACAATGTTATAATAGCCTCTTATATTAGGCTGGCGGGTAAACATCATTAATTGATCTCGTACACTGGTGTGTAATGTGTTGTTTGTACTGTTCACCCACCTTGACTGCTCATATCCCTAAGTACCAGACTTGAGTCCTGTTTATCAGGGACAGTCTGTGTAGCTCAGTGGTTAGAGCGCTCGCCCGACAAGCGAAAGGTCTGGGGTTCAAGCACCCGCACAGGCAGGTATGTTCGGAGTTTTTCTCTGGTATATCTGCCTATGCATGTTATGTTTCCATTTGTAAATTCATGTTTAAATGTGCTAGTGTGCGATGCGTAATTCTTCTTTCCCCTGTACGTAATTCTTCTTTCCCCTGCCCGCTCCTCAGATTAAGGCCTGACCAATATGTTATTTTTAATATTTGTTTTTTTTATAAAAATAAGTAAAATTCAATTTTTTTTTCAGATTTGGAGTATCTCTGGACCTAGCTAGAGCTAAATTCTAAGATCTTTCATGGTTGAAAATAAAAAAGCCCCCAAAAATATCAGTTTTGTGTCTTCAATATGCAAAGTTATAACTTGTGTTCATGTTATAGTCTATTATTTTTAGTGACTTCAAAATACATTGGATTTGAAATTATTAAAAGACTATGATATGAACACAAATTATAACTTTAACTGCATATTAAGAAACAAAATGTTGGTTTTTGTAAGTCACCATGAATGATTACACAGCATTTAGCCCTTGCTAGGTCCAGGAATACGCCAAATCCGAAATATATATTATTAAAAAAAATCCGCCCGCCCGCACGTCCTCTTTCAAAGCTGTGGAGGACAAACAAACAATTTTTTTTTAGCCTAAGGTTAAGGGCTGGGGTATGAACGTTTGGACAGTATTTATTGTGGGACATTAGAGCACATCAGACATATCGAATTGCATTCTGAATACGAAGAATGGCCTTCTGATATCAAATAATTTTGATTTTTGAAATTCGCAATTTAATACACATTTTATGGCAAATCATTAAAAATTGATATTTTTGATATTTAACAGTACTTGAAGTAAACTTTATAAATCTGATGATTTATACTTAAAGTGTATGTAGGTGGGATGAAAAGCCGACGATCAATTGAAAATTTTGACCTTTCGTATTGAAGATATGGATTTTTTTTCCCAAAACACCAAAAAATTAGGTCTTTTGGGAAAAAAAATCCATATCTTCAATATGAAAGGTCAAAATTTTCAATTGACAGTCGGCTTTTCCTCCCTGCTACATACACTTTAAGAATATATCATTAGATTTATATAATTTACTTCGAGGACTGTTATATATCAAAATTTGAAAAATATCAATTTTTATAATTTGTCATAAAATTTGTATTATATTGTGATTTTCAAAAATTAAAATTATTGATATCAGAAAGACATGCTTTGTATTCAGAATGCAGTTCGATAGGTCTGAGGTGCTCTCATGTCCCACAAAAAATACTGTCGAAACGCAATAAACGCTCATTTTAGATCCCTTAAGGGCTGGGCTATGAACGTTTGGACAGTATTTATTTTGGGACATTAGAGCACATCAGACATATCGAATTGCATTCTGAATACGAAGAATGTCATTCTGATATCAAATAATTTTGATTTTTGAAATTCGCAATTTAATACACATTTTATGGCAAATCATTAAAATTGATATTTTTGATATTTAACAGTACTTGAAGTAAACTTTATAAATCTGATGATTTATACTTAAAGTGTATGTAGGTGGGATGAAAAGCCGACGATCAATTGAAAATTTTGACCTTTCGTATTGAAGATATGGATTTTTTTCCCAAAACACCAAAAAAAATAGGTCTCTTTGGGAAAAAATGCATATCTTCAATATGAAAGGTCAAAATTTTCAATTGACCGTCGGCTTTTCCTCCCTGCTACATACACTTTAAGAATATATCATTAGATTTATATCATTTACTTCGAGGACTGTTATATATCAAAAATTTGAAAAATATCAAATTTTTATAATTTGTCATAAAATTTGTATTATATTGTGATTTAAAAAAATGAAAATTATTTGATATCAGAAAGACATGCTTCGTATTCAGAATGCAATTCGATAGGTCTGAGGTGCTCTCATGTCCTATTATTATTATCATAATTTTTCAGATTATGATAATGTCTGAACGATCGTAAATCGTGGTCTCCTACGAATCCAATTTGGTTACGCTCCCTCCACATGTGGAGGGAGCGTAACCAAACTGGCTGTGTAGGAGACTCATCCAAAAAGTGCGAGATATTTCGAGTGATAGAGGTGAAGTTTATGATGTTGTTTCTTTGCAAATTCCCAATGTTTTTCGCGTCCAAATGTATTGGGAACTTTCACAATGATTGCATATTATCATTTTTGAAGAAAAAAAGAAAAATCTAAAAATTTAAAAAGATCGTACATTAAGGCTTTAAATGATATAGGCTACGCTTCATCTGATACGCTTAAAACAAAAATAAAGAAAAACATACGTGGCGAGATAAAAAAAAAAGCATCAAGACCTCATCTTATCAGGCATGAAAAAAATATAAGAAAGCACGGCAACACCAAAATATTTATTAATTAACTAATTTATTAATTATTAATTATTAATGATAAATATACATGAAGATAACAGTATATGTTTTTTTAAATAACTTTTTGGGATAAAAAAAATACAAAGAACTGAAAAAAAAATCACTTAATAACTGTAACAATAAAAGATAAAGACCTAGAAGACGGGCTGTGGATTGTTTCTTTAAATGAGTTCGAAGATTTTATGAACAATTTTAGGTTTTATCATGACTGTTTGAATAAAATTATCACAGTAACTTTTAAATTGAAACTTTTGTAGTTACTAACGCGAAATAAAAGTGAACGTCAAGGTAAGCCATTTAACTGAATCTTGTCACAATAATCACCAATCAAGCCCAACACATGCCACGTAATAATGATTGGGTCAAAGGTCATTAGGGGGTCACAAGGGTAAAAATGTGAATTTTAACATATCCGTATAAACGTGTTTAAAAAGTGTTAACGTTTGTTTTATGCATCTTTCAATCATTTCCAATTTATCCTACTCAATACATTGGATCAAATCTGCATTTATAATTATTTTACTATCACTATCGGAAAATTTGAACTCTACATTTCTGTCTCTTGGTAATTGTTGTATTAAGGGTAGACGAGGTATTGTTGGTCGAAGCAACCTAAAAATCGATTTTCATTATCTAGATCAATATATTATTGAAAATTAACACCTTGATGTTTTGCAAAAGTTCATTCTACAAATCGTATACTCTGCAAACTTGCTTAATTTATTGTTGTTAATTAGTTATGTACGTTTTACAAAAGTGTTGTTGTTTCAGCCCTCTTCACAACGTAACTCAAGAACCGCAGCACCTATAAAAGTATATCTGTGCTATTTTAATTCTTCTACACGCTTGCTATGAATTGAGCAATGCAATTTTTGCCAAAGCTCACTACCATTCGTAAGATGCTGTTAACTACCAAATCACAACAGTTTAAAATAATTAATAACCATATTAGCAACTCACACTTGACTTGACTTGCAACTTTTTTAAAAATGACTTGACTTACTTGTGACTTGAACAAAAGGACTTGTGAGTTGGACTTGACTTGAAAAAATGAATTGTTACCATCTCTGGGTTCAGGGGCCCCGAACAAAAGCGAAAAGAAAGAAAGAAAGAAAGAAAGAAAGAAAGAAAGAAAGAAAGAAAGAAAGAAAGAAAGAAAGAAAGAAAGAAAGAAAGAAAGAAAGAAAGAAAGAAAGAAAGAAAGAAAGAAAGAAAGAAAGAAAGAAAGAAAGAAAGAAAGAAAGAAAGAAAGAAAGAAAGAAAGGAAGGAAGAAAGGAAGAAAGGAAGAAAGGAAGAAAGGAAGAAAGGAAGAAAGGAAGAAAGGAAGAAAGGAAGAAAGGAAGAAAGGAAGAAAAAGGAAGGAAGGAAGGAAGGAAGGAAGGAAGAAAGAAAGATAGAAGACAATGCATTGATAACCCCTCCACTTGTACATTTGGAGGGTTGGGGGCCATGATTTAATGATTAGGCTATTATACTCGGGGTTCATGACATTATGTAAGCAGAGCATTGACGACTGAAATTGTAACACTTTACCATACTTTAAACCTGTAACTCTAAATACGTGCATTGTATTGTCAATTATCATGATTATTAACTACATAATTTATTTTAATATCGAAACTGAACACTAAAACAAGGGCCAAATCTTGATGGGCACTCTGTAAGAAAGAGGGTTGAGGTTTAATAAAATTATACGCCAAAATGAAAGACCCTTACTCTTCAAATTTAACATATCCAACTTTATGGTATTTATAACTACTACAGTAAAGGGCCCTAGTATGTCGGAAAATGTAATGAAAATTGTGTTTCCATGTTCAAAATTATTAAAGAAAACACGATATAATAAATTGCTTTATTAAGGCGTAGAATTATAGGAATATAAGAATGAAAAACATTTATCCTATTGCTCTTAGTGGCGTAGCCAGGATTTAGGGGGAGGGGGGGGCTGACTTTGCAAAAGTAGACCCCCAATAATTCGGATGCCTATGGAAAATTACCATTGCTCCCCTAACCCCCAATAATTTTGGCCAGGCACCATTGCCCCCCCAATATTTAACATCTTCCGGAGCCTGTGGTTTTACTACTACTTTACAAACGTAATCGGACTTTTTGACCCCCTTCCCTAACGAACGAACGAAAAGACTTTCGTTTATAGGGATTCATATCATAACTTTTGGGTTGTTCCCTTATGCATGGTATTCATGGTATTGGCAATTGCTGAATCGATGGACAGGGTACTAAGGCAGTTCTGAGCTGATCCCTGTAATTAAAGGCATATTCAGTCATTTTAGTAATTCCAGCGAAGGTGAAAAAATTGAGTGCTTATAAATTGCCTTAGAGTGAAGGGTACTTATCAAAATTGTCATTTAGTTTTGCTATGAAAAATTTGGCAACAAAATGAGGAAAACAGCATATTGACAACGTTGAAGCCCCGTTCAATAGGCCGTATATAGTTTATAATTTTTTGTACTTAAGAAGGGTACTACACCTGTGGTAAATTTAGTGACTATTTTTTGCATTTTTCTCAAAAATAATAACACACTGGTAACAAAAGTTATGTATATTATTAGGGCAAGGAATCCATTTACTACACTGAAATTTCAGTGACTCAAGACAAGCGGTTCAGTATATATGATAGGAAATGAGGTACATTCTAGCGGTACCTCTTTTCTTATTATAAATAATGAACCGCTTGTCTTGGGTCACTGAAATTCCAGTGTAGTAATTGGATTCCCTGCCCCTATAATATACATAAGTTTTGTTACCACTGGGTTATTAGTTTTTGAGAAAAGTGCAAAAATAAACACAAATTTATCGAGGGGTGTAGTACCCCCTTAAAGCAATCAGTTGTGCTATGCATAAAAATGCTATGAAAACGTTTTACACTCATCATAAATTATACTTTTTAGTACCCGACATTTAATCGTTTTCTGACAACCTTTTGTATAATAATGTCGAAAACGTTTTGTGTTTGCATGGGTGTGGCGGAGCAAATCACGTAGTAATTATTTTACTGTTTCATGAACTTTGTCTCATTTTGTCTACGCTGCTTTCGGTTAAACCACTAGCAGGATAATTATGTTGGTACATCTATGCATGATCTATGACACTATATTAACAAGAGCCAAAATCTGATTTTTTATGAGCAACTCACTGAATAGGCCTTTAATTATAACCGGAACTAAGTGAGTGGGTCATCCAATTCCGAGTAGATGCTCGCTCCTGGGTATATAGATGCTTCAATATTCCCCAATATGCAAATGAGGGTCAGTGTTAGTGTTTTAATAGAATTGGTATTGTGGCTGTAGGTCTAGCCTATATATGTACCGGCGGGGTATATCAAAGTACCTGAACATGAGTGACAACAAATTCACGTATATTAAGAGTAAACTTGCTCCAAGCCTTTAATCCTTTATGTAGGCCTATATCATAAACTCAGGGAAGGAAGTGAAGCACTACCACAAAAGTTAGGGGGGGGGGGGGCTAAAGAGGCCCCGGGGCAAAACAGGCCCCAACAGATTTGAGCTCACTGCTATAAATGTATACCAAGGCTAAAGGTTGCCGTTTGTGTGATGTACACACTCATGGCTATATGGTTGACTTGAGGCTTCAGGCATATGGCTAGGAAGACCTGATGTCCAGAGTCATCTATAAATGAACGCATGGAAAGTAGCTAGTCCACTTTGGAAAGAGGGATTTAATATCTATTAAATACTTTATGTCATTTTACATTTATGTTTATTGTGCATCTCAATAGTAAACTTATTTCCTCAAAATTCCATACTCTCTTATCACTGGACATGCTTGAATCTGGTAAGACCGTCGGGGCAAAACAGGCCCCCATATTTCTCTGCCCTATTTGGTCATTCATTGGGGTGTAATTTTTTTCTAAACCATTTAGTTACGTAAAATGATTATAAGAAAGGCTATTTTGAACAAATAGAAGTGAAAAAGACAATTGAGAAGCCGTTGTTGAGGCACCATATCATAATATAGATCCACTGGAGATTCCGGAGTCCATGCACCATGAATGGAACATCATACTGAATCATTTACAAGTATTTTACAGGAATGAAAATGCAGACAGCTCTATATCTGCACCCTAAACACTGGAGAACTCATTAATAAATCATTGGTCTGAGGACTTCCTTTTATAGGTACATCATTCTGATGCCAAACCAACAGATTCTGACAATGACATTCTGTATTAAAATGTATCAAACGTGTTTTATAGGCCAACAGTAAACATTTGAGTCAAAAAACAAACTGAATGCACTTTGAGACTTCTCAGACTAAACTTAGTCAATTACCTGCGAAGGTTCTTTTAATTGACTTATGAATACTTCTATATTGATTATTAACTGGCTTATAAAAGTAGCAACCTTATTTGAAGCAATCTACATTAAATATGGTACCAGAAAATATGAATTTTGAAGGGGGACCTGTTTTACCCCATTCCGATTGGGGCAAAACAGGACATGAGTTCGATATTAATTAATGCTAATTATTATGCAAATTAGAATACATATGTTTTATTTTTTCTATTGGGTAATTAGGCACTTAAATAAAGTTAACAACTGATACATAGTTATTTGTCTTCTGCTTTGAATTAAAAATATATTGCATGATATCTGAAAAAGGGTGCCTGTTTAGCCCCTCTCTCCCCTATATTAAAAACAAAAATCAAGCATATCTACCGTTATGCTTTGCAATATAGATCTTCAAAAATACTGTATGACGAGTTTTATTTTTTCTATTGGGTAATTAGGCACTTAAATAAAGTTAACAACTGATACATAGTTATTTGTCTTCTGCTTTGAATTAAAAATATATTGCATGATATCTGAAAAAGGGTGCCTGTTTAGCCGCTCTCTCCCCTATATTAAAAACAAAAATCAAGCATATCTACCGTTATGCTTTGCAATATAGATCTTCAAAAATACTGTATGACGAGTTCTGTTGCTTCTGTTTTATATGACTTGTTATACCAACATAGACTCTGAATACAGAGTTATATGTTACAGTCTCGGGCAATCTCTCCGATTCATGCAATAACTGCTTTTCCCCTTCCCTTGGATGTAAATGGGCAAATTATTGTAATTATTGTGATGTTAGTGTGAAATGACCCAATACTCCATGTATTATAGCCCCGGGGGTGGGGGGCACTCAACTTTGGAAGTGACGGGTATATGTGCCTACCGGAGTCGCGAAGTAGGGGCCTATCGGGTACAAAGCGTTATTTTAAAAAGGGGTCATTGGGTACAAACAAAATAAAAAAGGGGTCATTGGGTACAATATTTTGAAAAAAGGGGGTCATCGAGTATAAGATTTTTAAAAAGGGTCATCGGGTAGAAAATTTTGAAAAAATGGAGCAAAACTTTGAAAATTTCGGCATAATTTTGAAAAAATGGAGCAAAATTTGACAGTTTCGGCATTTTGTTGTTGCATTTTGATGATGCTATTCTAGAAAAAGGGGGTCATTGGGTAGCCGCAACCAAAAAAGGGGGGTCATTGGGTAGCCGCAACTAAAAAAAAGGGGGTCATCGGGTATAGTCGACTTCAAAAGAGGGGGCCTATTGACCGGCACATACCGTCACTTCAAAAGTTGAGTGCCCCCCCCCCCCGGGATTATAGCCCCATAGGCTACATTAATAGCAGTTCTTGAGTAGGAATACTAATACATTCATGTTTAATATAGGCCTAAAGAATTACGCTTTGAATCAAGGCTTACATAAAACAGGAGTTTGTTTTCACGAATCATGGTGGAAGCTATACGTACGGTGTACCACGTGTAGCCTACAAACGACCATTTTATACAAACAAATATTTTGCAAACTCAAAATACTTTTTTGAAAAATGAAAATACTATTTGCAAACATAAAATACGTTTTGCAAAGTAAAAATACCGTTTTCAAACATATTTTTACAAACATAAAATACTTAGTACTTAGTTTGCATTATGTACCGTATTGTACACCATATAGGCCTACGCCTCATGTTTTGGGGCAACATGCATATTCATTAATACTGAAGTAAACCTGTTTCACGTGGTCACAGCTGATGTGCCGCGTTCCATTTTGTATAGGTAATAATTTCCTCTCTTTACGAGGAGATAATTTTTATTTAAAATAATTATTAAAACAGGACATTAGTCTTGATATTTTCTCCTTCCATCTGCTGATTTGTTTCGTTAAAAGACAATTTGCCATGTTAAAGGACTTTGCCATTGTTTTATTCAGCTTTATCGAGTGTACTAAAGTGGGGGATATATAGTATTCCCCACTTAAATAATGGTACATTCCTTCATACTTTTTGGCCAAAAACCGTATAAAAAAGCAAGCACGAAGATGTTTCCGGTCAGTGTCGTCAAAGTTAATTATCTCGATCGCACCTTCATCATGAACAACGCGAACGCCGAGGAACTTAGTGACATTTTAAGGCAGGTGCGAGATCTGGAAGATGGGGAAACAGGAAGACTAACAAGTACTATACGACGCCCTGTTCCAACTTATGGACATTTAAATTCTTCTACACCAAGTTCTAGCCGGGGCTCATCTAGCTACGACCGTAGCCCGGCGCCGCACACCGTGACCCTGGGTATGATGGACCGGACCCCGTCGTATCCCCATCCACAACCATTGGCTGGCCCGCAACGGTCAACTCCTCCAACACCACGCTCGACCCCCCAGTCTGCATTGGATCGTACCCCTGTGACATCGGATGAGCAGCCTGCCAGCAGAATGGTTACAGCCAACACTCATCAGACAACCCCGACCCTGTTGAAAGCCAACAGGTTGCGGTCTCTAAGCTTGGATGATGTGATGAGCCGGCGGAGTTCCGCTGGCAGACTCGTAAAGGTATGTAGACAATATTCATAATCTTGATAAATTATTAAGTTTAGGCCTCTAGTACACAGTGAACGGTAGCATCATTTATAAATAGGGGAAAGAAAAACAATCTTGTTTTTGGAACTATTAATTCCAAAACAATTTCTATGTTTCGTTGGAGCAATATTAATAAACCCGGTAGGCATGTATACGGCACTGAGCACGGCGGATCTTGTAAATATTTGTATAAGAACATAAATTATGAGAAGTTATCCAAAATTAGTACAGGGATCTATACGGTGATTTCTTTATTTTGAGTGGATCACCGGATAATATTCAAATTGAGAAAATATTCTAGGTATAACCACAGACCCTAGAACTATCTGTGGTATGACTTGTTGTACTAATCAAAAATAAGATCAAAGAATCCATCAAAGAATCACCCCTATAGAAGAGCGTTAAACACGGTTTAGGGATATGCCTACTTTATTATTATTTACGCATGAATTTGGGGTATCCCCACAGAATTGGCCGCCCGGGTTGGCCCTCGGCCCCCCAACTCAACACAAAAGTTGACAACCATGAGAGTTACATTTACCAAATTGCGCGGAAAATGGGTTATTTTTTTACCAGTAGCAAGGACCGCGAAATTCGCAAAATAGGGGGTATTTCATTTGCACTGTCCGTGAAATTTGACAGTAAAATCTGCAAAATAGGGGTATTTAATTTGCACTGTCCGCGAAATTTGGATAAAAGGGGTACTTGAGAAAATCCAGAAATTTTATGTCAATATTTATTGTCATTGATGGTGTTTGAAATTCTAATCATTGAAAAGGGGTGTTTGAAATTCTGGTCATTGAAAACCACAAAAAGGGGTTGTTTGATGAAAAATCATTGCAAAGGGGGCCTTTGAAAGTTTTGGTAACTCTCATGGTTGACAACTTTTGTGTTGAGTTGGGCCGGGGGTACGGGGTGGCACGAATCGGTGATCCCGCGTATAGGCCTGGCATTGGCCATTTGGCGGGAAATTCGAACTGAGATCAATCAGAATCGTTGTCATTATTCGATCTAACCGAATGAAATGTGAGAATAAATTTGTATTTGCTTTTCACTTAATACACATTAAAATCAATCGAATTACACAAACTTTAAAACCTCCCTTTGCCAAACTTTTTTTAAATGGCAAATTCATTAAACATTTCCGTAAAATAGGCCTATATAAACGTGACTTGATCTCAAAATATGATTAATTCTTGAGCATTGTGTTTCTCGTTTGTTTGTTATGCTTTGTTTTGTTTTTACTTATTTTGATGGTAACATTTCTCTGGCCTTACTGGCCTTGACGGTCATCCTCCATAGGCCTAATTCGTTTGTTTGATATTGCCTTTGTTTATATTTTTAATTCTTAATTTATGCTTGGGTGATTTCATGTGAATTATGGGAAAATAAAATATCTTGTATCTTATTGATTTTCAAATACTAAAGAAAATGATGATAGCCCAGTGACGGTACATTCACGCATGAATAGATGTTATTCAGTGTATACGTGGTATTTTTTTATTTGGGGTAAAAGGTCATTAAGGGGTCACTTCCGGTCTGAGACGAAAAACCTTCAAAATGCAACTTCTGCCATTTTTGGTGGTCTTAGACCACAGCTATTGACCGAATTAAAAAGACTAGTCTGCGTATATGACGTCCTGTCAACCAGACTAAACATGCCGTACTGCGCAGGTCAGCTACCAATCACGTGGCGCCTTTGCTCTGATGTCAGACGCAAACTAGTCTTTTTAATTCGGTCTTCAATTATATGTCTAGTTATATCTGTCTTTGATATAATTCGCCATCTTTGTCCTGTGAAAAAAATAGAAGAATATAAAGCTAGAATAGAAGGCTGACGCTGCGCCAAAACACGTATGTAAGTGTATATTATTTAATGATAAATGAACTACCACTAAATGCTCCTGTCAGTGCTGCAGTGCAAAACTTCTCATGCAATTCCATCTTTAACATTCCATTCAAATAATAATTACATTGTAAATTGGAATTGACATCACTGATAGTCTCTTTCGCAGCGAGTTTGGTTACGCTCCCTTGTGTGGAGGGAGCGTAACCAAACTGGCTGCGGAGGAGGCTACATTACTGAATTAGCAATTACGAGTCTCCCTTTCCCAATACATATTCCATTAAAATAATTTTATTTACGTATGAATGATAACACAACCACAGGGGAGGGGTACTCAGTACAAATGACCATACGGAGATGTGCCGCAAACATGGGTAGCATTTTCGGCCTTCTGGTATATCAATGACCCCTTTTTCAAAGCCTATTTTGGTATATGAATGGGTCCTTTTTTTTTTTTTTTTTCAATTTTTTCGGAAAACAGCCCAATTTTTCCTTAATCTAGCCAAAATTTTCAAAATTTTCCCAAAACATTATTAATGGAAGGAAGTAAAATTACATGTAGCTAGCTATACTTCTATGAGAAGTTTGATAGCCTAGTGACCTCGTGAGCTCTCATGTCGTCATCATTTCATCGGATGCTTGTGTTGTGTGAGTGCATCCACGTGTTAGTTCCACATCATAGTATTAATGTTGAACTATTTTTTAAAAATAAAGGCCTACGTTCATGACGTTGCGGACATTTTATGAAATTAATAACGTTTCGTGCATTTTGTTTATTAACCATTGTAGAGTATGGTAAGAGAGGCCAGAACCAGCGCACCGATACCCTTGGACATGAGGAAGCGAAGGAAAGGCATAAGAATAGTAAAGAACAAGGTAAGACAAATTTTGTTTTTTGAATACCAAAACACAATATGGTAGGCCTATTGTTTACTTCTATTTCTTTTTTATTCATTTCTTGTTATGCATTATGCTCTGATTTAAATTATTTAAGGATAGGCCTATGTAGGCCTAATATCATGATTTTCATCGGTACCCCTCTTCTTTACATCAATATATATGTTCATCATATCACCTCATGTCCTGCCCATTTTTACAGTATCTCTGCATACAAAGTGCTTTTAAACCATAAAACTCCATAAGGTCCTGCGCACTTAATTATTAGTTTCCTGTTTACCGCCCGGGTCCAAAATTGAAATCTCTAAATAATTATTTATTTTTTTTCTGTTTCTAATTTTCTCCTTTAAAATAACTTTCAACTACTTCTACTTGCCATTTTCTGACTTTAATAATATCAACAATAATTTGTTATGAACGACCACAAAAGAACTAGTACTAGTGTCACTAACAGTCTCTAGCTGCCCCTGTCGGACAACCAAAGGACCGAAGGACTGCTACTCGGTCTGGCCAAGGACAGTACAAGACTGGAACAAACTACCTTCGGGACTACCTTACTCCAAAGAATTTAAGGACCAACTACCAAAAGCAACTACAATAAACAGTATTCCGCATGTGCACAACCATTCCTGTTCGTTTGGCTTCACCTTAATGCAGGCGTCACTCTGCAGCCTGGACCCACCCTCCTCAGGTCATCACCTTTCTTCACCTGAGCCAATTATTTGTAACGTCAGGATTTCACCATCACTTCACATACTTTACAAAAAGCAAAGGCAAAGCATCACTCTTATCAGCAAATGTGTTAGTCCAGGCTTCACCCTTTGAAATATTTCCATAGGTGAGGCTTCACTTTTGTCAGTTCTCGGCAGGTCTGAAGCTTCACCACTGTTTCACCATACTGGCCATTTGCATAGTTCAAGCTTCATCACTGTTTCACCATAATTATTGGCCATTTTTATATTTCAAGCTGTACATTTTAGAATCAAGCTTCACCAATGTAAAGCAACTGAAGTCGGGAGTGTTGCAAATGCTCTACAAATGCTCTATAGGTGGTTATTACTGTATGTACTGACAAGCCCTCGAATTAAGGATCTCAGGGGGCACTTTTTTAGGGCAAGTTGATAATTGCTTTGGATTTCCATTGAAAAGGCGAGGCGAGGCGGCACGGCAATATGTAATATTTCAAAAGGGCATCACAGCAACTGTTTTAAATTTGAGAAGGGCAACAAGGCAATTTTTCAAAAGAAAATAATGTAAACAGTAAGCAAGTACATTGGAAACTCAGGCACAAAGGAGTGGTCGGTGGGCAAAAGTGCCCTTTGAGGTCAGAGCTTAGCTAGCATAGGTGTCCTTTCAAAAGGTCATAGAAGGGGAAGGAAATAAATGTAATAAAAGTCGGCAAACTTGGAGCTTTAAAACCACAACTATCATTGGGGATTTATAGGAAGCATGGCGACAGGTAGTGGATAGATGTCACATCACCAGAAAACACAAATTACTAGTCAAAGCTTCACACCTTTCATGATTTGTAATAGGTGAAGCTTCACCCAATGAAGAAAAAAGAACGTCAGGATTTCACTACAACAACAAATAGGTCAGGGTCAGGCTTAGGCGTCTAATAGATGTCTATATTTGGTGACCTCTGAGGAGGGTGGGTCCAGGATGCAGAGTGATGCTTGCATAAGTGTTGAGCAGTATTGCTAAAGATAACAAAAGGGGTCGGTCCGAACTCAATTTGCAAATTCAAATTTAATTTCAAACTGGGCCTACATGTACACTGGTCCTGACTGACACTTTATTAGACTTGGAGACTCACATGCATGGATTGATATTGAAAGAGTCCGTCTTAATACTGACAAAATGTTACAGGCCTGCATATCGACGGGCCCGCAGTAAATTTCACAGGCTTTTGGCATGTGTTTGGCCAATGCCCAAGATAACCACAGATAAGTAGACTTGGACCTACTCAATTATACGTGCAAATTAACTGTTTTCTCTTCTTCCTTCCTTTAAGGTTATTAATTATTTTAAACTGTTGTGATTTGGTAGTTCACGGCATCTTACGAATGGTAGTGAGGTTTGGCAAAAACTGCATTGCCCAATTCATAGCGAGTGTGTAGAAGAATTAAAATATCACAGATATACTTTTATAGGTGCTGCGGTTCTTTAGTTACGTTGTAAAGAGGGCTGAAACAACAACACTTTTGTAAAATGTACATAACTCATTAACAACAATAATTTAAGCAAGTTTGCAAAGTATACGATTTGTAGAATGAATTTTTGCAAAACATCAAGGTGTTATTTTTCAATAATATATTGATCTAGATAATGAAAATCGATTTTTAGGTTGCTTCGACCAACAATACCTCGTCTACCCTTAAGTTAGGCAGCCTAACGTATTTCTTTCTTGCCATTTCTTAAGTTAGGCGGGCAGCCTAATTAAGTTAGGCGGGCAGCCTAACTTATTTCTTTCGTGCAGTACTGTTCAAACTATAAAATGTTGAACTATTATAGCATGGATCAAATCTAATACTTTACTTTAATTTATCAAATTTTACCTGATACTTTTGGGCAAAATGGTATTCGAGCCCCTATATAGGACTCTAGTTTGGCACCTCTCCCAAGCCCCATCAGACATTAGAGCACATCAGACATATCGAAATACATTCTGATTACGTAGAATGTCCTTCTGATATCAAATAATTTTGATTTGTTGAAATTCGCAATGTAATACACATTTTTAATATGGCAAATGATTAAAAATTGATATTTTTGATATTTAACAGTACTCGAAGTTAACTTTATAAATCTGATGATTTATATATGCCTATACTTAAAGTGTAGCCTATGTAGGTGGCATGAAAAGCCGACGATCAATTGAAAATTTTGACCTTTCGTATTGAAAGGTCAAAATTTTCAATTGATCGTCGGCTTTTCCTCCCAGCTACATACACTTTAAGAATATGTCATTTGATTTATAAAATTTACTTCGAGGACTGTTATATATGTGAAAAATATCAAATTTTAATAATTTGTCATAAAAATTATATTACATATCGTGAATTTCAAAAAATTAAAATTATATGTGATCAGAAAGACATTCTTCGTATTCAGAATGCATTTCTATATGTACGCTCAAAACGCTCATTCCAGATCCCTTAATCATGTTTATACGTCATTGATTTTTTTACAGGTCAAGAGGCAGCTTTCCCATCTTGATTGGGAGACAGACAGAGGTTTTGAATGTATGGAAAACATCGGGAAGAAAGCCATGAGGGCGGACAATTCGAAGCGTTACTACGATATGAAGAAGGTGAGTCATATTTCATTGTTCTTTATCTTCAAAACTATATAAACTGTACTATATAAACTTTATATACAGCTAGAGAACCACAGCATTTCTTGCTGCTGCTGCAAATGAGTATTGACCCCATATGACCTTTGACTCCGGATGGCCTCGGTTTGATGACCTTTAACACGACCTTATTGTAGGCATGTCCCGCCTAATTAGCGATTTTAACTTAATGTACACTGTATGTAAAAGTCACAGAACACTTGACACTAGTGTTCTGTCTATGTTTCCAAGATAAGTTATGAAAAGATGTCTGCATATCCATACTAAAATTTGCTTTAAATAGTGTCTAGGCTACTTACCTAGCACTATCACAAAAAGGAAACATTGTTACATTAATATTTGATTTTGAAAAATTTGGACAACATTTTCAAAACTTAGAACACATATGTAACACCTTTTGACACGTGTTCAATTTCCTTATGTCTTTCTTTGTTTCATTTGAACACTGGTGTTCTTGTAGTTTGAACACTGATGTTCTGAAATATATATTTTAGAACACTTATTACACAATGTCATGTGTTCAACTGTATCTTATGAACACGTCTCAGGTGTTCACACTAGTTTTCTCTAAATAAGTTGAACACGTGTTATGTGATAAAAAAAAACCCGTTACATTAATGAACGTGTTCCATGTGTTTCATGGTCAATTTATATACAATGGTAACACTCCTCTTCCCCTATCTCCATAATGTGAATTTTTGCGTGATTTGGATTAAAACTGAATATTTGGTTTGATGTATTTACTTAAGTAAATTTACGGCACTCTTTCTTCATTTGAAGGTTTACGGTAGGCCTACTATCTATAATGCAATCACCACTGAGCACAAAGTGTATCTCAGCCCAATTTCTCAACTCATTTTATCAAGTTATTTAAGCCCAATCCTGCTGATAGGACTGTTTCACCCTGATGACCCATATGACCTTTGACCCCGGATGACCTTTTGGATGACCTTTGACCATGGATGACATTAATTAATTATTAATAATAAACTATAATAATTGATTAATTAATTAATGTATGTAGGCCTATTTATTTGTTTAACTGACTAGGCCTACTCTCTTTCTTCCTTCATTTAAAGGGTTAATATATATGGGCCTATAAATACACAGTGCACTAGTAGCGTAGCCCGGGGGGGGAGGGGCAGGGGGACAGAGTGCCCCCCCCTGACAAAAATGAAAGAAAAAAGTGCCCCTCTGACAAGAAATAAAAGAGAAAATTAGGAGGCCAAAGGAACAGAAAAGGGGCAAGGAGCCCCTTTTCTACCAAACTTCAGCCCGATCATGGGCCAAAATAGTTTAAAATATAAAAATTTTTCGCGCTACGCACGCACATTGTAGAGATAAAGCCAT
This sequence comes from Amphiura filiformis, assembly GCF_039555335.1. NCBI lineage: Eukaryota > Metazoa > Echinodermata > Ophiuroidea > Amphilepidida > Amphiuridae > Amphiura > Amphiura filiformis. The sequence continues at coordinate 15,789,861 of NC_092644.1, forward strand.
TTCCATCCTGATAATGGGCAAAAATAGTGTAAAATAACAAATTTTTGCGCGCTACACGCGCACATCGTCCCAATAAAGCCTGAGGCAACTGTACTTTTTTTCGTCTGTGCCCCTCCGAATTTTATTTTGCCCCCCCTGACCAAAAAAGCTGGCTACGCCCCTGCAGTGCACCAGAGCAAGTAGTGTGATCAGAATCGAGTTATTTAGGCCTACTGCCAATGCACTTTCTGACAACCCAAGAGACAGATTCATTCCCCTGACCTTTCACCCCACTTTCTGCCACACTATACACAGCAATGAATTCTGGGTAGACATTATGGTGCATTTCAAATTGGGCAGGTAGCCACCGGGGGTAGCCAGGTAGCCAACATCTGGGTCTTGACCTATACTCTCTTTAGGTCCCTAGTGACTTGACTGCTAATAGAAACAAACAGACAGACAGACAGACAGAAAGCTCATTATAGTGTAATTATCCCAGGGCATGGCTTGAAATAAGCAGGAGAAAGGGGAAAATTTAGCCTACCCCTGCTACAAGGCAAAATGCCCAAGAAAAATTTAAATATAAGTAGCTAGCCTAATGTAGGCTATAGAGTATAGTAATACAGGCAAAGTGACGTTGGCATGTTTATCATAATGAGCTTTAAATTGGCACCCTATAAAACAAAAAGCAATGTATTTTGATTGTCCGAATAAATTAGACCCTGGAAAAGAATTTATGGCATCGCATATATTGTTCGTATGAACAGTTTTTAAAACGTCTAATTGCAATCATACTTGGATTATAGCCGCATTTGTGGGTGCCTTACTTGGGCCATAGTTGCACCATAGTTGCACTATAGGAACTTTCATGTAATAGCGGTGTCAAACACTAAATTAATGTCATCCATGGTCAAAGGTCATCCAACAGGTCATCCGGGGTCTGGTCATATGGGTCATCAGGGTGAAACCACAGTCTATGGTGAAACAGTCCTATCAGCAGGATTGGGCTAAGGTCAACTTGTAAAATAGGCTGGAAATGACAAAAAAAAAGGTCTCAGATTTCGGACGACCTATCTGGGACTACCGTCCAAATTTGGCACATAGGCCTATTATTAAATGGCACATATTATTATGTTTTCTATATACTTTTTGACTAGTTCTATATAGCCTTTATATCATAATATAAGAGTGGATATATCACTTTTTGCATCTGAACTCTTCAACATGTTCCGTGAACACAGTTTAATGTAGGCCTATACGAGTTCGCTTTTATAATTTACTGCAATTTTCTTTATAGCTACGATGTGCGCCAATAATGGACCGTTTGAAAGAGCTCGGGTTATCGGTGAAGACCATCACCAATAAGCAGATAGACGTGAGTATAAATTCCTGTACTTAGGGACCGCTCATTATTAATGCGGAGGGGGGCGGGAAAAATGTAGGGGTTATGTGATTTTCACTTTGACAAACAGGGAGTGTTATGTGGTTTTATTTTTCCTGATAGGGGGGTCATGTGAAATTTAATAGTCATTCACTATTATTTATAATACCAAGTATCATGGAAGGTCTTGCATATAACAACAATACAAATCATACCATACATATAATTGTCTAATGACTTATTCGCACAAAATTGTTCCCATTTTGCACCATAGGCCTATGTCACCATTTTAGCTTAAATGGGGAAAAAAATTATTTATTATTAATATATTAAGTTATTTTTATAACAGGAAATTATAATATAGCATGATATTACTTGCATACATCCATTGGGTTCAAAGGTCATGCAGGTATTACTTCCGGTATGTAGCAAAATACCTTAGGAAGTCGCACTATAATAGCGCATGATCAAAGTTGCACAGAAATATTTACATGAATATTGAATAATTTTTGGTTTATATCAAAATGATTTCACATACTGTGATACTATGGAAAATAATTATGTAATATAATTAATGATTATAATTATAATACTAAAAACATATGTTCATACATGTATATTCCAATGAATGATACCAATATGCTGAACCTTTTGAACTCGCATATATTATTATAGGTGAGCTAACGAATTAACCTTAACCTTAATCTGTCAAAAAAGACCTCTCCGTAAAATCAGCATAATATACTACTGCTTGCATGCTTACATGCATGCATGATTGCATGCTATATAGCTGGGCTAATTAGCTATAATAGTTAATTAGCTATTACTGAGGTCGCGTATGCGCAATTAGATTACCTCTAGGCCTAATTGCTGTGCTCTGCTGCGGCTTAAACGATTTTTTTTTTCGATTACAGCCCCTCTTCCCAATCTGACATAATCTAAACGTTCCATATGGAAGGAGTTTATCCGTAATTGCACCAAGCTATGGAACAGCCTTTCTTCACTGGTGGAAAATTCAGACTTAGAGAATTCTTTCAAATCGATGAGAATTGGACAAAACTACTTGAACTGTAGATTTTCTCATTCAAAACAATGAGAATGGAATGAGAAATAATTTTAACCCTGTGGGCCTGATCGGGGCATGCTTTCTCATTCATATGGATGAAAATACTAATTAGCATGATTAGTGTGTAAAACCAATGGGCTTTAAAGGTGGGTAACCTGATTGACAGCCTCATCCCCAACTTTACGCCATCAAAAGGCAGATTTTGGTATCAGGTTAAAGCTCGTATTTTTCTCATTAACATTATGAACTGAGGCGTTCCAAATCGGTATAATCCTGAAGCAATCATCAAAAAACTGCCGAATTAGTCTCAACTGTGGTATATACCACGTTTTAAACTAATTAGACTGTTTTAGGACGAGTTGGACCTGAAAATGAGAGACAACCAGGCAGGCTTCAGAAAAGGCCGTTCTTGTCAAGACCAGATCTTCAGCCATTGCAGCTCTGGACCGTAGGAGGACCCTAGACTTTTTTTTTCTTTTTTTACAAGAAAGAATAATTTATAAAAAATAGGAAACAAAAATTTAATAAAGAAATAAGATGAAAAAAGATCCAAGGCTTTTTATCATACGCAGTTTACAGCAGCTTTAAATGCTGCATTTGGTAATTTTTTAACAAAGAATGACCTTAAATATACTTAAATTTTTTTTTAAATCACTACCTACCTACTTATTTTTTTTTTCAAATCAAAACATTTCTTTTTTAGGCCATATCCAAGAAAATTACTTTTTAATACCAAAAAATGGTACACTACTTTTACCTTTTCTTTACTTTGTGATGATGAGTCCCTGAATTAATTAATTAGAACGTCCCTAGGCCTATTCCAATCTTTAAGGTTCTTTTTATAGAACCTTGTCAATAGAGTTCTGCATACAGGGCAAAGAAGGTTCTAAGTTGCACTTTTTTATACGAGTTAATGAAACGATAAAGTCCATGCTTCATGTAATTGCAATCCGTTACGGTCATTTTAGCAGCCAAAATGGAACACTTTAATATTACCCTGGGTGTGGCTATGATAATATGCCTTAAAAGTCAATAGGACGGGAGTGGTTATTACCACAAACATAATTATTAGGCCTATATTTATATACAGAAAACGCATTTGATTGGAACAGATGATTTATGATTATTTGTTTAATCGTTAATAATTTGTTTAATAATGTGTTTAAGTAGGCCTACAATAAATTTATTAGTTTTGCTCGTTATGTTCATGACCTTAATCAGTTTTGAATTTAGACTGTGACAACAACTTTCTTTTGTCTTTTTCCCATATTTGCCATTCAGAGCATACTGGCTAACGAACGAGAAAAGGATGGAGCGGTAAGTCAAATGGATTCAAATGATTGTTCCACACAGCTAAAAGTATAAATAAAAATTAAAACCTGAACAACAAAAGTTTTAAACAATGAAGGTTGTTTAAATTCGAAAGTTTTCAATTGTAAGTTATTAGTTAGTGTTAGTGCTAGTGACAACGCCCAAGCTTGTGTATTGCATTTATAACCACAGACCCTGATATAACAGATCTATTTATGAGGCAAAATTTTGGATTGGATCGGAGACATTGACATTTCGACACTTCGTACTATTCATGTTTTTCTATTCATGTTTTTGAATAGAATTCCTACTCATTTATTTTTGATCACGTAACTATTCGTTTTGATGAAATATAGGTCATTGTCATTTTTTTGGCAAAAGAGTCCTTTGTCAGCATAAAGAATATTTTGACAGTTTAAATATGTCCATTTTCAAAACATAATAACTGCATGAACATAAGACAATTGATCAATGGCTTATATCTGGGATTTTGTTCATCATCATCATCAGTCGGATGCGGAGCTGTCGAACTGTTGCGATTTTGGGCAAGCGAAACAATTTTGTTTGACTGCAGCATCCCTTCAGTATCTCCCAGGAGGTGCTGTACATAGTGTAATTACAGTGTCCGCGGCCGTCCCGGTTTCCTCTTCCCATGTGGTAGAATATAAAGGGCATATTCTTTCACAGGCTCGTCATCTTCAAGACGCAGTATATGGCCGAGAAATTTTGAGTTGATGAATCTTGACTCTGGCAACCAGTGGAGTGGTGCTGGTCAGATTGTAGATGGTTTCATTTGGGATCCGATCCACACGCTTGATGTTTAACATTGACTTGTTTTCCGTGTCCTTGGTGATTACCCATGACTCGCACCCGTACAGAAGGATAGTGACACAAGTTGTCTCAAACATCTTGATTTTTGTTCCAATTGGCAGGGATGGGCTTCTCCAAAGGCGTTCCAGTTTCCAGAAAGCGGCCCAGGCTAGTGCTTTTCTTCTTTTTAGGTATCCAACACTAGAGCCCATCTTGGAACCCAAGGGCAAAGATTTTTTGGCAGACCGAGGGGGAAAAGTGATTTTTTGCAAGGGCAAGCCGTTTTCGGCATAAAGTTTGGATATTTTACCCCCGGGGCTCATAATTCATAATTATTGCAATTATTGCACAGCCTCTAATTTTTTCAACAATAAAATATCATATTCAGGAACAACAACGGAGAGAACAAGAGAAGGAAGAGCGACGGAGGGCACTGATGGAAGAGGAATTGCGGAAGAAGGAGGAGCAAGAGAGACAGAAGGCGGTGGAGCTTGAGAGGAACATACGTGAACAGAAGGAGGTATGATTGTTATTTTAATTTGACTTAGTGAAACCCGAAGAGAAAAAAGAGAATAACAATATCAAGAACAGCATAATGCCTGTCTATTATCCTAAACAAACCGTTACAAAAGCAAAGAAGCACCAAAGTTGAAAAATATTCTTCACCATGTTTTCTTTCGTGATTTTTAGGGGTGGTGCAATAATTATGTGTACCCCGGGGGTGAATTATAGGGGGGCAAAGATTTTTGGCAGGCCAAAAGGGGGGGCAAGCATTTTTGGCAGGTCGAAAGGGGGGTCAAGCGATTTTTGGCAAGTCGAAAGGGGGGCAAGCAATTTTTGGCACAGATATTTTGGGCACCGTTTCTATATTACGCCCTAAAAGGCGTAGGAAAATGTTACGAACACGTTCAAATATGCAAAATTCCCTGCTCGCTGCGCTCGCGGCTCGCATTATATGTTAAGACAATTTAAGGTTTTAAATTCGGGTTCCCAAAATCTTGCATGTGTAAGGGGGGCAAAGATTTTTGGCACGTCTAAAGGGGGGGGCAAAGGTTTTTTGGCACGTCGAAAGGGGGGGGCAAAGATTTTTTGGCACGGCCAAAGGGGGGGGCAAGCGATTTTTGGCAGACCATTTTGAGAATTCACCCCGGGGTACACATAATTATTGCACCACCCCTTAGCAAGGGACAAGCAGTTTTTGGCATACAGTTTGGATATTTTACCCCCGGGGCTCATAATTCACAACTATTGCACAACCCCTAATCTTTTCAACAATTAAATATCATTTTCAGGAACAACAACGGAGAGAACAAGAGAAGGAAGAGCGCCGAAGGGCACTGATGGAGGAGGAATTGCGGAAGAAGGAGGAGCAAGAGAGACAGAAGGCGGTGGAGCTTGAGAGGAACAGACGTGAACGGAAGGAGGTATGCTTGTTATTTTAATTTGACTTAGTGAAACCCGAAGAGAAAAAAAGAGAATAACAATATCAAGAACAGCATAATGCCTGTCTAACACCAAAGTTGAAACATATTCTTCACCATGTTTTCTTTCGTGATTTTTAGCAAGGGACAAGCAGTTTTTGGCATACAGTTTGGATATTTTACCCCCGGGGCTCATAATTCATAATATTGCACAGCCCCTAATCTTTTCAACAATTAAATATCATATTCAGGAACAACAACGGAGAGAACAAGAGAAGAAGGAAGAGCGACGGAGGGCACTGATGGAGGAGGAATTGCGGAAGAAGGAGGAGCAAGAGAGACAGAAGGCGGTGGAGCTTGAGATGAACGTACGTGAACAGAAGGAGGTATGATTGTTATCTTAATTTGACTTCTCGTAGGGAATAAATGTATACGATTGGATATTGTATCATAATGATTTAAATATTTTATGTTCTCATCATTTATTTTCTTGATTTTTTCCCTTCTTTTCATGACATCCCAAGCACAATTTTCCTGCTCCCTGCGCTCGCAATATACATTTATATCTAGACTATTTTGGGGACCCCTATTTGCAAACCGTGTTAAAAGGTTTGCTAATTGGGATCCCAAACATTTGTCATGTGCAAGGAGAAGGGGGGGGGCAAATATTTTTTGCAGGCCGGGGGGGGAAAGTGATTTTTAGCAAGGGGCAAGCAGTTTTTGGCATACAGTTTGGATATTTTACCACCGGGGCTCATAATTCATAATTATTGCACAACGCCTAATCTTTTCAACAATTAAATATCATATTCAGGAACAACAACGGAGAGAACAAGAGAAGAAGGAAGAGCGCCGGAGGGCACTGATGGAGGTGGAATTGCGGAAGAAGGAGGAGCAAGAGAGACAGAATGCGGTGGAGCTTGAAAGAACAGAACATGAAGAGAAGGAGGTAAATGATTGTTATTTTAATTTGACTTAGTGAAATCCGAAGAGAAGAAAGAGAACAACATCAAGAACAACATAATGCCTGTCAATGTACCTAAACAACTGTTACAAAAGCAAAGAAGCACCAAATTTGAAAAATATTCTTCACCATGTTTTCGGACTTGGTCCCAATTATGAACTTCTATTTTGTATTCAGAAAGATATTGCCTTTCTTTCGCTTGGATTTTTTCTACTAAAGTATGTATTAAGGATAGGGAGCCTTTACGTTAGGGGCTGTGCAATAATTGCGAGCCTTGTGGGGAGGCTAAAATTGGTAGTTAATAATTACAAAATGACGAAGTATGTATCTTAAGGGTTCATACCACTAAATCCACCTGTGAAGCGGTTTCCGGCATTAGTTTATCACGCCTAATCGTGTTTTACAAGAACTGGGGAATGTGATCTCTACAAAAATTGAAAAGAAACCCGCTATAATTTGAGTGATGTTTACGATTATGTGGTGTGTACGTCATCTTACTATAAATAGGGGAATGTTGTATCTATGTATCTATGTATACAGGGTGTAACAATAAAATTTGTACAATTTTGAAAATAGAATGACACAAGTATGCCGCTAAATGTTTGGTTTGATATTTATATGTCTATCAAGATAATTTCTTTAGCCACCAGCTAAGCTTTATTCCAATAAAATCGACGGAATACAAGTGAAGATATGGCCAATAAACCGCTTGGGCCACTTTTGCCTAAGTGTTACAAAACTGACTGAATAGAGTTGAGCCATGGACCAGTTGGACGATGCTCTTATGATAGGTAGTTTTAAACACGGGGTATTCGAAGTGGTAGAAATGATTACATAATAGAATATGTTTTTATCATTTATTATTTTTTCTTCATACATAGGACGAAAGAGGATATGACGATAGTGACGTAGAAATGACGGATCTGGAAGAGAGAGATGCTAAAGAAGTGGTCAAAGACACAGAGGTATGCTCATTTACATTGAAATGATTGGAAAAGGCAAAAAAGTAGTCGTGAACAGATTCAAATTTCAAAAAGTTGATTGTTTTATAATTCAAAGGTTCATTTTAATTGCCTGCGGACATAGCCGGTGAGTTAGGCCGAGAGTGGGGGGGATTTTAGCAAGGGGCGGGCAGTTTTTGGCATACAGTTTGGATATCGCTTGGCTAATAATTATTTTGTCAGCAGAGATACTACAATAAATACCCGGGATCGATACACGTGAATTTGCTATGCACGAGTTTGATATGAGAAGAAAATCTTTGGATACCTGTGTAGAAAATGATGAATATCTCCCGTAAATGATTTCGTATAAAGAAACCAGATGTGGTTCCTTGCACATGAATATATATTTTGAACATATATGATAGTCGTTAGCTTGCGCTTTGAGACAGTAGCTTGCGTCTTGAGTCAAAAACTGACAATAATTTCGCAATAATTCAGATTTATATGTGCCGAATTATATAGCGCAGTGTATAGGCCAATCGTGAAGGTTGCCTAAAAGAATATGACCTATGGCATACCATGCTTGACTGACACACAACGAGGTCAGTCACCGAGGTAATCGGGGCTATTGTCAGTAGCCTTAGTCACATGTCCTTCGGCCTATAAACTATTAAACAGGTCGATATGTATAATGGCCATGTGTGGCGGTGGATTCAATCTACCATGGCGATTTCTGCCATGAAGATATCGGGGCGATGTCACTGTGCGGGGCTCATCATTCATAATTATTGCACAACCCCTAATCTTTTCAACAATTAAATATCATATTCAGGAACAACAACGGAGAGAACAAGAGAAGAAGGAAGAGCGCCGGAGGGCACTGATGGAGGAGGAATTGCGGAAGAAGGAGGAGCAAGAGAGACAGAAGGCGGTGGAGCTTGAGAGGAACATACGTGAACAGAAGGAGGTATGATTGTTATTTTAATTTGACTTAGTGAAACCCGAAGAGAAAAAAAGAGAACAACAATATCAAGAACAGCATAATGCCTGTCTATTATTCTAAACAAACCGTTACAAAAGCAAAGAAGCACCAAAGTTGAAAAATATTCTTCACCATGTTTTCTTTCGTGATTTTTAGCAAGGGGCAAGCAGTTTTTGGCATACAGTTTGGATATTTTACAACCGGGGCTCATAATGCATAATTATTGCACAACACCTAATCTTTTCATCAATTAAATATCATATTCAGGAACAACAACGGAGAGAACAAGAGAAGGAAGAGCGCCGGAGGGCACTGATGGAGGAGGAATTGCGGAAGAAGGAGGAGCAAGAGAGACAGAAGGCGATGGAGCTTGAAAGGAACATACGTGAACAGAAGGAGGTATGATTGTTATTTTAATTTGACTTAGTGAAACCCGAAGAGAAAAAAGAGAATAACAATATCAAGAACAGCATAATGCCTGTCTATTATCCTAAACAAACCGTTACAAAAGCAAAGAAGCACCAAAGTTGAAAAATATTCTTCACCATGTTTTCTTTCGTGATTTTTAGCAAGGGACAAGCAGTTTTTGGCATACAGTTTGGATATATTACAACCGGGGCTCATAATGCATAATTATTGCACAACACCTACTCTTTTCATCAATTAAATATCATATTCAGGAACAGCAACGGAGAGAACAAGAGAAGAAGGAAGAGCGCCGGAGGGCACTGGTGGAGGTGGAATTGCGGAAGGAGGAGCAAGAGAGACAGAAGGCGGTGGAGCTTGAAAGAACAGAACATGAACAGAAGGAGGTAAATGCACAGTTGTGTTTGACCAAACACGAATATCTATGCCCGTGACCACACGTCTCTATTTTGTAATCAGAAAGATATTGCCGTTCTTTCGCTTTGATTTTTTTCTACTAAAGTGTGCATTAAGGATAGGGAGCCTCTACGTTAGGGGATGTGCAATAATTACGAGCCTTGTGGGGAGGGTCAGGGTAAAATTGGTAGTTAATAATTACAAAATGACGAAGTATGTATCTTAAGGGTTCATATCACTAAATCCACCTATGAAGCGGTTTCCGGCAGTTTGTCACGCCTATTATAGTGCAATCTTTGTACAAAAAAAATGTGCCAAATCGTTACAATATTGGCAATTTTATTGTTAAAAACCGTGTTTTACTAGAACTGGTGAATGTGATCTCTACAAAATTGAAAAGAAAACGCGATAATTTGAGTGATGTTTACGACTATGGGCGCAGCTGTGTACGTCATTCTATATCTATTCACGATGTTACGAGTCCCGACTATTACGAGCTGATCAGAGTATAGGGGTGGGGCCGATTTTTACAGCACTAGAAATGAGTTTTGTGAAAACTGCAATAATTTAATCACAGCAGCAGTGTACGCTGAAATGAAAGGTTTCTAAAAGTGTTTTAGAATACAAACAAATAATAATAATTTAATGCACAAGCAAAAGAAGCACGACTACGTTTTCGAAATAGCCGAATGGGACGGTTTCCAATTAAATATTTGTTTGTGTAAAACCCATCCGATGTATATAAGGCATGGCAGTTGTTCAAAACCTGGGTGAAATATTTTGTGTATTTTTAGTAAAACGGGGCTCGAAAACTGAGGTTCGAAAAACAACCTCGAAAATGAGTAAAACGAGGCTCAAACATTAGTAAAACGAGGCTCAACCATTATTTCATTTGTAAAATCTTGTTTGGTTTAGGCCTCGTTTTTCTAGCCTCGTTTTACTAAATACTCCCGGGTAATTAGTAAAACGAGGCCCCAAAAAAAACGAGGCTCGACCATTATTTCATTTTTAATCCATAGTATCTACCGTAAAAACCCGTCTACAAGCATATATAGTGTTTTTTATGAAAGCTAAATTCATTCGAAACGAGCGTAAATATGCCAACACAATAGATTGTTCTTATAATAATACTTGTTTGTATATGCTTGGATCCATAATTTATTTGCTCAAACTCCACAATGGCACCTGGATTAATGTAGTTTTCATCAGAAGCACTTTATATGCTTGTAGACGGGGTTTTACGGTATTGAATTGTGTCTTCATGGGTGTGTGTGTGTGTAGGGGTTTTGTGTGGGGTGTCTCGTGTGTTTGGAAGGGGTGTGGGAAGTGTCTGAGGCTTGTGGGGGTGTGTGCTTGTGTGTTCAGGCCTCGTTTTTCGTGCCTCGTTTTACTAAATACCGCCGGATAATTAGTAAAACGAGGCTCGAAAAACGAGGCCCCCACAAAGACACAATTACTAATTACCCGGGGGTATTTAGTAAAACGAGGCTCGAAAAACGAGGTCTGAACCAAACAAGATTTTACAAATGAAATAATGGCTGAGCCTCAGTTTTCGAGCCTCGTTTTACTGATTTTCGAGCCTCAGTTTTCGAGCCTCGTTTGTTTTCGAGCCTCAGTTTTCGAGCCTCGTTTTACTAACACCCGTATTTTTAGTAAGGTCTACGACGGCGCTGTTCCGTTTTTCAACTGACCCGCACCTGAATGGAATTAATGGCAATTTACCATTGACTGATTATTTGTTGCAGATCGTGAAGAAGAAGAGGACACGTGAAGAGAAATGGACATATGTGGAGGTGGAAAGTGGTGATGAGGACGAAAAGAAGATGGAAGACATAGTAAATAATTATGGACGAGGGAAAAGGCAAAGACTTAAGCGCATTATTGTAGATTATTAGACAAGTTAGTATGTAGTATAAGTATGTAGTTATGTAGTTTTATTTTAGTAGCTTATTCATACACTCTGTATAGGATAATGGCCGCGGATTAGAACGTGAGTGGCTAAGAATGGCCGTGGGCCGGAGGCCCTAGGCCATTCTTAGCCACTCACGTTCTAATCCGCGACCATTAACCGACTTAATACACACACTTATGACGTCGCGCTATTGTTTTACCGCTCCATTATTTTCCACGAATGGAGTGTTATTGAAATTTGATGCTCTTTACAAATTGATCAATTGCTCACACTGAATACACTATCAAATACACTAATAGAATGATCGTACTAGGTGCGGGTGAAAAATACACGGACTCAGCTTTATGTAAAATTTCTATAGAATTACCCATCATATCACGATCCAGGTGTTTAGTTTAAATCATCCGTAACCACGTTCTTGAATTATAAAGATCTAAAATGTTTGTTACCCAAATTGAATAAACGTAGATTCGTAAAAAATCATTAAAGTGATTAGAAGTACAATCAATAGTTCTTTATGCCCACTTCTAATGTGTTAACTATTGACATGATTGAAGTAGTTGCGTTTAGGTCTGTATTTTGCATAATAAAGAAAATTGGCAAACTGGTCATAGGTTAATATGAAATAGTTAAATGCAGATCATTGCAGTTTTGTACCTCAAGAAAGGTAGACCTGCCGCTATCATGAGCAATGATATTCTTCTCTATGAATCGAGTGTTCGATTTTGGACAACCTTGCAATTATGGACACTATTTATTTATCTTGGATACTAGTAATTATAATTTGTGATGGAATCATTCCGAGGATATATATCGTTGATTCGCAGCAAGGACCTAAATCAGGTATGATTCTACTTTAAGCCGAAGTAAGGTACGAAAATTTTAAATGTGTAAACTTAGTTTTATTTGGTTGGCCTTATTGCAACCCATTTTACCTAGGCCTATTATGTCCCTGAACTTCGGCGGCAAAAAAAACAACAACAACAAACTTCGCCGCTTCCTACGCGAAATAAAAGCTCAACTTCCAGTCCCCTCCCGAAATCAACTGGAGCGTCCCTAACATTATAATATTTAATTATCGGATAGGCCTACTGATCGATGTAAGTAAATATTCAAACATGCCAAAATACTATCAGATGAAACATCAGGTGTACTAAAGTGAAATAAAAATTATACCGAAAATAGACCTACTGTGGCTTTTATCATTATTAAACATGCCCAAAGCAAACGATTTAAAAATAAACAGATACATAGGCCTAAATACATGATACATAATGTGTATTATGTAGCAATGTTGCCCAAAATGTAACAAATTAAACGTTGGTCCCAAGCCACTGAAAACGTATAAAAATATAAAGAACAAAAAAAATGATATAAAAACACTAAGCGTAGAAAGAAAGGTCCAAATAATTTAAAGTTACGGGCTTACTAAGTTAAGCCTAAATAAGCATTTTCCACCAAAGTGAGGGTAAAACACATCTTGCATAATAAGTATATACAACTTTTAACCTGCCCGTTTTGATCTTGCCTTACTTTTCACAGATTGCATTGTAAATTTATGTTTAAGGGCTCGGATAGCGACGTTTTCACGTGTAGGCCTATATAATATATTTGAGGGACCTGAGAGCAAATCAGACACATCGAATTGGATTTTGAACACGAGGAATGTCCTTCTGATATCAAATAATTCTGATTTTTATTAAATTCGCGATATATACATTACACATTTTATGGCAAATTATTAAAAATTGTAAATTGTAAAAAGTAAATTGTATAAATCTAACGATATGCACCTAAAGATTATGAAGTTGGGATGAACAGCTGTCCATCATATGAAAATTTTGACCTTCATTATTACAGATTTTTTTCCTCAAAACACTAAAAATGTAGGTCTTTTTGGAAAAAATGTTCATGTTCAATATGAAAGGTCAAAATTTTCAATTCGGCTTTTCATCCCAGCTAGGCCTACATAGGCCTACAGTTTCATTACATATCATTTATTAGATTTATAAAGTTTACCTCGAGGACTGTTAAATTAAAAAATATGACATTTTAATAATTTGCCATAAAATTTGTATTATATCACGAATTTCACAAAATCAAAATTATTATTTTTTTTTATATCAGAAGGACAATCCTCGTATTCAGCATGTAATTCGATATGTCTGATGTGCTCTCATGTCCCATAACAATAATGTGCAAATGTTGCTATCCGCTTCCTTAATTTATTGTATTAATGAAAATCATAGTTTTGTTGTTTTTCGTATCATTGTTTTGCATGAATGAAGTGATGATAACAATACTGCACTTTACGCAAATACATGCTTTTCGAAAGTGCAATTGTTATTAACACTACATTCGTAAATGCCAGTACTTTTTCCCTGAAAAGTATTTGCTTTTCAGAAAAAAGAGAAAGGCATTTACGAATGGCGTGTTATTGTAATCATCGCTCCATTCGTGGAAAATAATGGAGCGGTAAAACAATAGCGCGACGTCATAGGTGTGTATTAAATAGTGAGAACCAATCAGAAAAAGCGTTAGAAATATGCAAACCATGCATTGATTGTTTATGCACGGGTGCGAACATTTTCCTTGCGGGTTGATGCATTAGATTTCGCGGTTCTCGGGTCGGGCGATTCTATTTCGGCCTATTTCTAATTATCCCACAGAATTAGAGAAGGAGAACCGGGACTCTTTATACCACCACGTACAATCGCGCCGTCAGCTATGGGGAGAAAATTGGGGGTATTCGGGTCCTTCGACGGTGCGCGGAGATGAACGAAAACAATTCTGCGTCTCATCTGAAGCGTCTTGGTATTCGCGTGCAGGTCGCATCAAGTGTGTCACTCAAATTCGCCCTTCGTCCATGTCGCGCTTGCATGACAACGAATGCATCGAGTGCATTCCGAGGGAAACCGAATACCCCTAATTTTTGCTCCATGCCTGTATCAAGATGGCGGTCGAATCCCGATTCTTTGGCTTTAAGGGCGCACACCACCAAATGAATGCGCCATTTGTGTAACCCTAATGAGTTCCGGTAAAAACAGAATCAGTTTTGAGGTAGTTAGGGCCTCTCTGCAGTTGTAATCAAGAAGCATGTTATAGCTTAAATAAAAGATTGAGACCTATACATGAACTTGGATCGCCCACAAAATTGCAAAACACAATTTTTAAATAAAGTAGGCCCGCGGATTGAAAAATGGCCAGAAACGGGTTTTCAGGTTATAGAAATGGTCATGGTGCTGTGTAAGCGCCCATATCTCGAAAATTAATCACAAGACTACCCGTACATTGAAACATATATTAAATTTTCATCGATTGGTAGTACTTTTGTAGTCAATTTGTTGCCGTAAAGGCCTAAAATCGCGCAAAGAAAAGGCGTGTTTTCACGTGTGTTTCAATGGGATGCTGAATTATTGGTGTGCGCCATTAATTCTGTGAATTACCCAACACCCGTTACTCATATGAAATGCGTTGACACAACTTGTTTTGTAGCTCTGATGCTTACTTAGGTAGTTCGGTAGGCCTACCCATAATCTGGAAACCCGTCATTCGCCTCTTCCAAGCCCAGTCCTGCTAGTTGGAGGATATGTGTTGAAAATAGGCATATTGGTCCGATGAGATGCACCTGTTAGTCACCCAGACAAACAAGCTGTGGTAAGGGATGGACAGTCTAGGTGGTATGTTTATGTAAGTCACACTGTAATGCTGGTTTCATACTACCCTGCCGCTTGCCGCTGAGCGGCGTGGCGCACGCGTATTGCAGACAAACGGACACAATCAAGGCTTGTCATTGGTTGAAACGCCCTGCCGCTTGCCGCAGCGGCAAGCGGCAGGAAAGTATGCTGGAGGCTTAATGCTTTCCGATGCTCGCACTGTTCTTCTCGCACACTCCCGTTGATACTCTGCGATAGCGCACCACGAGCACGCGATAGTGCACCGCGGGAGCGCGACTGCGATAGTGCACCGCGAGAGCGCGAACGCGATAGCGCGCGGACGGACGGACTGACACGCCGTGATTAGTATTATGATGATTGCTTGTTTTTTCCAACACAACAATTTTGTTATAAAAATAGCAGCTAAATCATGGATTTTTTCCTCGTGTATGAAATGGTTAAAGGGAGTCTCCGGCAATCATAACAGTATGCTTTATATGTTAAAAATAATTATAAGCACGAATCACATGATTTTATTTAAAACAACCTCATATTGACCATAAAAACGAATAAAAACAGTCGACTCTCAACACGCGATATTCAAAATTCTCGCGTCGAAATTGACCTTTTCGGTAAATCCCATAACCCTTTCCGAGCACACCTGAGAACTCGTCATTTGACGTCACGCCGACTTGCAATGCGCAGTAACGATGTTCGATAAACGATGTGCGCATCGGCGCGACGCAGTATGACGAGTTCTCAGGTGTACTCGCAAAGGGTTATGGGATTTACCGAAAAGGTCAATTGTCTAATTGCAATGACGGCATGGTTATTTGTGCTCAATTCACCTTTTCGGTAAATCCCATAACCATTACAAGTCGGCGTGACGTCAAATGACGAGTTCTCAGGTGTACTCGCAAAGGGTTATGGGATTTACCAAAAAGGTGAATTGTCGTCAGCCTTCATTGTATTACTGGAACGTCATTGCACTCGACTATTTAGGCGTCTGGGAATTTTGAATATCGCGTTGAGAGAGACGGCTGTGTTTATTTGATTTTATGGTCAATATGAGTTTGTTTTAAATAAAATCATGTGATTCGTGCTTGAGAATTATTTTTCTTACATATAAGACATAATGTTGTGATTGTCGGAGACTCCCTTTAATAAATGCGTATCACTTCTTGCTCGAGAAATTGTTCACTCCACCACTCGGGGATCGTGCATTAGACGCATCAACATCTCACCACACGTGCATGCATTATTTTGTACAATTTCGCTCCCAACAAGTGATACGCATTTATTTATCTATTAATAACTGCGCATTAGTTATTTGGAGGGCATTGTGAAAAATCTAAACATTTTGCCTAATTTGGAACCGCAGCCCCGATGCAAAGTTATTAACCGAATTCATAACCGTCATTTTTAACTCATCACTCAACCAAATCTCAACCAAGATTGTATTCTCCGAAATTTGTTGAAATAAGCATTTTTTATCAAAACTTATATTTCGCCCTTCAAAAAGTCGAACAGACTAAAACGGACTTGCGCAAACATGGTAGTTGCGAGCCCAGACAAACAACGTGAAGTGTTCCGACGCAACAGATGCGCACACGCGGAAGTCATTGTCTCGCGTAAGCATACGCGGAGGTCATACCCCCCTTCGGTGCTCGTGCATTAGACGCATCAACATCAGCGCGCGTGCATTATTTTGTCTAATTTCTCTCCCAATAAGTAATACGCGTTCATTAACCTACAAATAATTATAAGCATTATGTCATTACCTTTCTGTAAAATATGTATTGGTTGTAGTAATTACTATTCCAGAAAAATACAGCACCAATTTTTTTGGGATTAAAAAATATTATCCTGTTGTGCCAAATGAAACATAACTAAATCCTAATCCTTTAGTCAGTCCTAACTAGCAATAAAAGACAAATTTGAATAATTATTGCGCCAATTTTTGGAAATAAGGGCCAAAAACATGCGTTTTATGGTGTTTTTCGTATGCTGTGACAATCAAGCCCAACGACTTGTACTAAGACTAATTTCAGTTAATGCGTTCTAAATTTTAGAAAAGACATGTTTCATTCTTATAACTCATCATTTAATTAAAGTAACACAAAAAAGTGAAAATTAGAACAAAATTTCGGCATATACTTGAATGCTTAGACTTGATCCAAGTCTTTGATTTTTGTGACTCAATTGTCAGAAAACATGCCGAAAATGCATGTTTTTGGCTCTTTTTTCAAGAAATTAGTAAAATAGTGAAAGTTTTTCTTTTATCACAGTTAGGACTAAATTAATGATTAGGATTGAACTATATTTCATTTGGCAGAACCTAATAGACCTTTTTCTCAGACGTCACCAATCAATCGATATTGGGGTCCAGCATTCGAGTCATCAGCACCCAAACGCAAATACCGTGCCAGCGCGCGCGATCAACTTTGCGCCACTCTAGGCGTCCTGCGCGGAATTGCCAGCTCGCAGTACGCGTTTAGTTCGCCACGGTGTAAAAAGTAAACAAAATTGTGAAACAAAACAAAGATTGAATTTTAAATACATCGCGGTTTTTACGTATCTTTTGTATTTTATGACATCAAAACAAACTGGAACAAAGGTAACTAGTATAGGTTATTTAGTGCAGTTATTTTATGGAAGCTAAAGTGAAATATGACAAAAACAGAGGAGAAAATATGCAGTATTTGGTGTTTTTACACCGTGGACACGTGAGAAACGCACGTGTTGTTTGTTTACATCTCAGACCCCAATATCGATTAGGTGACGTCATCAGAAAAAGGTCTATAATATTTTTTAATCCCAAATAAATTAGTGCTGTATTTTTCTGGATAAGGAGTGGTGTTCTGAAACTGTTATGGTGTCAATAAAATCTGATTCTGATATAACCCGACATTTAATATTTGCTGTAAAACGTTGTGTGTTTACTGGGTTAATGGGGTACTACACCCCTGGCCAATTTTGTGCCTGTGTTTGCATTTTTCTCAATAATTATAGCTCATTGGTGACAAGTAAGCTATGTATATTATAGGGGCAAAGAATACAACTACTGTACTGAATATTCAGCAACTCAAATTAAGTAGAACTTTATTGATTTATAGATCAAATATTGGTTTCCCCTCATTTTTGACTGTTGTCTGAGTGTGCTGAAATAAAATTTCCAGTGCAGTAGTTTTTGTCCTTGCCCCTATAATATACATATCTTGTCCCCAATGCGCTATAATTTTTGAGAAAAATGCAAAAATAGGCACAAAATTGGGCACGGGTGTAGTACCCCCTTAATCATGTTTAATATCGTCACTGGAGCCGTGTACAATTATTCTTGAACAAATTCATCAGCAGTATTGTTAGTTGTGATTTCATACGACTAGTCCAATAAAATATCCACTTACTTGCAGACGTTTCGGAAACTGTCAGTTTCCTTCTTCGATGCTATATTGTTGTTATGACGATCTTTGTACGTTGACGAGGGGCAATGCAACCGTAAGTCGCGTTTTGACAGAAAATCAACTGGCAACTCAGTTGCTAACCAGCAGTCAACATCAGCCGTATACAGATCGTCATTACAACAATAGTATGGAGAAATAAACTGACAGTTTCCGAAACGTCTGCAAGTGAGTGGATATTTTAGTCGTATGAAATCACAACTAACAAGTGTACATTTATTGTTTTCTTGTTTTCAGCAATGAAATGTTCATTTCAATATAGCCGAACATGTTTTATTATGTGTTTGAATTATGACCTACTTCGTAAAAATTTATTTAAAAAAATTGTTGAAAGTCAATTACTTCTTCACTTATTCTTCGTCAGCAATAAAAGTTTCATTTCAGTACAGCCGAACGTGTGGAATCATTTTATTTTGTGTTTGAATTATGGACCAAATATCGGTGTTGTAGTCGATTCTAAATCCTTGGTGTTTGAGACCGAGCCTGAGTCCATGCCACTTTCAATGTCCGAGTCCTCAATTATGACAATGTCCGAGTCCCGAATCCTTGATTTACATTTCACATTCCAGCATACACCCTACTACAGTTTCAGTCTTTACATCCAAAATGTGTTGACTATTTCTTAAAACATATTGGCTCAAAACAATCAAATTAAACAGTAAAACTAAAATAACTACCACTTTGGATTTGCTTCTATATTTCAAAATAAAACTTCTTTTATTGAAAATAATTTTGACATTGATCTGATATTCACAGACTACTGGCAAAAATCATTTAAGAATTTGTACATAGTATGGTCTTGAAGTTATGCCGATTACAAACAATTACGGATTCAAATAATCTGACCAGCCGTTCTGTGGGGAAAGGTCATCAGTGGCGTAGCGGGGGTGGGGGCAAGGGGGGGGGGGCACGTGCTCTGGGCGCCACCCTTAATTAGGGGGCACCGAATTGGCCAATTCAACATCGATTCTGCACCCCCTCCAAGCGATGAATGTAAAAATTTTGGAACATGGTATTTTTCGGACAAAAAAGGAAGCCTAATGATAAATCCGGCCCTGCATGAAAAACATCAAATATGAAGAGTTTGGGTCCAAAAGGCGCTAACTCCAAAGGCTACTTTGTGTAAAATTCATTTGAAGATATTCCTAAGAGTAGCAGTAACCTTGCTAATCTAATCACATATTAGACCACAAGAATAGTTTGGTTACCTTTAAAAATAATTGCACAGCTCTTTAACCTCGCAGGGTTTTTTGGAATGCCGAGGGGAGGGGCTAGTATTTTTGGCAGGCCATGTTGAAATTTGCCCACCGGGTGTAGAGATAATTATTGCATTATAGACGTGTACAGTTTAGCAACAAGGAACCTTGTTTCAATAACCGCCCCGCCCACCCCCTTTTGACGTGCCAAATAATCTCCCCCCCCCCCCTTCTTTACACATGCAAGATTTTGAGGAACCCAAATTAAAACCTTAGATTGTCATATCATAATACGTGATGCGATCAAGCATAATCAGTCAGAACTCGGAAATATTGATTTAGAGATACATGTATAGCCCAACAAAGGAAATAAATATTTCCCTTTGTTCTGCACCCCCTCCAAGCGATGAATGTAAAAATTTTCTCGCGATTAGGCGACAAAAAAAGAAAACCCTGTTCTACGAGCCCGACCGACCGACCCAGATTTTGAACAAATTGGAAATTTCAGGAACAATTTTTTGTGTGGGTATTTTCCCAAATCGCAAAAATATTTACAGATTTTGGTGATTTTTTGGGTCATTAGCCTGCCTATTATAGCATTAATGCGCTGTCAGGTCAGTAACCGATTTAATGGCGAAAGCCCTTTGTCCCGAACAAAAGGTACCTCTCGATGAATAGCTTGGCGGAAACTCAAATCGGAATCAAAAGAACAAAGCATTACATAATCTATTTCCTCTCCTTTCTATATCTAACCTCTCTGGTTTTTTAAGCGATCTGACACACATCGATCAAGCATTACTTTCAACTTTAGTACTGGATCGTTCAAGCATGCTCAACACTGTTTTCAATGTAAGTGCCTCTGCCTCTGGCCTTAGTAAAAAACGGATACTATGGCCAGAGTTCTACATGTAGGCCTAGGGCCAGGCCAACATGATTTTTTTCATTTATTTTATAAATTGTGTGAACAACTCCCGGGGAACAACTATTCAAAGTAGATATCTTTATTGTTACACGGTATATCGGGGTAATTCGGGGAGTCGGTGACTGATTCATCGGTGTTTCGTACTTGAGATGTTGGACTCTTGAGGTTAACAAAGAGTTCAAATGTTAATAAAGTTCGGATAAACAACACAAGTCAAAACAGTATTAAAATCATGCTCGAGTGTAAGGGTCGATGTGATCAACATTAGCTTACACCACCATTCTCATCCTAATAAGAATCGTAGGTCGGTGTGATCAATATTAAATTACACAATATTCTCATCCAAATGGATGAGAATCATATAATTGTACCAAGGTCAATGTGATCAATATTACATTAACCATTCTCATCCAAATGGATGAGAATCGTATAAATGGCACCATTCTCATCCAAATGGATGAGAATCGTATAATTGCACCAAGGTCAATGTGGTCAATATTACATTAAACCATTCTCATCCAAATGGATGAGAATCGTATAATTGCACCAAGGTCGGGGTAATCAATATTAGCTTAAACAATTCTCATCCAAATGGATGAGAATCGTATAATTAACTTGGTCGTAAATTATATTCTTAATTAAAATTCTCATTCATTTGAATGAGAATTATATGAGAATATTTTCTTCACATGCTGTTACAACGTCGTAAAATTTGACAGGTTGTGTACTCGGGATTAGCAATTCTCACCCGATTGAATGAGAAAATAATGATTGACACACACTACGATGAGAAAATTTAGCTCGCTACAGGCATGAATTTTTTCTCATCCAAAAAGATGAGAAAATTTAAATTCTAGCCATTTTGGCCGTTTCTCATCAAAATGTCCGTTTTCTCATCCAAAACTTCCACTAGTGTATTGTTTATTCGAGTTGATTTTATTCTTTAGATTGGCTGCAATTTGACGGCAGGCGCTTTAACTCTCGATGTCGTGTCACGACATTATGGCTCAGATCATATTATGATCGATAAGCCGTAGTAGCACAGCAGATTTAAGTCATATAGGCACAGTGGTAGAGTTAAGTGAGCTGAACATTTTATGCTAGGGGCATTAAAAACACACCCCTATCGGCGCACAGCTACGTCTCGTCCAATATGTTTAAAACTCATAGCTCGACCAATAAATATGATATCAAAATCTGCAGAGCTATAAATATGTGAAACTAGTATTTTCAGAATCCTTGTGACAAGAAAAGTAAAATAAACATACGTTTAGGCAAAATTGGATCATTGTTTAATTTTGAACCTTGCATAAGTTATATCAAGAATTGCCTTCGGAATCTCATTATGTACAACCAATAAGATGATAACCAACAAAGAAAAACTCTGGTAAAACCAATCTACCTTCCTCTCTTTGCAACAATATATTATCTAAAATTACTAAAAATATTTTTTTTTTAATAATTAAGATAGCTAAAGTTATTACCATTTATACAAAGGATAGGCATGAATATTTGGTAATTATCGACCTGTGTCTGTGTTACCACGTTTTCCAACATTTTGGTATGACTTCTGATATTTTTTTAAATGTAACATTTTGCATAAAAAAAACAATACTGCTACGTACGAGGGGCAGTCAGTATGTTTTAAGAGTTGACTCGTGACGTCATATGTGGATTGTTTTCATGGCATTTCTCAATGATTACATTAACACTGTACCTTTGTCTTTCAAACAACACATGCAAAAATTCTATCACACACATGATTACGTAACAGCATTAGCATAAAATCAATGGTCTAGAGTCACCTAATGAAATTGAGTCGTTTTTGTTAAGGGAAATAAGAGGCTGAAATGAGGTATTGTTGTATTTTTTATATTTTCTTGGGAATTAAAGAATAGAGAATGTTGCCTTTTGGAACAGTAATAGAAAACAAACCACCAAATCATTAAACCATGTTTGTTGGGCTGTAAAGGTTTTAGTTTATTTAAAATGCGTGGTCAAATATGTCTTATTTTTGACAAAAACAAGGCTTTTCTTTCTCTAAAAATCTTGATATTGCCAAAAACAGCAAACGTGGAAATTTAATATTTTTTGCCAGTTCTGTTGACTAATCTCTAACTGTTATTCTACCATTGTTACATTTATACAAAAAGTAGTGGTACAGAGAGAGAGGCCATCGTTTGAATGAGAAATTTATTTTTAAAACTTTTCTGTTCATTTCAGGTTGAGATCAAGCATAAAAATTCATATGAATATTTAAATTAAAATTTTCATAGCATTTTGTAATATTTTAGGCCCTATTTACATAGAATTTTGCCATTTTAGTGCATTTCCACCATGTTGTATCGGTCATCCTACCTACGCATGCGCAGATTATTGTTTGATTTGCACCAGGTATCATCGCACTGAGTACCAGCTCTCACACGTGACCAGTCATTATATTTTAGTCTGTTTCATTTTGGAGATAATTAATGTCATGTGTAATAACTGCTTTTACATTTTCGCCATTTTTGCAGAAAAATTTTGCTCCTATTCAAGCCCTAAAGTTGCTGAAGTTTCCAGACGTCCCATATCCACCAAAGTTTAATGGCAAGTCTCATATTTTACCAAATGCAAACTGAGGACCTAATGTTTATATTTGCCAAAAACTAGCTATATGCACTATTTTGCTGTTCTCGGACATTTTAAACACGTGTCTTTGCTGTAATTTAAAAGGCCCGCCTTTTTGCGTGATTTGGCAGTGTCCCTAGTCGATTGATTTTATGCTAATGCCGTTACGTAATCATGTGTATGATATAATTTTTACATGCGTTGTTTGAAAGACAACGGTACAGTGTTTATGTAATCATTGAGAAATGCCATGAAAACAATCCACATAATGACGTCACGAGTCAACTCTTAAAACATACTGACTGCCCCTCGTATATGGTTGGTATTGTATTGTTATTGATATTTTGTTTTTTGTTTGTTTGGGTTTTTTTGTTTGTTCGTTTGTTTATTTGTTTTTGTTAGTTTTTTGCTAACATTAAAACCATATTTCCCTCTGACAACATTGTATTGCAATGAATTTAAAGAAGTGTGCAGTATTTTTTGTTCAAGTGTAATGAATTATCACCGAATACATCGCACACCTACCTGGTGCTTATGGGAACATCATACCAAACAAAACACGCTCAAATAAATAATTGCATTCACTTTCAACTTCGTAGTTATAAATATAAATTGTTTCTTTTTGGATCTTACAGGAGACACAAAAGCTCTAGTTGACGCAGTAAATAAGAGAATGATATGGTCAGTTGATGCGAGATAAAAACATAAAAGGCATGTCATCTCTTTATACTGAAGATACCCAAGTGTTAACAACGGGATTCCCCCCGTTAATTGGAAGAGAAGGTATGTATCATGTATTACAAACAAGTTAGGTTTGCTTCTATACCAATCCAAAATTTAGGATGATGTTACGTACCTCACTACATTTTTTTAAATTACTTGACCAATTCCCGTATATCGTCAGGTATTTCCAGCGTTATGAATGGAGCTATTTATGAAATAATAGACGAAGTCTGATTTCACTATGACAGTTACCATCTTTAAATATTTCAAGTATTATTGGTTTATTATGATGTTCCCACGACATTAAAAGTAACACTAATCATGCACCTAAAATTTCCTAAATTTACATGGGCGCCCTCACATTATGACGTCATAGTGATAATGCATAGAGAAGACCCACAGCTATGCATTTGTACTAATTAGACGACATTTATTAGGTGGGTTCTTCTTAGTCCCCGTTACTCTGAGTTCTAGGGTTAAAAAATAACTTGGTTATCAAGTTGGCATAAATTGACACTAGCTGATCGGTTTTTTTTTTGTTTTTTGTTTGTTTTTGTTTGTTTGTTTGTATTTTCGACGGACAACAAATCTGAGGGGTTTGGTACTTCTAGGCTAAAGCAAGATCATTAGAATCATTGCTGGGTTTTTTTTATCAAGAAAACACTTCATTTTCATCCTGATAATTGTTTTCTTTTTAAAGCTTTTGAAAAATTTATAGAAGGTTACATCGCAACTGGAATAACGGATCTGAAATTCGTTACCGCTGTACTGGACCCTACAGCAGACACCGTGGCTGAAGGTGGTACATTTTGGGAAAGAGGAAATTATACCTCTTATAAAGATGGTGCT
Source organism: Amphiura filiformis (assembly GCF_039555335.1). NCBI lineage: Eukaryota > Metazoa > Echinodermata > Ophiuroidea > Amphilepidida > Amphiuridae > Amphiura > Amphiura filiformis. The sequence continues at coordinate 15,814,870 of NC_092644.1, forward strand.
GTCGCGGATGTTGGCAAGTACGTAATTTATAGAACAGTATACATCAGTGGAGGCTCTGGTTAAAACTAGGAGCCAGAGGCGAAACCAATTACCGCATTGGTTTTACCTTCTATGGGTTCTTTACAAATATGTCCAAATTTTAAGCGCTTCGCGCGAATTTGTCACAATAAACATTTTAGCAATAGATAAGCGGGCCGATTTGGAAATGTTGCCCCGTTCAGTGACCAGGTACGCCCTTGCGCCCCTGGACCTGTGCCATGAGCATAGATCATCTAAATGCCATGAGGTTCGCGTATCAAACAAATCTAAGCAGAATATTTCCCACTACACATGTGGGAGCTCGTGTCGGCGCTTCAGTTCTCGCGCTGCGTTAAACCGCTTTGAACCATATAATATTTGATCAAAATGTCCTTGAACACATATGCGAGGTTTGCATTAAAGCTAAATCCTTCTGAATATGCCTTCAATATAATCATGATTGTCTTAAATATTTTACGCACCACAATATTCAAAATTATGAGTGTTTTGGTGCACAAAATCTGTATCTGCGAAATCGACAAATAGGGTGTATTTGTAAGCATGCTACGGCGACTATAGGTTAAATACCACTAATTATGTATTACACGTGTTTCAATGGGAAAATGCCTAATTTCGGGTGGAATTTTCTCATATTCAGAACTCTCACAGTTCAATGCCACCAATATCAGGTGAAACTATATGATTTAGATGCCAAATGATCAAAAATTCAACATAGGTTGACCTGAGACTTTTCTTGTTTTAACGCACTGAACCGTAAACACCTTAAAATGACAGTGCGCCCTCGAAGCTGAAAGTTACAATATGATAAGGCGACTATTTACTAAAAACCGTAGCCGTGCGTATGAATTTTGGTACTATTACATCAAAATGTCATATAATGAGCGAAAATGTACCATTTTGAAGCATCAAACTCTAAAAAGTACTTTTTTGGCTATATAACTTGATCAATTTCAGCGATTTTAATGCAGTCTTTTCGAATGCCATGAAAACAAATAGTTCCTCATCGTATTTCAATGTATCGCCCAGGCCTATTAGTGGTCTTTAACCTATATAAGCACAAAGGTGCTCCAATCTCGGTAAAATGACATGAATGTAAACATTGACATTTGCAATACATGTTTTAACAAGAACATTTCTGGAAAACAGCATGACGAGTAAAATATCAATGATTTTCGGACACCCTGTATGATGACTGTTTCGCTGTTTTTGCTTCAACCTAGGACTATATCTGGAGATTCGTATCTGTAGCCTGTCCTAGCACGATCAGATCAGATTAAGATTGATTTAGGGTTAGTGTTCCGATATAGGCTTGCTGTTTAGTGTTAGAATTGTTGATTAGGGTCAGGTTCGCATTAGGAATAGGGTTTTTATAGGGCTAGGCTCATGGATAGGGATAGAGATACGGCTAGGTCAGAGGATTAGATATTTGTTTAAAATAGAGTTATAGATCAAGTTAGGGTTCCGGCTTGAGTTAGGATAGAGTGAGGCCACACAGGATGCTGTAGAGGCCCATAGACAACGTGTACACAAAGACTAGGTTTTATTTTACACGTGATTATAGGCCTTACATGCGCCTTAAAGCTTAAGCAAAATGCCTAGCCTAGGCCTATACTGTATTTACACGTATAGGCCTATGTACGTTATTTAGGGCAAGGAAATCACCAACAAAATGTGCATGTGGGTCTAATTAACAAAGTGGCAAGTCTATATGATCATCAACATTGATTTTTCATCATCATTAAGCTTTCTATATGTATACGCAGGGAAGCGAAGGTTGTTGAATTTAGATGCCCTGAAATCACAGAAACCAGCCGTAAACCCAATACTAATGCCACAAGTCCCCCCCCCCTCAACCCGTTACTACCTCAACGGGTTCTAAAAACATACCTTAGTAGTCGAAGAAGATGCACGTTTTCTTGCCAGGGCAAATACAGTTAAATATTGAGAAATGTAAGCAAAAATAGCCAGAAAAGTCTCCATGACGAATATCAGATCCATAGAATTCAGTGTTTCTATAGGTTAAATACCACTAATTATGTATTACACGTGTTTCAATGGGAAAATGCCTAATTTCGGGTGGAATTTTCTCATATTCAGAACTCTCACAGTTCAATGCCACCAATATCAGGTGAAACTATATGATTTAGATGCCAAATGATCAAAAATTCAACATAGGTTGACCTGAGACTTTTCTTGTTTTAACGCACTGAACCGTAAACACCTTAAAATGACAGTGCGCCCTCGAAGCTGAAAGTTACAATATGATAAGGCGACTATTTACTAAAAACCGAAGCCGTGCGTATGAATTTTGGTACTATTACATCAAAAATGTCATATAATGAGAGAAAATGTACCATTTTGAAGCATCAAACTCTAAAAAGTACTTTTTTGGCTATATAACTTGATCACTTTCAGCGATTTTAATGCAGTCTTTTCGAATGCCATGAAAACAAATAGTTCCTCATCGTATTTCAATGTATCGCCCAGGCCTATTAGTGGTCTTTAACCAAGACACATTCTCGTTGTATTTGATTCTTAAAAAGCCTTTTTGAAATGCATAAAAGAGACAGTATGAAGAACTCATTTTAAAATGGGTGTAAAAATACAGGTCACACAGAGTCACGTATTTGGATATAGTCTTCGGGGTCAGGTATAGGTTTATGTTGGCTCCCAAGATAAATATTTTTTTATAATCACTTTCAACAGTTTTGTTATATTTTTGCTTAACAGATATGTAGTCATCTGGAAGAAAGTAGCTCCTGGAAACATCCAACTTTACATCGATACCTTTAATTCCAATAATGCTTAAACAGTGATTTGTATATTGTACTCAGAAACTTAAGGAACAACAATTTTGAAGTTCAAACTCGTTAATTAACATGGTGAACGGTAATAGTGTGTCATTAGTATGAATTTTTACGTGTAGTTTGGATAATCACAAAGATTGTTTGTAGTGATCTAGTCGTCTTTTCAAATTGGATTCTCATCTGTAGAGTGAGCCTTATCTTGAAGATAAAGAAGATTGGATTATTTGAAGAGATCAAATTGAGATCAGATAAAAATTGAAAAACGTCCTAAAAATATTACAACTGTAAAATCTCCTTGCCGTAGGACTATAGCAGTATTCTTCTGTAGGGCTATACATTGATCATAAAAAACGACCTCATGCCCAATTGCTAGGTGTACATAGTAAAACAAATTTGCCCTGTAGGACTACTTTTAACCCCTAACCTTATATTCACAGGAAATATGGGGCTACAGAATTATATCGAGCCCAATATATAGCTAAATTTGCTGATTTGGGGGCTTTTTCTCGATAACCAGTGTCTGGTATCGACAGGTGCCTGTATGCATTGAGTAATCGTTTAAAACAGACACAATTACAACAAGAAGGCTCTTATGGTTTTCGAAACCAAAGAAGGTTACATATTACCTGAAAGTTCATATTCCCTTAAACTATTTGGCGACACTTCACGGAATAATGATTGCTTTTTAAAGTAACGACTGTAAGAGAATATCACATTGAAATAGAAATGTAGTATATGTAGTTTAAATTTCCCAAAAAAAGTTTGCACTTCTCTGCAGAAAAGAACAGAAACAACAATTCCTACATGAGAAATTGAAAGCCGAAAGCTTTACATCAAACATTATTAAGAAATAGACATACCTGAATGTGTACTCATGTATTGATAGGATTTAGTTGGCAGCCATAGCTGGGTCCCTCTTAGGTCTATCCCACCTAAAATGTGAAATGATGTGGCCTTGGCGGGGATATTGAACTGCAATTCGTCACCCGTGTTACACGTAGACAAAAGAATGATGAAAGTTTACAACAAAATACAATTCACCATCGATTTTTAAGCGGATTTAATCCACCCAATTGGGCAGTAACAACACCAGTTTGGTGCAGACGGGACCCAGTAATGACCAACTAAATTCTAACCATCACTTGGCTCGTTGGATTCGTCTATAGGCTATATACGATGCGCAATAAAGTGACAATGTTCACGTGAATTTTAGTCTACCACCGTCGTTTATTTTTTAATAATTTATGTTATGCAATGAATAATAAGACTTCATATTGAAACACGGATGCTCAATAAATTCATGTGTCTTGGTTATCTGACACTCTACAGGAGACGTACCTGATAGAATATAAAGTAAACTATTCGACTATCACTACCTCGCATCTGATACAAAAGCTCAGACAAGAGAAGCTATATGATCTGCGAAACTGGGATTGCTTGTAAGGTGACACTACATAAAGAAATAACTTATGTGAGAAAAGGGCAAACATTTTTGCAATATAGGAATGGAACCATAGTAGTCTCTGAGATTGTTTAGTTTGGAAACATTTGAAAGGAAAGTTGAATGCGGAATATGTTGTTAACAGTATCAAATCAGTGTTTTGTGACGTTCAATACTTGCAACATAGTTCATGTTATATTAAATGTTGAAATCGACGTTAGCTAGCGACATTTTCAAACGGCTGCTTTATCTTCGAATTTTTTAATAGTGGAACTGAGAAGATTTGAACTAACTGCATGTGAAGTAACACAGGTATTAAGCTTACGCGTTGAATAAGAGGTACAAATGTTTCATGGCAGCGCATGTGGTAAGAAAAATAACAATAAGTATTGTAATAATACCGTTTACCAAATCCAGGGTCTCCAATAAAATTTAATCCTTATATCAATATATTCTTAACTAAGACACTGCAAAAATAACATTCGTACGTTCCATTTATATAATGTAATAAGACGTATTATAGCGGTTTTGTCTCGCTATGATTTCAATAATATCTTAAGCTTTGAACATGCCAAAGAAATTGAATAGCATTACCAAATTGCGATGACGGTTATGTTTTAGTATTTCTCTTGTAATTCCTTTTGTTCACTTTTAGGAGACAAAAAGGGTTTGATACCGATTGTGCAGGGACACTAATAGCATCGATCTACTATTCGCAGTATTACTAAAAGCATGAACAAATATATCGATGAAACATTCGTCACGAATTTAATTGGAAAATTAAAGGGAAATTTACAAAGTTATGGTCATGTATTAGGGATCATAATGAAGGGTGGAAATATGATGTGAAATTAAACTTCATTTGAATTCGTGATTACCATTAAGATTGCAGACATTGTGCCCGTATGATGCACTACCATTCATTTTATTGCTACAATTATAAGCAACATTATCCTAATATTTGACAGGATTAAACAAATTAAGCTTGAACTATGTTTCAGATCTGCTGTATTTTATTGCACATTGTGGACTCTCGTTCCAAATAATGGTGCTTCAATGAAATTAAAATTTGGTATCACAGTAAAACTGGAATATGCAATTGACTTCATTTTTTGCACACAAGTAATGTATCATTTAGAGACTTTCAACAACAGAAAAGCTCAGCTAATATGGCTTCTTTGCCTTATTGCACTTTTTGGGCAAACGTTTACCCGCAAGTGATACAGTACAACGAAGCAATGTAAAATCTGCAGTATCCTTTTTAAACCTATAAATGAAATCGATATAAGAGGAATACACTTACCCGGATTATGTATCGAATCTCTTTATACATGTTAAATTGATTTCAAAACTTGTGTGTAACAAAATATTTAAATGTTTGTATATGTTAACAACATTTGTGACGTGGTATATCAAAAAGCATATACATATTTGAAATATAGAGATATTTTGCTCCACAACGCCGTTTTCCCCAATGAAATCAGACATTCCTAAGCGAAGATATTGAGTTCGTAAGTTATGGTATTATAAAATTGGATATCGGCCTTTAGAAATATTATTGACAATGTTGGGAGTAGGAATTACCTTGAAAAATTTCTCAAAAATACAAGATGCTAGATATATTCCGGTCTGACAATATTTTAAACATTTAACATCACATATTTGCAATAAACTCAAATTGTAAAAAAATCACCCGGGCAGAATTTTTGCGATTTCTCCATTTACGATCCTGCCCAAAAGTGTCTCCTTTCGATATACCACGTCACATTTTTCTATATCCATCTATTTATGCTACGAACGTTCATATAAAATTGGATAAGATATATTATATAGTATTCTATATATTTTTGGAGTGTTCAATGTAATCACGTATCATTACAAATTCGATGATTTTAATTATCTTAATATTATATTATTATGTCGGTTTAGTTTCAATAATATAACAAATTCACCATATGGCTGCAGGTGTTATAAACCTATAATGAATGATCGGATTATGTGTTTAATGTTTCGTTAAATTGAAAAAAAAAATCATTAGAATTGAAAAACAACAACAATCCTTCGTATATGGTAATAAATGCATAGGTTTCTCGAACTGTGTTATTTCTTGCTATAAATTATGTGATGCATTTCTGCCTAAAGCAATGTTGACAATTTTCCTAAACTAGGCTTAAATATCGTGGTATTACTGCTAAGCTTGAGTAACATACAAAACAAAAGATACTGATGCACTGAGAAAATATGCGCTACTCTCTAATCCCTTTGATCGCTCCTCTTTCCTGCTTTAGTTAATTGTTGATTATAATTACGATAATGATTACAAATAAAAGCATTGTTTCTTGTATCTTGAACGATTTTAACAATTGAGAATCAATTGTAAATAAGTGTTCAAGACCTTCGTCGAACAACTATATACAATGTTATACTATATGCGGCGATAAACCAAATTAAACCGATAGTTCTCTTGCAGTAATAGTGAGTTAGGACAACAGCTGATTTTGATAACAATGGGGATAAAAAGTTGTGGGAAAAAAAACAGTGTTGATCCACCGCATTATGGTTTGGTAAACAAATACATAGGACTGCGAAGTTTGCAAATTGCCTTAGAGTTTGAAATTGTATTGAATTAATGTTAACATTTCAAACCGTACGGTCGTTTTCTCTCTTTCCATTGTTCTCATTCGCCTTTATTGTGAAGATGTAGACAAACATATCTGAACTAAGACGCCCTGCCATATTAATTTATTTTCATTGAAACAGGTGTTAAAATGATGTTAATAATCTGTATTGATTTACATTAAGCCAGATGTTCACGAACATGTCCTCATACCTATGTGACAGGTGGCTATGTATATACAAAAAAGGATAGAAATGCGGACTTGTCGCCTAAATATGACAGGAAATGACCTAACCACCAAGCAAAGAGTCAATATTTCTTGCAATAATTCTACAAGATCAAATTAAAAATGATATATTTTACTGTAGAAAATTATGATGTGCCTTACTACTCCTTGGTCATTTTGAAGGCTGGTCCTACCCCTAGGTAAGATGATGGGTAACAATTTTACAACAAAAATGAAGGCAAAGGACATATCAGATCTACTATAAACTTAAGTCCTTCTGGTGTAAACACACGCGTTTGGGGGGGGGGGGGGGGGGCCGGATGAAAACCTTAGGGTCTGGTACACCCCTTCTCGTATTACAAACCGTTAAGGTAAGTAAAAATGTTACTTTTTATACCCCTGATTAGACAATGAAATTTCAAGTACCAATCAGAACATCGAACGTCAAAATAGACTAGTCTCACAAACCTCTTATAAACTAGATGCCAGGTGTGGTCTAGTTGCATAAGCAACTTACTTCATATCCACTAGAAGGCAACAAAAATCAGATGTGGTCTAGTTTTTATCAACCAAGAACTCATATCCCCAAAAGACAAGAAGAAACGTCTTCAATTTGTTTTCTAGTTCAATAATGCAATATTTTACCCCACTAATCTTATTCCGTGACGTTTTGAGTATTGTTGTATTATTATTGCTTCAAATATGTCAGGGTATTTTGTTATTTCACACTTTTTGTAAGATCACAAAGTCAACGTTACTTGATACGTGCGAGAAAACATGAGAACACCAGGCAAAACAGAAAAACGATGAAATCAGAATATCCTCCTTTAATGGCATCCAAAAATATTGTGTTGCAATACTAGAAAGATGAATCCAATATCATCAATGGTAAAAATGTGTTGTATAAAAGATTGATGCAAAAGTCTGTCATTCCTTGTATTGTATTATTGCTTCAAATGTGTTACAATTTTTTGTTATTTCACACTATTTTCAAGATCACAAAGTCAACGCTACTTGATACGTGCGAGAAAACATGAGAACACAAGGCAAAACAGAAAAACGATGAAATCAGAATATCCTCCTTTAATGGCATCCAAAAATATTGTGTTGCAATACTAGAAAGATGAATCCAATATCATCAATGGTAAAAATGTGTTGTATAAAAGATTGATACAAAAGTCTGTCATTCCTTGTTATGTGATTCGATTTGATATTTTTGTACTTAGCGACATCATTATTTTTTGGCGTAAAACAACTCGGCTTCGCCTCGTTGTTTTACTTAAAATAATGATGTCGCCCGTGTTATATGAGACGATAGATGCACTCCAGCGGCTAAAAACAATACCTTTATTCTCTAAATGTAATCTCTGTGAAGAACATTCTTATTGACGTGATTTGAAAAATAGGCTACTGTGTAAGATATATTACATTGTCCTTGAGAACTTGTACGATATGACAGCAACAACCTCACCATTAACACAGAGGATGATTTGATTAACCCTATAATTACTGAGCCATATTTTGTAACATGGACTACGAACCAACCCTAATTTTCAATTATAAACGTTATATACCATTATATTTGGTACTAATGTATAGCCAAGGATCTCCTCTATCAAGGAGTGATAACATAATAGGTACAAACATCACATGGCTATAACCCATATACATTCTTCGAGTCAGTACAGTAAAGTAAAATAAAACTTTGAGATTTTTTCAAAAACTGTAACTTTTTGTATGCTAGTTGAACTACTTGCATCATTTCCATAAAAATGTAGCAGTATTGAGTGCAAAATATCCATGTTTTTCTTTATTTTACAGGGTGTCCCAAAATAAAGAGGCCCTTTAATCGTTAGCTTTAATAAACCAAAACAATTATTTCAATCGGCTCACAACTTTTGAAGATATGCTCTTTTGAATAAAAGTACCCGTTTTTCACTCTGTCCACGGATAGCAAACAGAGTGATTAGGATGGCTCATGCTGTGGAGTGGCCTGCACGATCACCAGACCTCACACCACTTTTTTCCCTTTGTGGCAAAATCCAAGATCTTCGCAAACGTATTACTGAATGCATTCGCAAGTATCCGGCGCATAAGGATGGTACGCAACGCAATTGATGCAATGAGGACCAGGGCTGAAACCTGTATTCGCCAAGGAGGCAACCAGGTAGAGGGCAGAGCAGCACAGTAAACTCAGTTCAGAAGAACCAAAAACAAACCAAACAGCCTGTTAGGGCTACCTTTTATCCTAAAAAAGAAATGACTTATGTTGTAAATAAAAAAAGAAATCAAGAAACAACAAAGTAAGAAACATAATAAAACAAAAAGGCATAAATAACCAAGAAAAAATAAGTAATTGCAAGTAAAGCAAAAGAAGTCCCGTTCGCATCCATTTTACCCACAAATTAATGACACTATTAACAAAATCCATTGCCCATAAACCCACCGGTAAAGCCTATCTACCAAAAAAAAGTTGACAACGTAAAGAAAGCAGCAAGTTTAAAAAGCCCCACCTCGGCTCACTTTTTGAAATTTGGTCCCATTTGTAAAACGTACTGATTTCCTGGGACTGATTTAAACTTTATCATAATATTATCAACTTCAAACATTTCCAGATGTGTTATGTGTCTTTAATGTGCCGATGCGATATTAATTTGTAAGATTAGAAAGGTTATAATCTTGCTCTTGCATGGTAAGCCAACATCCTATATATGTTTTGTTTTATAATATTAATTTCATGATTAATGATCGAATTAAATGAATCACAAGTAGGCATATAATGCCAGTCATGCTATTATTAAAAAGTTTTAACTTGTTGGAAACGCTGTATTTTGTTTTAAAAAAACACCCCTATTTCACAAAATGGTATCTCCCATTTTGAAATAATCAATTGTTATGTTTACATCATTTTTGAAAAGGACAAAGATGACTGCTTCACTGCATGGGAGAAGGAAATTGTAATTCTTGTTCTTCATACAAAAATATGACATAATATTTAAGCATTTTGCCAGTTGTGAAAATGGTAAAAATAGGTGAATTGGGTCAATTCATATTTTGGCCGTTACCATGGTAACCATAGGTGTAGTGGTAATTTTTTTACCAAATTTATACATGTTGATTTAATGTCTAACCATGGGCAAAGTATAAGGAAAATCGATTTTTTTTTTAAAGTCTGCCACCACATCTTTGATTTTAATACACAAGGTCTCTTAAAGGGGCATTTCGTGATCCACAGCCTCATCCCCCCACTTCCCAAAAAAAAGTTGAGATTTCTACACCACTGGATACCTCTGGCTACATAATGTTTATGTACCAAATATTTCTTGCAGATTAATTCGTTTAGCAAAAATATCGCCAAATTTGAATTTCGTTCTGGTGCACCAGAACGAAATTACAACACATTGTCTATGGAGCAGTGTAATACACATATAACACATACACATGCATAACTCGCAAACGCAAAATCGGAATCAACTGAAATTTTGGAAATAAGCTTTTTTTCGTGGATATCTACTGAAAAATGTCATAAAAAGAGGATGCTAGAATCACGAAATCCTCCTTTAAGCCTTTTCTAATGTATTATATTAAGTCATATCACACTTTTCCACATTTGAAACACTGATTTTTTTCCTCCCAGGTATGCCACAGTGTGGCCTTAAGCACGTAAACTGGACAATCTATTTAGCATAACCAAGGGTTAGTATAATACAACATGTTTTGAGGGGAAGTAGTCAAAACTACTTTCTGACGCGTCGGGAAGTAGTCAAATCATCCAACACCTCGGGACCAGTAGTTTTGACTACTTTCCCGAAATAAAACATGTTGTATTTGTTTTACTATACCTCATAAATATTTTCACTATCGCGGTAAAATCGTAAACAAAAGTCAACACACACCAGTCAACGTGCTGGCCAGCATGGAAATAAGCTTAATATTTTGCTTACCTGATTTTATTGGAGAATGTCTGTTCAATCAATTTACATTTTGACCTATATTATTCTAATTTTCTTTTTAACATTCCAATAAAATAGCATTTTGTTTCATAAACTGTCAAATTCGCGTGTTATTATCCATCGGTAATCTCAGCAAAATAACTGCAGCGACGCCATTTTCACGATAAACGCGTCTGCAGAATTGCCATTGTGTAGCATAATGCTACGTCTGAAGGAACGGCGACGCACGGGGTCGAGACACCGTGTGGTAGTAGGGTGCGGAAGTTTTTACTTAATTGCACAGGCGCGGGGAAGTAGTCAAAATACCGTACTCGGACGCTGGCGTTATTAACCAATAAGATGTCTGGATTAGTAAATACACTATTAAATCACGGCGAGATGTAAATTGGGTGAAGATGTCACAGCTCATTAGAGTTTGTTCGTTCTATTGCAACTTGTTGTAATGGTTTTAAAAGTGACACACTTGCCCCAATAACCCCACCCCTCGAGCAGTGGCCCTGCTTGCGACCACACATGTATAGTTATATTAGTTGCTTTTTTAAACCTTTTCCATAACTTTCCACCCTTTTCACTAATAACACTTTTTGCCGCCCTTCTGTCTCGCCCTTTTCATTAATATTTCTTTTGCCACCCTTTCTTCTTCTGTCGCCCTGCATTTTCCCCGGGAGCTCGCGCCCCAAAGGCCCCCCGGGGCCCCCCATGGCCCCCCCCGAGGGGCCAGTGCGGTGCGTGGGTATCCAGCTAGTATAGCATTATTATTATAATTATCATCATCATTATTACTAATTATTATTATTATTAGTAGTAGTAGTAGTAGTAGTAGTAGTAGTAGTAGTAGTAGTAGTAGTAGTAGTAGTAGTAGTAGTAGTAGTAGTAGTAGTAGTAATAGTATATTGTTGTTGTTGCTGTTGTTCTTGTTGTTGTTGTTGTTGTTGTTGTTGTTGTTTTTGTTCAAGTTCTGATATACCATGCCTAATTGACAGCATTTAAATATAAAGCAACAGTCAGGGCTTTAATAATATCAGATAACCTTTGTTTTGTTTGACTTTGTTTTGCTGATTATGCCATATCTCTATAATAACACTAAAAAGCGTGCAAGAATTGTCTGCATTAACGAGCTGTGATCTGTATATTGCTCTGTGAATGAAAATTGAGACCCAGAACATTGAATCTCGAAGGTCATAATTACATTGACATGGGTACCTGAAAGCAAAAGGTCATAGTTGCAGCTGTAGTTGTACCGACATTGTGTTCTGTACGCCTAAGTGAGCAGTAAGTAACAAATAAGAGTGCCACTCTTAAGTGTAGAAATTATTATCTGAAACTCTAGTTTGTCAATAATAAGTAAGTGCAGACTGTTGTCGTTCTTTCACTGTCATCGATCGCCAACTGAAATTCCAAAACCATGGGTAAGTTGTGCTACTTTAATACATAATGTTTAGAAAGTTATACACATTTAACAGACCTGTATATTGTAATTTTGCTACGACAGTACACGGACTGTGGTAAAGGTGTATGCTAAAAATTTTTTGTATATCTACTTGGTTTATTTACAGCGTGTTATTTAATCATATTATAGATTTACTTGAAAGAACTTAAATCAATTCATTATATCAATTAAAAAACGGAAAAGTATATTAATATCATAACTATACCTATTGTTTATTCGAGTTGATTTTATTCTTTAGATTGGCTGCAATTTGACGGCAGGCGCTTTAACTCTCGATGTCGTGTCACGACATTATGGCTCAGATCATATTATGATCGATAAGCCGTAGTAGCACAGCAGATTTAAGTCATATAGGCACAGTGGTAGAGTTAAGTGAGCTGAACATTTTATGCTAGGGGGCATTAAAAATACACCCCCTATCGGCGCACAGCTACGTCTCGTCCAATATGTTTAAAACTCATAGCTCGACCAATAAATATGATATCAAAATCTGCAGAGCTATAAATATGTGAAACTAGTATTTTCAGAATCCTTGTGACAAGAAAAGTAAATAAACATACGTTTAGGCAAAATTGGATCATTGTTTAATTTTGAACCTTGCATAAGTTATATCAAGAATTGCCTTCGGAATCTCATTATGTACAACCAATAAGATGATAACCAACAAAGAAAAACTCTGGTAAAACCAATCTACCTTCCTCTCTTTGCAACAATATATTATCTAAAATTACTAAAAATATTTTTTTTCATAATAATTAAGATAGCTAAAGTTATTACCATTTATACAAAGGATAGGCATGAATATTTGGTAATTATCGACCTGTGTCTGTGTTACCACGTTTTCCAAAATTTTGGTATGACTTCTGATATTTTTTAAATGTAACATTTTGCATAAAAAAACAATACTGCTACGTACGAGGGGCAGTCAGTATGTTTTAAGAGTTGACTCGTGACGTCATATGTGGATTGTTTTCATGGCATTTCTCAATGATTACATTAACACTGTACCTTTGTCTTTCAAACAACACATGCAAAAATTCTATCACACACATGATTACGTAACAGCATTAGCATAAAATCAATGGTCTAGAGTCACCTAATGAAATTGAGTCGTTTTTGTTAAGGGAAATAAGAGGCTGAAATGAGGTATTGTTGTATTTTTTATATTTTCTTGGGAATTAAAGAATGGAGAATGTTGCCTTTTGGAACAGTAATAGAAAACAAACCACCAAATCATTAAACTATGTTTGTTGGGCTGTAAAGGTTTTAGTTTATTTAAAATGCGTGGTCAAATATGTCTTATTTTTGACAAAAACAAGGCTTTTCTTTCTCTAAAAATCTTGATATTGCCAAAAACAGCAAACGTGGAAATGTAATATTTTTTGCCAGTTCTGTTGACTAATCTCTAAACATTGAAACGGGAGTCTCCCTAGAAAATATTTGAATCCGTGATTAAAATATAACTGTTATTCTACCATTGTTACATTTATACAAAAAGTAGTGGTACAGAGAGAGAGGCCATCGTTTGAATGAGAAAATTATTTTAAAACTTTTCTGTTCATTTCAGGTTGAGATCAACCATAAAAATTCATATGAATATTTAAATTAAAATTTTCATAGCATTTTGTAATATTTTAGGCCCTATTTACATAGAATTTTGCCATTTTAGTGCATTTCCACCATGTTGTATCGGTCATCCTACCTACGCATGCGCAGATTATTGTTTGATTTGCACCAGGTATCATCGCACTGAGTACCAGCTCTCACACGTGACCAGTCATTATATTTTAGTCTGTTTCATTTTGGAGATAATTAATGTCATGTGTAATAACTGCTTTTACATTTTCGCCATTTTTGCAGAAAAATTTTGCTCCCATTCAAGCCCTAAAGTTGCTGAAGTTTCCAGGCGTCCCATATCCACCAAAGTTTAATGGCAAGTCTCATATTTTACCAAATGCAAACTGAGGACCTAATGTTTATATTTGCCAAAAACTAGCTATATGCACTATTTTGCTGTTCTCGGACATTTTAAACACGTGTCTTTTCTGTAATTTAAAAGGCCCGCCTTTTTGCGTGATTTGGCAGTGTCCCTAGTCGATTGATTTTATGCTAATGCCGTTACGTAATCATGTGTATGATATAATTTTTACATGCGTTGTTTGAAAGACAACGGTACAGTGTTTATGTAATCATTGAGAAATGCCATGAAAACAATCCACATATGACGTCACGAGTCAACTCTTAAAACATACTGACTGCCCCTCGTATATGGTTGGTATTGTATTGTTATTGATATTTTGTTTTTGTTTGTTTGGGTTTTTTTTTGTTCGTTTGTTTATTTGTTTTTGTTAGTTTTTTGCTAACATTAAAACCATATTTCCCTCTGACAACATTGTATTGCAATGAATTTAAAGAAGTGTGCAGTATTTTTTGTTCAAGTGTAATGAATTATCACCGAATACATCGCACACCTACCTGGTGCTTATGGGAACATCATACCAAACAAAACACGCTCAAATAAATAATTGCATTCACTTTCAACTTCGTAGTTATAAATATAAATTGTTTCTTTTTGGATCTTACAGGAGACACAAAAGCTCTAGTTGACGCAGTAAATAAGAGAATGATATGGTCAGTTGATGCGAGATAAAAACATAAAAGGCATGTCATCTCTTTATACTGAAGATACCAAGGTGTTAACAACGGGATTCCCCCCGTTAATTGGAAGAGAAGGTATGTATCATGTATTACAAACAAGTTAGGTTTGCTTCTATACCAATCCAAAATTTAGGATGATGTTACGTACCTCACTACATTTTTTTTAATTACTTGACCAATTCCCGTATATCGTCAGGTATTTCCAGCGTTATGAATGGAGCTATTTATGAAATAATAGACGAAGTCTGATTTCACTATGACAGTTACCATCTTTAAATATTTCAAGTATTATTGGTTTATTATGATGTTCCCACGACATTAAAAGTAACACTAATCATGCACCTAAAATTTCCTAAATTTACATGGGCGCCCTCACATTATGACGTCATAGTGATAATGCATAGAGAAGACCCACAGCTATGCATTTGTACTAATTAGACGACATTTATTAGGTGGGTTCTTCTTAGTCCCCGTTACTCTGAGTTCTAGGGTTAAAAATAACTTGGTTATCAAGTTGGCATAAATTGACACTAGCTGATCGGTTTTTTTTGTTTGTTTGTTTGTTTGTTTGTTTTTTGTTTGTTTGTTTGTATTTTCGACGGACAAAAAATCTGAGGGGTTTGGTACTTCTAGGCTAAAGCAAGATCATTAGAATCATTGCTGGTTTTTTTTTATCAAGAAATCACTTCATTTTCATCCTGATAATTGTTTTCTTTTTAAAGCTTTTGAAAAATTTATAGAAGGTTACATCGCAACTGGAATAACGGATCTGAAATTCGTTACCGCTGTACTGGACCCTACAGCAGACACCGTGGCTGAAGCTGGTACATTTTGGGAAAGAGGAAATTATACCTCTTATAAAGATGGTGCTGTCGCGGATGTTGGCAAGTACGTAATTTATAGAACAGTATACATCAGTGGAGGCTCTGGTTAAAACTAGGAGCCAGAGGCGAAACCAATTACCGCATTGGTTTTACCTTCTATGGGTTCTTTACAAATATGTCCAAATTTTAAGCGCTTCGCGCGAATTTGTCTAATAAACATTTTAGCAATAGATAAGCGGGCCGATTTGGAAATGTTGCCCCGTTCAGTGACCAGGTACGCCCTTGCGCCCCTGGACCTGTGCCATGAGCATAGATCATCTAAATGCCATGAGGTTCGCGTATCAAACAAATCTAAGCAGAATATTTCCCACTACACATGTGGGAGCTCGTGTCGGCGCTTCAGTTCTCGCGCTGCGTTAAACCGCTTTGGACCATATAATATTTGATCAAAATGTCCTTGAACACATATGCGAGGTTTGCATTAAAGCTAAATCCTTCTGAATATGCCTTCAATATAATCATGATTGTCTTAAATATTTTACGCACCACAATATTCAAAATTATGAGTGTTTTGGTGCACAAAATCTGTATCTGCGAAATCGACAAATAGGGTGTATTTGTAAGCATGCTACGGCGACAAGACACATTCTCGTTGTATTTGATTCTTAAAAAGCCTTTTTGAAATGCATAAAAGAGACAGTATGAAGAACTCATTTTAAAATGGGTGTAAAAATACAGGTCACACAGAGTCACGTATTTGGATATAGTCTTCGGGGGTCAGGTATAGGTTTATGTTGGCTCCCAAGATAAATATTTTTTTATAATCACTTTCAACAGTTTTGTTTTATTTTTGCTTAACAGATATGTAGTCATCTGGAAGAAAGTAGCTCCTGGAAACATCCAACTTTACATCGATACCTTTAATTCCAATAATGCTTAAACAGTGATTTGTATATTGTACTCAGAAACTTAAGGAACAACAATTTTGAAGTTCAAACTCGTTAATTAACATGGTGAACGGTAATAGTGTGTCATTAGTATGAATTTTTACGTGTAGTTTGGATAATCACAAAGATTGTTTGTAGTGATCTAGTCGTCTTTTCAAATTGGATTCTCATCTGTAGAGTGAGCCTTATCTTGAAGATAAAGAAGATTGGATTATTTGAAGAGATCAAATTGAGATCAGATAAAAAATTGTAAAACGTCCTAAAAATATTACAACTGTAAAATCTCCTTGCCGTAGGACTATAGCAGTATTCTTCTGTAGGGCTATACATTGATCATAAAAAACGACCTCATGCCCAATTGCTAGGTGTACATAGTAAAACAAATTTGCCCTGTAGGACTACTTTTAACCCCTAACCTTATATTCACAGGAAATATGGGGCTACAGAATTATATCGAGCCCAATATATAGCTAAATTTGCTGATTTGGGGGCTTTTTCTCGATAACCAGTGTCTGGTATCGACAGGTGCCTGTATGCATTGAGTAATCGTTTAAAACAGACACAATTACAACAAGAAGGCTCTTATGGTTTTCGAAACCAAAGAAGGTTACATATTACCTGAAAGTTCATATTCCCCTAAACTATTTGGCGACACTTCACGGAATAATGATTGCTTTTTAAAGTAACGACTGTAAGAGAATATCACATTGAAATAGAAATGTAGTATATGTAGTTTAAATTTCCCAAAAAAAGTTTGCACTTCTCTGCAGAAAAGAACAGAAACAACAATTCCTACATGAGAAATTGAAAGCCGAAAGCTTTACATCAAACATTATTAAGAAATAGACATACCTGAATGTGTACTCATGTATTGATAGGATTTAGTTGGCAGCCATAGCTGGGTCCCCCTTAGGTCTATCCCACCTAAAATGTGAAATGATGTGGCCTTGGCGGGGATATTGAACTGCAATTCGTCACCCGTGTTACACGTAGACAAAAGAATGATGAAAGTTTACAACAAAATACAATTCACCATCGATTTTTAAGCGGATTTAATCCACCCAATTGGGCAGTAACAACACCAGTTTGGTGCAGACGGGACCCAGTAATGACCAACTAAATTCTGACCATCACTTGGCTCGTTGGATTCGTCTATAGGCTATATACGATGCGCAATAAAGTGACAATGTTCACGTGAATTTTAGTCTACCACTGTCGTTTATTTTTTAATAATTTATGTTATGCAATGAATAATAAGACTTCATATTGAAACACGGATGCTCAATAAATTCATGTGTCTTGGTTATCTGACACTCTACAGGAGACGTACCTGATAGAATATTAAGTAAACTATTCGACTATCACTACCTCGCATCTGATACAAAAGCTCAGACAAGAGAAGCTATATGATCTGCGAAACTGGGATTGCTTGTAAGGTGACACTACATAAAGAAATAACTTATGTGAGAAAAGGGCAAACATTTTTGCAATATAGGAATGGAACCATAGTAGTCTCTGAGATTGTTTAGTTTGGAAACATTTGAAAGGAAAGTTGAATGCGGAATATGTTGTTAACAGTATCAAATCAGTGTTTTGTGACGTTCAATACTTGCAACATAGTTCATGTTATATTAAATGTTGAAATCGACGTTAGCTAGCGACATTTTCAAACGGCTGCTTTATCTTCGAATTTTTTAATAGTCGAACTGAGAAGATTTGAACTAACTTTGAAGAAACACAGGTATTAAGCTTAAGTTACGCGTTGAATACGAGGTACAAATGTTTCATGGCAGCGCATGTGGTAAGAAAAATAACAATAAGTATTGTAATAATACCGTTTACCAAATCCAGGGTCTCCAATAAAATTAAATCATTATATCAATATATTCTTAACTAAGACACTGCAAAAAATAACATTCGTCCGTTCCATTTATATAATGTAATAAGACGTATTGTAGCTGTTTTGTAGCATGTCTCGCTATGATTTCAATAATATTTTAAGCTTTGTACATGCCGAAGAAATTGAATAGCATTACCAAATTGCGATGACGGTTATGTTTTAGTATTTCTCTTGTAATTCCCTTTGTTCACTTTTAGGAGACAAAAAGGGTTTGATACCGATTGTGCAGGGACACTGATAGCATCGATCTACTATTCGCAGTATTACTAAAAGCACGAACAAATGTATCGATGAAACATTCGTCAGGAATTTAATTGGAAAATTAAAGGGAAATTTACAAAGTTATGGTCATGTATTAGGGGTCATAATAAAGGATGGAAATATGATATGAAATTAAACTTATTCATTTGAATTCGTGATTACCATTAAGATTGCAGACATTGTACTCGTATGATGCACTACTATTCATTTTATTGCTGCACAACATTATCCTAATATTTGACAGGATTAAAAAAATTAAGCTTGAACTATGTTTCAGATCTGCTGTATTTTATTGCACATTGTGGACTCTCGTTCCAAATAATGGTGCTTCGATGAAATGAAAATTTCGTATCACAGTAAAACGGGAATATGCAATTGACTTCATTTTTTGCACACAAGTAATGTATCATTTAGAGACTTTCAACAACAGAAAAGCTCAGCTAATATGGCTTCTTTGCCTTATTGCACTTTTTGGGCAAACGTTTACCCGCAAGTGATACTGTACAACGAAGCAATGTAAAATCTGCAGTATCCTTTTTAAACCTTAATGAAATCGATATAAGAGGAATACACTTACCCGGATTATGTATCGAATCTCTTTATACATGTTAAATTGATTTAAAAACTTGTGTAACAACATATATAAATATTTATATTTGTTAACAACATTTGTGACGTGGTATATCAAAAAGCGACACTTTTGAGTAGGTTATCAATTTTGAGTTTTTTACATATCTTAAATATAGAGATATTTTGCTCCACAACGCCGTTTTCCCCAATGAAATCAGACATTCCTAAGCGAAGATATTGAGTTCGTAAGTTATGGTATTATAAAATTGGATATCGGCCTTTAGAAATATTATTGACAATGTTGGGAGTAGGAATTACCTTGAAAAATGTCTCAAAAATACAAGATGCTAGTTATATTCCGGTCTGACAATATTTTAAACATATAACATCACATATTTGCAACAAACCCAAATTGTGAAAAAATCACCCCGGGCAGAATTGTTACGATTTCTCCATTTACGATCCTGCCCAAAGGTGTCTCCTTTCGATATACCACGTCACATTTTTCTATAGCCCATCTATTTAAGTGCTACGAACGTTCATATAAAATTGGATAAGATATATTAGTATTCTACATATTTTTGGAATGTTCAATGTAATCACGTATCATTACAAATTCGGTGATTTTAATATATCTTAATATTATATTATTATGTCGGTTTAGTTTCAATAATATGTGATGCGATCAAGCCAAATCAGTCGGAACTCGGAAATATCGATTTTGAGATATACCCATATCAAAAAATGAGACCTTTTTCGGATAACTTCCCGATAGTCACCGGGTAGACACCGGCAAATTTCACATGCAAATTAGATAGGTAGCGGGTGACTACCCGATAAATTTCTGGGCAACAATCGTGGATACCTTTCACGTAATAGGTACCGGATGACTACCCGATGACTGTTTTGGGAAACTAGCGGGTAACCACCCGATGATTTTTTTTGGGAACCAGCGGATAACTACCCGATAACTTTTCGGGGACCTAGCGGATAACTTTTGGTGACGATATACCTGGTGACCTCTTTGGAGACTTCCTGTTGACCTTTTGGGGAATGCAGAAATACAAATTCATGAGTATGCACAAATTTATTAGGCAATTTAGCTTATTATTTGAATTGTATAGTTTTTGGAGAAATACAACTTTGCAGTCATGGCAGTTGAGCTTGTGCAATCTTGCTATAAGAAACTTGAAAGTGTACAGTGTAATTATTGTAGTTATTGTACAAAAATATTCTTCTGATTTAAATTCCAATTAATGTACAACCAAATTGATATCAGCATATAAACATGTATACAGTACCTAAGTGTTATCACCTATAATTTCTATATCAAATATTATAATTTATTTACAACAAATAGCTTAACATAAAGCTTATAAGTTAATTGACACATTAGCTGATGATTAGTAATTTAATTGACATTAATTTACTGTCAAAATCATGTATGATTTACTAGAAAAGATATAAACTAAACATTCAAATGTGTCATATATTAGGTACATTGTGTATAAAAACTGCATCAATACAAATCATTTCATACAAATTTTCCTACCTGCATTGTCATATGAAATCAAGCATTCAATGCTTTATAATTCCTACAGCATGTTCCAGATTAATTATTAAACATCTTGTAATGTCCTACATGTAAATCCATACATTTTGGACCACAAATAACTTGAATATTCTGCACAAATATATTCCAACTGCCAACAGCTAGCTACTCCATTTTGAATTCATACAGTGACCTTAATTTGACCATATACCCACCCACGCATTCTTAATGCTATTTTCAAGGTCAAATTAAAAGCGGATAACCACCAGGTAACTCCTGCAAAGAATATAAGTTTCTGGGAACCTTCTGGGTAACTCATTTGAAATATTTGAGTTTTGGGGAGACTTCCGGGTGTCTACCCGAAAACTTTTGGATAACTTAATTAGGTATCCGCAAGGTATCCGCTAGCGGGCACTTTCGGATAACTCTAGAAAAGGTACCCGAAAGGTTTCTGATAACCACCGAATGGTCATCGGGTAGTCAGCGGGAAACTTTTCTTTTTGCTATGGGTAGCCAAACAAAGAAATATTTTCCTTTTGTTTCGTAATGTTTTGGAAACTCTTTAATTGCTCATATCTTTGGAACTGGTTGTTCAATTTCAATGGAATTTTCTGCAAAATCCAGCTTTATGAAAACTTTTTACAATCCTATAGGAAACTGAAAATTTGTTTTTGCCGAGTTCCGACTGATTTTGCTTGATCGCATCACATATAACAAATTCACCATATGGCTGCATGTGTTATAAACCTATAATGAATGATCGGATTCTGTGTTTACTGTTTCGTTAAATTGAACAAAAAAAATCATTAGAATTGAAAAACAACAACAATGCTTCGTATATAATGGTTATAAATGGTTATAAAAGGTTTCTCGAACTGTGTTATTTCTTGCTATTATGTGATGCATTTCTGCCTAAAGCAATGTTGACAATTTTCCTAAACTAGGCTTGAATATCGTGGTATTACTGCTAAGCTTGAGTAACATACAAAACAAAAGATACTGATGCACTGAGAAATATGCGCTACTCTCAAATCCCTTTGATCGTTCCTCTTTCCTGCTTTAGATAATGATAACAAATAAAGGCATTGTTTCTTGTATCTTGAACGATTTTAACAATTGAGAATAAATTGTAAATTTCTTCATTGAAAGAATCATCTTACATAATAAGAATCATCTTACATAATAAGTGTTTAAGACCTTCGTCGAACAACTATATACAATGTTATACTATATGCGGCGAGGTATATAAACCAAATTAAACCGATAGTTCTCTTGCAGTATTAGTGAGTTAGGATAACAGCTGATTTTGATAACAATGGGGATAAAAAGTTGTGGGGAAAAAACAGTGTTGATCCACCGCATTATGGTTTGGCAAACAAATACATAGGACTGCGAAGTTTGCAAATTGCCTTAGAGTTTGAAATTGTATTGAATTAATGTTAACATTTCAAACCGTACGGTCGTTTTCTCTCTTTCCATTGTTCTCATTCGCCTTTATTGTGAAGATGTAGACAAACATATCTGAACTAAGACGCCCTGCCATGTTAATTTATTTTCATTCAAACAGGTGTTAAAAGGATGTTAATAATCTGTATAGATTTACATTAAGCCAGATGTTCAACGTTCCGCACGTAGCGAACATATCCTCATACCTATGTGACAGGTGGCTATGTATATACAAAAAAGGATAGAAATGCGGACTTGTCGCCTAAATATGACAGGAAATTACCTAACCACCAAGCAAAGAGTCAATATCTCTTGCAATAATTCTACAAGATCAACTTAAAAATGATATGTTTTACTGTAGAAACTTATGGTGTGCCTTACTACTCCTTGGTAATTTTGATGGCTGGTCCTACCCCTAGGTAAGATGATGGGTAACAATTTTACAACAAAAATGAAGGTAAAGGACAGATCTACGAAAAACTACGATAATCCTTCTGGTGTAACCACGCGGGTTTTTTTTTGGTTTTGTTTGTTTGTTTGTTTGTTTGTTTGTTTGTTTTTTGCCGGATGAAAAACCTTAGGGTTTGGTACACCTCCTCTCGTATTACTAGGGTTAAGGTAAGTAAAAATGTTACTCTAAATACCCCTGATTACCGGAAATTTCAAGTACCAATCAGAACATCTAATGTCATAATAGACTCGTCTAACAAACCTCGTATTTTTTGGGGGGCGGGTCTGGTACACCCCCTCTCGTATTACTAGGGTTAAGGTAAGTACAAATGTTACTTTTTATCCCCTGATTTAGACACTGAAATTTCAAGTTCCAATCAGAATATCTAATGTCATAATAGAGCAGTCTCACAAACCGCATATAAACTAGATGGCAGGTGTGGTCTAGTTGCATAACCAATCTACTTTATATCCACTAGAAGTGGTCTACTTTTTATCAACCAGGACCTCATATCCCCAAAAGACAAGAAGAAACGTCTACAATTTGTTTTCTGGTTCAATAATGCAATGTTTTACCCCACTTATCTTATTCCGTTACGTTGTGAGTATTGTTGTATTATTATTGCTTCAAATGTGTCAAGGTATTTTGTTATTTCACACTTTTTGTAAGATCACAAAGTCAACGCTACTTGATACGTGCGAGAAAACATGAGAACACAAGGCAAAACAGAAAAACGATGAAATCAAAATATCCTCCTTTAATGTCATCCAAAAATATTGTGTTGCAATACTCGAAAGATGAATCCAATATCATCAATGGTAAAAATGTGTTGTATAAAAGATTGATACAAAAGTCTGTCATCCCTTGTTATGTGATTCGATTTGATATTTTTGTACTTAGAGTACATAGTCAGAGTAAAAGTGAAATAACGCTTATGTCAGAACTGGAGACAAATGTAAAAATATATATCCAGGTTTGAAGTTATTCATGTAACTTCGAATTAATGGAAATATTATATTGCATTGCTTGAGATTCCATGTTCAGAGTGAATGCAACACCTGTCATCCGGGACTTTTTACCCAACATATTCAGAAGCTTACTCTTAATGAGTATAAGTAAAACTTGTCATAACTAACATGTTATTTTTCGAAAACTTTGCAAAAAGGTAGTAACACTTGTAATAGCAGAGCTGTTTTGCCATGTTGAATTGTTGATACTTGTTGTAAACATGTGAGTTGTTTGTGTCAAGCGATTGTTTAATGTAATCTCTGTGAAGTACAGTATTATTGACGTGATTTGAAAAATAGTCTACTGTGTACGATATCATACATTGTCCTTGAGAATTTCTACGATATGACAGCAACAACCTCGCCAATAATCTGATTGTTTGGCCCATCTTATAAAAGGTTTTATGAATAAGAGCAATAAAGCGTGTTTGTAGCAAACTGTCAAACGATGATGTCAAAAATGACTCTAATGTCCAGCATATTGAGTTGTAACAGTCATCCATTCCTGACTCAGTGCCAATAATTAACGCAGAGGATGATTTGATTAACCCTATAATTACTGAGCCATATTTTGTAACATGGACTACGAACCAACCTAATACCATTATATTTGGTACTAATGTATAGCCAAGGATCTCCTCTATCAAGGAGTGATAACATAATAGGTACAAACATCACATGGCTATAGCCCCTATACCTTCCTCGAGTCAGTACAGTAAAGTAAAATAAGACTTTGAGATTTTTTCAAAAATTGTAACTTTTTACAGGAATCTGTTATGCTAGTTGAACTACTTGCATCATTTCCTTTCTGAAAATGTATACTTCTGCATACTTCTCATCATTACATTTAGAGATACAATAAAAAAAAACAATATCAAAATGACTGACTCGAGGAAGCTAATAGGTATATAACGACTACAGACTAAAAATTCTACGAACATGTGATTATCACCAAATATAACAAACAGAAAAGTAAGAAGTCAATATCTCTTGAAATAATTTTACAAGAGAGAAATAAAAAAGTAAATATTTTACTGTAGCAACCTATGGATCATCCCCGTAGTTCTATGTGTTGCACTTCGCTTAAGGGGGTACTACACCCCTGCCCGAATTTGTGCCTAATTTTTGCATTTTTCTTAAAAATTATAGCGCGTTGGGGACAAGTACGATATGTATATTATAGGGGCATTGGGAATTTTATTTCAGCACAGACAATTGTGGAGATACAGTCAAAAATGAGGGAAAACCATTATTTGATCAATAAATCAATAACTACTTGATTTGAGTTGCTAAATTTTCAGTACAGTAGCTGTGGTCCTTGCCCCTATAATATACTTATCTTACTTGTCACCAATGTGCTAGCATTTTTGAGAAAAATGCAAAAATAGGCACAAAATTGACCAGGGGTGTAGTACCCCCTTAAACAAATCACAATGAGGCAGTCACTCATTACTGTCATGTGTTATTCCCATTGTTTGAACCACTTTGGGGGGGGGGGAGGGTGCATTTTAAAGATGAATTGACCAGCCATGGAATTAAGAATTGCCCCTTACTTTTCAAGTTGGGTTGTAATTGAAGACCTGAGCGCAAGCAGACCTTACGTCCACTGGGCCCCTCAACATGTATACACTAAAGTTACGTATAGTTTCTTAGGGTTTTATAATGTTTAATACATGTCCCAGGGTGAAAACATTTGTTTTGGTCTCTGAACATGTATAAAACATTACCAAATTATACGAAACTATACGCAACTTTAGCGTATACATGTTGAGGGGCCAAGTGGACTTACGGTCTTCTTGCGCTCAGGTCTTCAATTTAGATTTAGAAGTGGTTGATATTGCTTTTAACTCGAAATCAATTTGCTCCCATAGAAGAAAAGTTTCGCATTTTGGTGGATATCAAATTAATACTAATATGCTTTCTGGTGCTAAATTATGAGTATACGGAGTCTAAAATTTAAAATGAATTGGTCAGCATGAAATATCAATCGTACAATTTTGTTATTAAATTTGCCGATTTTTCTTCGAAACTTATTCATCATATGAAATGCGATATATTTCTGTTGAGCTGTTTAATCATTATTTTGGGCTTGTCATGGCAGGAGAAAATAAGAACATGAAAAAGTTGTATCGCAATATTGCACCGGTTTTTTGTATTCTAAGTGTGGGTACAACAGGTAAATTCTAAGGTGCAAAATGCCAAAGGATAAAATTTCATTGAATATGGGATTTCCTTGTTTCAAACCCTTTTTCTTTTTGAAAAAAAATCCCAAACGCTATGATTTGTATTCAATCAATCAATCAATCAATCAATCAATCAATCAATCAATCAATATGATCAACTAATAGGCTTTAAATATTCCATAATCAAGACAAAATTACAAATCATGCATGACTCTCAACAGCGGTTATGGCGGAGGAGCAGTCGAAAGATCAATGCGGCTAATAGTGACTGCTCGTGTTCTGCCATTCGGAGATGGTTGCCGATAATTTTCGCCTTCTATGCGCATATTTATTGAATAGCCGCAGTACTGTGTATACGAATTTATTGCACTTTAGAAGATGACCAAAAGAGATGTCCATAACAGCGTTCTGGAAATGTTTGCGCATCATCATATGTCATGTGGGTGTTCATCTTTCAGATGGTTTTCAAAGGATATTGAAATCTTCAATTTCTTCCCTAACGACGTTTGTGTACAGGATGTATGCGATGTACAATTCCCTATGGCACAACTATATTATTCTTTAATTTGTATGTTTTCAAGTTACTTTCACTCAAGGAGGATCTTGGGAACTTGACAGTCTTGAATAATTCACATCAAATTTCACATTACCGGGCATTAAAGAGCGGATGACATGTACAAATATTAAGTTTCTTATTCAATTGTTCACAGCAAATTACATTTACTGAACATCTAGGAGTGGATGATATAATAATAACGAGGACTGGTAAAAGCCATAAAGAGGTTATTTCCCCTTCAGGTGATTGACCGGCAGTAGCAGTACAGCCTTTTTAAAATCAATTGACAATTACTTCACATAGTTTACTCTAGCCGTTTACAAATAAAACTAATGTCAGTAAGAATGTATAAATAGTTTTAATGAAAACTGTAATATGTATACGAAATTTATACTATGTAATTAAAGGTTCTATACCATTAGCTACCTATTAAAGTTTTCAATGGCGAATTTCAGGCGCAGTTTTCTCATATTTATAATTCTCACAGTTTAACGCCAACAATGAGATGAAACTAGATGAAACTTGTATTGATTTAGATGCCAACTGATCAAAAACCCACGTAGGTTGACCTTTCTTGTTTTAGCGCAAAGTTACATGTACAAGTATGTTGGGCGAATATTTACTAAATACCAATGCCGTGCGGATTTGTGTCCAACTAAAATGTCATACGATGAGAGAAATAAACCATATCGAAGCATCAAAACCCAAAATGTACTTTTTTGCTATATAACATGGTCACTGAATTTCAGTGGTTTTAAAACAGCCTTTTCAGATGGCCCATAAACAAATACTTCATCGTCATATTTTCACGTATCGCCCAAACCTATTAGTGATATATGATCTAAACGGTGATGAAGACATCCAAAGTGTATTTATTTTGTAACACAACTTGTTCCTAGTATTTCTTGCTGGACTTTTTGACATACAGAAAGGATAGGTGAGTGTCATAAAGAGGTGAGTGTCATAAAGAGAAGCAAGAAAACGCTCCTAGAACAGACATTACAGTCGTAGCAACGAGTTGCTTAAACCTTTCCATCTCTTTGTAATTTGAATTTAACGTAGTTCGCCAATCTACTTTCGAGGACAATGACCTTTCCGCAACGCCGCAGATTTATATGTTTGATATTTCCAATCCATCATTTATATTATCCAATAACAATGGCAGGCTTGGAATACTGTGATTTGATGCACCAGATTAAGGGGATTTCATTCAATATTTTGTCCATTTCGCATTTCAATCGTACTGCAAATATTATTCTTTTGAAATTGATTTGTATCAATAGTCAAAAGTAATCCAGAATCAGTGGATAAATACAGGACAGTACTCTGCAATATTATTGTTCGAGGCTAAACTTATATCCCCACGAAGCTGCTATGCGGCCTCTTATATTTGCCATTGCCGACTTTTTTCTATGATTTCAAAGCTCTTTTGGTGAAAATGAGTTATTTTAACGAAAATATAGGAAGATCCAATAAAGATCACTAAGCGTCAGTCATAAAAATATAGCAATAAATTATTGTATTAAACCATTTATATGAATATCCACATTGGTGTTGTTTAACTGTGGCAACAACAAAAGTTTCTGATTCTTCATTTTTTCAGAATTTAACATCTTCTCTCAAATACGCCTGATCTATCAGCAGCCGGGGAAAGTTTTCACTATTACCTTTCAAATAGATAGCTTTCAACAGGATACAAATATGATATAGGCGTACCTTCTTATTTTAGGGATGGGTACAGACATATCAAGTTTCTGAGATGGTTTAAAATCCCTAAAATCAGAAAGTACGCCTATATCAAGTTTGTATCCTGTTTGTATATTAAAGCTATCTACTTAAAAAGTAATAGGGAAAACGTTTTACGCGTGCTGCTGAAACTTGATTGCTACGAGTGGCCTCATTTCCAAAATTTTAATTGACAAGCCAGGCGTCATTCTTTGACTTAAAAATATGTTTGTGAGATGTTACATTTTCAATTTTTTAATAAAGACGTATTATGCTGTCAACTAAGTCTAGACTGGCTATATACTACGTTGTACATACCACACACAGAAAAATTAAAGCTTATTATGTAGATGTTGAATGTCTTCATTATATTATTTCCTATTCATCGCTCTCCCACACTAGCGTGAAGGGGAATATAACAGGCCCTCTCTGACATTACAAAATCCACGCACTCAAGCGCTCTTGAAGGCCGCTTCGCGTGCAATACAAACGTTTTGGTGTGACCAATTAATGTCATTTTCGTCTTACGAACCAGGGTATGGATTTAGACCGATAATGGTAAAAAGGTTGTCCACCTCCTAACTATTAGGAGGCTGCAACATATTTCAGAAAATGTTCAACTTTTTATTGGAAATATCAGTCCCAACCGTCACACACAATGATATGCAAACTTTGGCAAATGTATTGGAGAATCTATTTACAAAATTGTGATTTTCCTGTTTTTCAAAATTAATTTGATTAGCCTTAACTCCATAAAGCTATAATTATTAAATTAATACTAACCTGAATTATAAAACTAACTTTGACTTGTTTGAGTTTGAAAAACTGGTACACGAATGCGGTATAGTAGCTGGTAAAACGTGGCGCTATCAAAAGGTGGCGCTATTTCACTTTAAGGGAATCCCGCATTCAAAAATCTAGAAATTTACAAAAATTATACAAATTCCAAGTCAAAAGAAGTTTAAGTGTGCTTATAACATTTATGTAAACAGAGAATTGTCTTAAAATTGATAGATAGTACATGTTATATCACTCATACATAAATTCTAGACAGTTCATTGGTTGATTACAATTTATCATTTTTACCATCACCCTCTCCATGTGATAGTCTTTACCATCATAGTGCTCTGCCGTAGTGCGCCTGCGCCAAGCCGTGCGCTGACTCTTAGACTCGCCGATTTAGTTATGGGGTGGACCCCAAAATGTGAAGTATATCACGGCAAAACATGGTGTTATGTTGATAAAAAAATGTATTTCCTACCTTAAATAGTATTTTAGTAATAGAATTTATGCATGAGTGATATAAAACAAATATTAACTGTCTTAAATTCGTGTAATGGTTCCGGCTCGTGGAATGGAACAATCCATCTTTTACCTCGTGATTATATTTCGACCATCACACTCATAGACAGTTAATATTTGTATAATATTAAGTGCATTCCTGGGAAAGAAAAAAGGTATGGCCTCATTGACTGAAAGATCAACAGATTCTTATCTCAACCATGCGACAACCTAGTTAAAAGGATGATAAAATGTATGGCAGAACAGATACGTCTGTGGTGAGCCTCTATCTTTATCATTTTTAATGTGTTACTTTTTTTTAAAAAGTTCAAGAGATAAGTAATCTGAATCCACAGAAAGAATTGTCAATAATAGTAATAGTATTAGAGGCATATCAATTTAAGATTGTTATGTGTTATCTACTGGACTTACTTATGAGTGGCAATATTTCACATCATAACCCAGATGCAATACCAGGTCAACTGACGGACTGATTACGGACTAAAGTGTCCCCATGTCTTGTTGGCGCAAAGAACCCGAAATCTAACCTCAATAAACAGCAACGTGGGGTTATGAATGATAGCAAGACATATATGAAACACTGAAACATGATCCAACTAGTGATTACAGAAAGAAGGTCCTAGAGTGTCTGGGAGTGTCTTTGAGAACTTGAGAAATCGGAAGTTATCGATCGTATCTTGTACCACAAACTGTACCCTGGTGAGTCGTTACGAGAATTAGCTTCTTGTCCTCGCGTCCGACGCGTCTGCGTGGTTTATTTCGCTCGGGCAGCTAAAGCTGCCCTCGTGAAGTAAACCAAGCAGGCGACTCGGCCGCATCGTTGTTAAACGGTGATGAACAACAGTGAAACATGATTGAATCCCTAAATCAATCTCCTTTCATTGACCAGGGTGGTATAATCTGCATAGAAAATCCTTGGTAAAATTATATAATTTATTTACATAAGTTAGGAGTACTGGAATACGTCCGTGTGTTGCAAGGCGAGTTTGAGCCCAGGCCTAGTCCCGGTTTGTTCTTGTGAAAGAGTTAAGGCAAGGAACTTAATGCTTATTGCTTCTGTTACCCGTACGATAATTCGGGGCGCGGTGCTAACAACAACAAAAGCTAACAGAATTGATTACACGAATTACACCAGAAACATCATGCAGTTATTGTTGCCTACATGTATGCACACAACACAGGGGCACTCACAATAGGCAATTGACCCCTACTGGTAGCGCTATTTTGTAGATATAGGAGATGAACTAGTTAGCGTCATATATCAAAAAGTATAAAAGCTATGATTTTAGTACTTGCTCTATGTTTCAATTACTTATTCTATTCAAAATATCTGAATTTTCAACCCGGTACAAGCTTTAATAACGGGGGACCATACATTTGTATGAAAAAGAAATCCTACCATCTATATCCAAACTCCCGTGTTATTCCAATGCACATTTTGCTTCACCGGGCCGCCCTGGCTTGGTCGCATTTGGAAGAAGGGTGTCACGAAACCGTAATAGGTACAAATTTAGTACTTTCTGTCAATCAAGTATGGTTTATTCTCTAAATGTCAACCTTTAAATCATTAGCATAGTCCTTATAATAGCGGGAGACCGCTTTGATGAGTAAATGACATTGAAAAATACCCCCAAACTCGGTCAGTGGAGTTCCGCCCGTACATGTCAATAGCGTTATTATCGATTGGATTAGTCGACCGTAGCGGACAATTCGATCGCTCATTGGATTAATATTATCACGTGGTAATAAATTTGCATTGGACAATCAATTACTATAATGGTTTGGTACTGCATATCTCGGTTTAATCTTCATTAAGCGGGTTTATGGCTAGAAAGGTCACGGTGAATTTGCCGTGCACATAACTGCACTATGAATGGAAAGTGCCCCTATTCTGGGGCATCGTCAAGCAGCCCACTTTCAAAGCGTTCATTAAACATGTCAAATACTCAGCAGAATTGATAACATACTTATATTTTAACAGGCAGTCAATTTTAAATGCGTAATGTAGACTTTGGCCTCTAGGTACCAAAACAACTTGTCATTTAACCGACTTAGAAAATAAACCTCTCACAACTTTTATCATCTTGTTTTTTTTTCATGAAATCATAAATTTGTTAAGGGTGTGTGTGACAACTTGTAATGACCTCTGATCCTCACTAACTCGTGGTACTTCTTTATGAATACTGCTTCAGGCTAACGTAGATAATGTATCTCTGAAGCTGACAGCCCGTCACTCGCACTGTGCCAAAACACAATAACATTATAAGACAAGATACTGATAGAATCGCCTCCATTATTATCTTTACCATGATTGTGTTAGAATGGTAGCATTGTAGATGTACTAGAATCAAAAACATAAAATGGGTTAAATTTTCAGTCTATAAACCTGTTAACAAGTTGTCAGATGTGATCTACTTTCAAAGCATTTTTAGAACTTCATATCCTCTAAACATGGTAAAAGACAACAAGAAACGCTGTGTTAATTTGTCAGGTTTGATCTAGCTGTTATCAACAAAGACCTCATCCCCGCAAAGAAAAACCCGGAACGCTCTTCACATTTTGTTTTCACGTCCACAGATGCAACGCTTTTCCCACTAATCTTCAATATTCCGTTACCTTTTGAATATTGTTGTTTTACATTATTTTAAAGTGACAAAGTCAACGCTCCTCGACACGTGCAAAAGGCAAAGAGAAATACACCCCTTTAATGTCATAGAAATACTGTGATTATAGCAAGTTGATTCAAACATATTGGCATTATATGACTTGATCGATTTTGGGTGCTTTTTTGTATTATAGAAGATAGCCTTCCATTAACATTGGTAAATGCCAACATCTGATATTTTCGAGTTTTCCATGATGCAGTCATGTCTACAGTAGAATTCATCTCGACCTTTGCAGGACCCCATTAAAAGCTATTAAACCAAGATAACACTCATTGAAACAGCTCAACTGATTAAATCGGATCTTCTCTGGTTGTGCACAAGTGACTGTTTTCATGTGCGATATCGCAATAAAGCTGGTATTCATAGCTTCAGTTGGGTAACCGATTATAAAGGAAACGAAAGGAAACAATGTTATGTGTGGCTTTGTTCACGAAATCAGACAATGCCTCATTTCAAATATATAGTTTTAGTTTGGGTTTTGGTTTTGGTCACGTGGTTTCCTATTGTCCTGCCTAACCACTTGAATCATAAGATATCGAACTCATTGTTTCTACCTTTTGTTTAAAACCGAACATTTGTGTCAGTCAGTTTCGGTTTTGGTTTCAGTTTCTTATAAGTGGTGTGGATCGTAAAATTATTTGATTTGAAGTTACCTACTCTAAGTATACAAAAGAAATGTTTAAATTTCGCAGTGCAATATTCACGAGGAGAGAAATCGAGCATGGTAATCTACATTGAAAGACGTGGTTTACAAAACCGAATAAGTCTAGGCTAATTCACCTGTGAAAAAATATAGACCATCGAAATATTTGCATTCGACATTACAAAAGGGGTCACTATTGTAATTGTATAGGTGCTATAAACAAAATCGATTCATGTCCTTAATCCCATGTACCAGAATCGATGGAAGGCCATTATATGACCTCTGATAACCTAATGACTTTTTATATACTGAAGCAATTTTTACTCCAAAGTAGAAGATAGAGGGGAAAAGAGATTGTGTGGTGTGTGTGTGGGGGGGGTGGTTGGAGGGCAAGGGGGATATGGGCCGGGAGAGAGAGAAACAGATGAGAGAGAGCATTGGAAGTGAAAGAGAAGGGGAGGAGAGCTCGAGATGAAGATATCGAATGTAGGGGGAGGAGGAGGGGAAAGGGGTAATTTAGGGAAGAGGTGGTTATATAGGGAGGGAGTCCCTCTTAAAGAGGTATGGGTTGTGCTTCCAGGGATAATAAACTAATTCATAATCAAATCATCTCCATGCATCGTTTATGTTTCATACAAACAAACAAATCCCCCACCCCGCCCCATCCTTCAATATCCCCGCATGTATATGATTTCTAGGCCTAGAACTCGTGAGTGTAATATGCCACCTACCTTCGACAGAGAGCATCAACTGTCGTCCGCGGGATAGATTTCCGATATCAATCATGATAATAATTATGTTAGCACAATAGGCTATTGTATACTTCTGGTTATATACCCTATGTTGTGTCCTTCCAGCATAATAGTGTTATGATTGCAAACCAGATCAGCTCTACTTTTTAATCCCTTGATTTTTGGTTTCTAAACAAAAGAGAAACCAAAACTAAATATTTGAAATGAGGGAATGTCGTGCTTTTTGTAAACCAGCATTCTTGAAAAAATGAGCAACATAATGATTTTTGACTTAACACGGTTTAGAAATAATTTCTTCATATTTTTGGTGTTATCTGTCGTTTACATGTCCTTCCTAAAACACAAAAGTACGACCCTCTCCAAACACCTAAATTAGCTAAAAATTTAGGACATGTTACAAAACTTTATTTTCTAGAACCTATTTAGAATAATTTAAATGTAGCTTTTACCGGTTTTTTGTGGCATCCTTCAGAAGTGAGCGGTCCGATACCAATATTTTCGGTCAAATCTCCATTCAAATAACACGGGGAGTTGGCTAGCTATGCCTTGCCCTCACTCATATTTTACAAAAAGTACGACCATTTCTGAACATCTAACCTAGCTGTAATTTTAGGTCATGTTAGAGAAATATATTTGCTAGAAGTTTTGGAGAATAAATAAAATATTGGCTGGTTATTTTTCACACAGTGATGTTAACTAGGCAAGTGTCCATTCTCCCAACATACATCATTTGTAGGGGTCACGCGTCAATGGTGAGAGCACTGTGTATTGTGTATAGGAAAACGGACAGTAACTGCAGTATGCCACAATTACAAGCTTAGGTCCGAATTGAAATCCCGGGTTGTATGAAATGAAACTGTAGAGCTACATACATGCTATCATTGTCAAATATACGGTATAGAGATATATTATAACCGGGAAAAGTAAACATAATATCTATATAACCATAATACATGTAAGATGTTATTTCGACAGATCTCCAATCATAACTAACTATTGGTTAATACAACATGTACAATTAGAATATGTGTGGGAGTAATGATCTCACTCTGATTGACCAAAAGTAGTCCATACAGGACCAACGCAATATTTAGTATCATAATCACCGCCGTCACAGGTCTGTCACACTACACCGAATAGGTCTTCCGTACAAGAAACGGATGGCATTTTAGTAAATCCGTTGTTGTTCGTCAATGATCGTTTTATGTTCTTTTTATGTCCTGCTATCATCCGCCAAATGCGTTTCGTGTTAGGTGATGTTCGTTAAGTCCGTCGGCAAGTTTGTGCATGCACAAAACTTGAAACGAAGTGTACCGAATTCACATGTTCGGTATTTATCCGATGTGTGTTCGTATGGTGCTGCATATTGCCGGAGTTTGTTCGCTCTCATTTCGTTCATGTTCGTTCTTTGTTCGTTGCAAATACGTTCCTGTGAGGCCTTCACCACCGGATAGCATATTTTTGCATTCGGTGATGTACGTTGACCCAGACCGTCTTAGTGTCACACTACACCGGATCGGTCTTCCGTATAAGAAACGGATGGTATTTTAGCAAATCCGTTAGTGTTCGTCAATGTTCGTTTTATGTTCTTCATATGTCCTGTTATTATCCGCCAAATGCGTTTCGTGTTAGGTGATGTTTGTTTAGTCCGTCGACAATACGTTTCAAGTTTTGTGCATGCACAAAACTTGAAACGGAGTGTGCCGAATACACATGTTCGGAAATTGTCCGATGTGTGTTCGTACTGTTCTGTATAATACCCTGGGTTTGTTCGTTATTCTTTCGTTTATTTACCGCGGGTGTTTGCAAGGTTTCGCAGGCGCTTGTGCCGGATGTAGGCCTATGGCGAGCATGTGCATCGATCATGGGGGGGGACTTTCTGAAGGGTGTGTGACGCAATATCATATGTCCCCCAGTACTTTAGTGACTGACAAGTAGAAAAAGGGGGAAAGGAGAGAAAAAAGAAAAGAAAGTGAGAAAAATTGAAGAGAGAAGAGAAGAGAAAAGTTAAATTGCACGTAATTTAGTAGTAGGCCTATGCATGTAAGTAGTATTGAGGAGGGCACTTTCTGAAGGGTAGAGGACGCAATATCAAATTCCTACCAGTTTTAGTGATTGACAAGAAAGAAAAAAGAAGAGAAAACATGGAAAAGGTTAAATTGTATACGTTATTCAGTAGGCCCATGATACTGAGTAGTACTAGTTTAGCCTAAGTATAGGCCTGTGATTATTATAGACAGTGCTTAAATGTGGTTCCTTGGTCCAAAAGCCTGTGAAAATTACTGCCGGCCAGTCCATATGCAGGGCCCGTGATATTTTGTCACCAAAGTCAGTATTTAAGACGGACTTATAGGTCTATTCCTGACTTTAACATATTAATCCATGCATGCTTTACCTGAAATTACGAGTCTGAACTCTTATATCTAAGTGTCAGTGGATCAGTGTAACATTTTTAATTTTGCAAATTCAAATCGGGCCTTCTTTGTTTTTTGTTTAAGGCAATAATAGTGTAAAAATGATGCACTAAAAACAATTTTCCAAATTTTCCATTTTTAAAACTAAATTTATACACAATAGGCCTAGGCCTAATAATGTAAATATGCCCTACAGTCCCCATGCAAATGGCTTCAATTGGACCTTCATTTTCAAAAATGGACAAGTCTTCCTTTTTGCTTCTGCTATGGACATCCACGTGTTATTTTTAAAACAATTGTTTATATTATACAATAATGGTGAAAACTTTTTAATGGCTTCAATTAGGCTTTCGTTTCACCAATTTGCGGCTGTTTCAAACTAAAATAGTACCCAATAATAGTGCTAAAATTGATCCAAAAATGACAAATGGCTTCAATTGGGCCTTCATTGTCCAAAGGTTTCTCACCTCTATTGCCCCCGGACGCTGGTTGCCATGATATATCAGATTTGTAGCCCTTTTGTACTTATTAGCCAATATTTGACCATTTTCGTTATTTCAATTAGGGCCTATTACTGGTATTATTTCAGCATTTTGAATATATAATGACAGATTTAAAATTTGAAGAAATCGTACATTAAGCCTTTAACACCTAACTGGAAATAACAGAGTTTGTATGAGGCGAGGTCCAAAAGAGGAACACTGCAAAATCTAAATGTTTATAGGCCTAATTTGCCATATTTGCCATACTTAAAGAGCTAAGGGAACGTTCATAAATACTTGGGGGCTGGAAAAATTTTGATTTCGGTATGTCAAATCTTTTTTGACTCCCCTATATATGTTAAACTTTTAGAACTACTTTTTTTTTTATAGATTCAAACCTTTTTGGTTCCCTTTTTCTGTATACACCAAAATATTTTGTACCCCCCACACCAAAATCACTAAAACACCCGTTTTAGGCCTACTTATGAATTCCAAGGGGTCATAGGTCAAAAACCGTAGGTCGCAGAAAATGTTATGATTGACGTTTTTGATCCAAACATCCATCTTAGTAAACTGATACACTTTGCAAGATGTATATGTCAATTTTCAAAAAATGTCCCATATAAAAATTTGTTCTTTTGGTCAAAACTTAACAAAAATCACCAAAAAATGCCATTTTTCCCATAAATTAAATGTATTAAATTAAGCGATGGTCTAATTTTTGCCTTATTACAGGGTCCTAAAATAATGGAGAAAATTTGAACATCATAAAATGAAAGTTTGGTTCCAAAAGGCATTAAGTCCAAAGACTGTTTTGTGGGATTTTTTTATTTGAAAATATTGAGTAGCAGTAACCTTGCCACTCTAATAACATTGGCGTAGTAGAATATATAGTTAAAACAATTTTGGCAAATAATTGCAAATCCCTTGAACTTCCCACGTGCGATGAAGAAAAAGGCATCAAGTGCAATGGCAGCCATTTTAAAACCTTGGATTTGACAATTTTAGGGGACAAATATATTATTGAAAGAGAATAAGCCAGATGTGCAAACATATCCATTCCAATCGTTAAATGTCATTTAAACTTTAGAATGTAAAAATATTCCAGCAAAATGTTACACAAGGCAGCTATTGAACTAATGCCTTTTGGAAACAAACTCTTGAAATATTGTGTTAGTAAAGAATAATTTAAGAATAACTTTAATAGGAATTGGACTAAACTACAAATCAAGTAAATGACTACATTTTATGGCGATGTCGACATTTTAAAGAAAATTAACACAAATTGGCGCTGACTGGAAAAAAAAAGTTTAAAAAAACAAAACTGAGGCCTAATGATAAAATGAAACGATGGCCACCCCCCCCCCCCCAAAAAACCTGTATAATGTGCGCAACCTACAAAGTGAAGAACTTGCAAAAGAACATTTCAGCCCGAATCACGGGTCAAATAATCGCCAAGTATCTTCTTCAACCATTGATTTATATGGGTCAGGAATAGAGGTTATCCATGTTCTATAAGCTGCATGTCCTATCAACGACTGCTATACCTTGTTTAGGACATTCTAAAGAAGTACCTGCATGTGCAACCATGACTGTTTCAAAATAGCCCGCCAAAGTCATGCAGGTAATTCCGAGGTCGTGCATTGAATTAGTTTGAATGAGGAATACTACGGGAACCAGTGCCTTTTGTTAGAAGGCACACATGAGTGAAGTGGATAAACTCTATTATCAAAAGTCCCGGGAAAATCTTCAATAGTTAAACATAAACATAAACAATGTGATTTATAAAGCGCCTTTTACAAAAGTAGGCAAAGCGCTTAAAAGAGAGAAAGACAAGAAAGGAAAAAGAGCTATAGTGGGAAAGAGGTGGGTTTTAAGGGCTGGGGTATGAACGTTTGGACAGTATTTATTGTGGGGCATTAAAGCACATCAGACATATCGAATTGCATTCTGAATACGAAGAATGTCATTCTGATATCAAATAATTTTGATTTTGTGAAATTCGCAATGTAATACACATTTTATGGCAAATCATTAAAAATTGATATTTTTGATATTTAACAATACTCGAAGTAAACTTTATAAATCTGATGATTTATACTTCAAGTGTATGTAGGTGTGATGTTTGCTCTGGATACATTTTACTGCATCTTTGGCGTAACGATTTTTAAATCGAAAGTTAAAATTGTGATATATTTAATTTTGAGAATTACAATTATATAAAGGTGCGTAATTTAGTATAATGACCCTTGAAAGGGCATTTCGTGATCCACAGCCTCGTCCCCCACTTTTCTCAAAAAAAGATGAGATTTTCATACCTCTGGAAACCTCAGGTTACATAATGTTTATGTACCAAATATTTCTTGCAGATTAATTGCAAAAATATCGTCAAATTTGAATTTCGTTCTGGTATACGCAAACGCAAAATCGAAATCAACTGAAATTTTGGGAATACGCTTTTTTCGTGGATATCTACTGAAAAAATTCATAACAAGAGGATGCTAGGATCATGAAATCCTCCTTTAGTTTTTTGATTCCAATTTAATATAATGACCCTTGTCATAATATTATACGAGTATATCCATCTTTATAGGATAAATAACTAAAGTAGTGTACGAATTATTTGACTTTGGAAGATGACCAACAGAAAAAGCGGCACTGATTGAAACGACATGGAGGCTTGTTGTTCACTTTTTCGAAAATGTTAAGGTCAGTTGTTGTGCATCATCACATGTCAACTTGTTAGCTTATACCTTTCAAATACTTTTCACCGGAGATTTAGAGTCTTCAACTTCTTTCCTTGAGAGTTTATGTATTAAAAATATTAGCCACTTGTGCGATCCCCTATGGCACAACTATTATTCTTTAATTTATATGTTTTCAAGTGCCTTTCACTCAAGGAAGAGCTTAGGAACTTAGCAGTCTTGAATAATTCACATCACATTTCACATTACCTGACAATAAAAAGCGGATAAACACAAATACGAAGTAAGAAGTTTCCTCTTTAATTAATCACAACAAATTACACTTCACTGAACATCTAAGAACGGATGATATATTAATACTTAAAAGCCCCTAAAGATCTTATTTC
This sequence comes from Amphiura filiformis, assembly GCF_039555335.1. Lineage (NCBI taxonomy): Eukaryota > Metazoa > Echinodermata > Ophiuroidea > Amphilepidida > Amphiuridae > Amphiura > Amphiura filiformis. The sequence continues at coordinate 15,854,833 of NC_092644.1, forward strand.
CCCTTCAGTTATTAACTGACAGGACTATGGCAGCTTGTGCAGCTTTTTATTAGTTATGTGACATTTTCTTCAAAAAGTGAAACCAATGTCAGTAAAAATTTCTAATTCAAAAGTAGCCTAGTTACATCAATGTTACACACAAAGAATGAGCAGCAATGACTTGTTACGCCAGGTGTTGTTATTCAGCTATCTCTAACACGGATATCTGCTAATACATGACTATATATTATACCATTACGAATTCCACGATGTTCGTTTACAACTCGGTGTCACGTTACGACACGGAATACATGAAGCGATATCTTGGTGTAGATTATTCATCCAGTTGGTAAATCAAGAGTACATAAATAAATCAAATACTGGAACTAACGTTTCGTTAACACGACGTTTCGTCCGAAACCATCGGACATCATCAGTCACCTGATGATGTCTGTCCGATGGTTTCGGACGAAACGTCGCACAGTGTCTTCGACCCTATATCTTCATGGCAGGAATCGCCATGGTAGGTTAAATCCACAGCCACGATTAGCCAGTTGGTTCAAACCTTTAAAGCTCTTTTAAACTAATAATTAGTCGAGGGACATAACTAAGGCTACTCACAATAGCCGGGTAATCGATCTTGGTTGTGCGTGATTAAGCTTGTATACCCCATTGAGGTCAATGGTCATCGACTTTTATACTGCCTACAGTGAGTGCAGCTGTACTACACGCTGCACGCTGTAGTCCATAACAGGACCAACGCAATATAAAATGGTCAAATTTTGAGTTCAAAGCGCACGGCCAATTTTCAAAGCGCATTCTAGCGACTATCATATCTGTTCAACACGTATTTCCAAGTTTATGAGACCAAATCTGGTTTCTTGAGAAAAAAATCATGACGGGAGATATTCATCATTTTCTAACCCGGTATCAGAAGATTTTCGTCTGATATCAAAATCGTGCATAGCAATTCACGTGTATCGATCCCGTGTATTCATTTTTAGTGTCCTTCTGCACCAAATAATTATTAGCCAGGCGGTGTCGGTGTGCGTCGTGTTTATAACAAAACGTAAGTTCCAGTATTTGACATGAAGCGATAGTTGAATATGCACAAGACTTATGGCGTTCAAAGGTTGCTGTGGAGTCGTGTTACGGAATAAATGACATTTGAGGACATTTCCCCGGGGGAGGGGGTTCTTCCTGGTTGAAGGTATACGGGGATGTTCCACGGTTTTGGGGTACCTTTTCAGCGATTTTGGTATATCGATGGGTGGGTTTTCAGTGGAAGCCAATGCGCCCAATTGGGCGCATTTTGGCAAAAGTGCCCTTAAAGCGCCCAATTATGGCACCTTTGGGTGCTTTTTGGGTGCTTTTTCTTGAAAATTGGTATACTGATGGGTAGCAAAAACAGCAGAAAGTAGGTATAGAGAAAGTCAGCATCCGAAAGTCTACGTGGCACACCCCCGTACAAAATTGTTCGAAGAACCCCCCTAATACTTCATAAAATGTGTTTAGCACTCAAAATCGCGTCGCCCTCTCTAGTATCACGCTAAGATAGATTATACCGGGTGTCCCAAAAAAAGGTTACATGTAGATTTTTGAAAATAATCTAAGCTAATGTTAACAAATATAAATGTCCTTTTCATGATATAATCTAGTTTTAGGGTTAGGATTAGCGTTTAGGGTTAGGGTTAGGGTTAGGGTTTAGGGTTTAATTATATATGTTACAAATTTAAAATACGTACTACGTATTTTGACAACGGGGTACACCGTGCCCACACATATGCTGTACATAATACAGCATATCCATCCCAGCATGGCATTTACCGTGCCCATACAACCCGTATGGACACAATGTGTTTAACATTGTGTTACCTGTACATATGTGTGTATCGGGTGTAGGCCTGGCGCTCAGGGAGGTTGCACTGTGGTCAAGATGAAGATTTTTTATTGAGATTTACGCTTTGGGCTATGTTGACGTCTGACGTGAAAATTTTGTGTGGTGGATCGGAAAAAAAGAAACCGACATTTACCCAATCCAGCGGGAATAACACGAAAAAAAGCGGGCGATTTTACTAATGCGCGCGGGGGCTTTGAGACGAATTATTAAATCAAGATGAATAATATTATGCTATAGAGCATCGATTGATATCTGAATCCGTGGTAAGGCTTGAAAATGAGAGAGTTTCGTAAAACCCTTATATTTCAAGAACGGTTTGGTCAATTGTCAAAATTCAAAAAGTATGTGACAGTTGATTTATTCCTAACGACACCAAATATATAGTTATTTTTAATATCCTGACATCATAAGCTTTCAATTGATATATAACTTTATTTTCAATGAGGTTCACCTTTAAACGTTTTATGGCAACCTTTTCAAACCTTTTACGAATGATGTCCAAAACGTTTTGTTTGTTTCGTCTCTTTTACATACTAAATCAACACGCTGTGAAGTAAAACCCGCATGATTAGAAAACGATTAGGAAAAAATATCACGATGATAAAGAGCAGTATGATACAACTATAATTATATCATACAGCAAAAATACAAACCTGAGCAACACGAAAATGATATTATTAGGCTATTAACCAATGCAATTTCACTATTAATGTCTAGTGAATGATAAAAGTCATCTTCGACTCGTGCAATACGTTTCTATCTATAATCTTGTATCACTCTCAAAGCCATTCAATATTATATAAATATCTATATATATACTGCAATATTGTAATGGGTAGTACATGTAAATGACGAACCACGCCTAGTATCGCTTTCGTGTCGGGTCTTCAGTTGTCTCTCGCTGAATAAAATTCCCAAAGTCTCTCATGATACACCACTTCACTAAAGTAAAGTTTATATTTACTACAAATGTATTAAAAAACTTGAGAGCTAGCAAAGCAATGAGGGATAAAGGTATAAAACTTTACCGTAAATTGAGGCTTGAATTAAAGCTTTTAAAAAATACGTCCAATTACCCCCATCCAACGCAGCCAGGTAGTGGTATGTTACGTTTTCCTTTTGGTTTATGTATAACTTCTGTGATTGCCACAGCATTTTACATTTTGTTCTCACCAAGAATTAATTATGGTAGATAATACGGTTAGTTTAGATCATTGATGATAATTAATTAAGTTTCAGGCTTGAAATACAGTTGAAAATAATATGCACCCATTTCCCCCACACCTACAACGTGTTGTGTTTTCCTTTGTTTTAGTTTCTACATAACTATAACTAAGAACTTCCAAACCTTATTTGTTTAGCAAGCAAGAGCGAACTGCATTAATGAACAAAGGGTATACAGTGTATATTATATTCAACATGTTCAACTGTGCAAATGCAGCAGAAGAACACCAATGTATAAGAATATCTATATAAACTCCCTTCGTAATGGAACGTATCTAATTTGCCACGCCTAGTATTGCTTTCCTATCAGCTCTTCAGTTGTCTCTTTCATCAAATTCCCGAAATCCGTTAGTAAAAAACCCACGTTGTCTATCAGTCCAACGTATGCATTGAGGATTTCCACATCGACGATGACGTAATTTCTGTTTCATTGCAAAGGATTCTGGGAATTACTTAAAATGATTGATTGAAAAACCTTCCCTCTTGTTATCTTTTCAAACATCGTTGCACTGTACTCGTATAATTACTCTGACTATATCGTGTCGGCATTTTTTGTTATAGCTCCTGTAGCTTTCTGTAGGGAAATGTATTTCTCATAATACACTACTTCAAAGATAGATTTGATTTTGTTGCGAATTCGCTGAAGTAAGACTTAAAATTAGTAAAGGTAAGTTCAAAATTTTCATATTGCTATATTGATCAGAGTTGTTGGGAAACCTGAGATCAAGCAAGACAAGATAAAAGTCAGGTTGATTGTGAAATATGTTTTGTGGGACTTTTTTTTGTCTCAAAAGTTTTATTTAAATATTAATGGTATTTTTAAAATAATTCATATGATGTAAATATGAGGCAAAATATTTTCAAAATTATCAAAAGGGTAGGTGGATTTTAAACATGGTGTTTTAAAAGATACCTAGTTAAATCCATTTTTAAACACTTTGCATCATTGTTCACACAAAAGAAATGCAGGTTGCTACTGCTTTAATCCCCTGTTGTTCAGCACATTTTAATTGGATTGCGTAACTGACCTGATCCTGTGACAAAAGCTATTTGAAGAAAGTAACGACAATCTTGGAATAAAGTATTGTAATGAATGATTAACGTAATTTGCATATGAAAAAATCCTTTAAAATCAATTCTAACCATTGTTCACGGGTTTTTTAATGTGTGCCACTAATAAAATCACGCCGAGTGTGATTACTTTTCTCTTTTGTGTATTGTGCTATCAATCGATCAAAGAAATAATGTCGCCATTTATCAGAACCACATGCAGTACTTATTAAATTTTAGAATTCCGTGTTTAGGAAACACTTTTGGCGAATCTTGCGATATCTTGATTGTGAAATTTTTTTTGAACATCTAACTACCTACATTGTTTCTGAACTTTCGGCCACTCGATCCCCCATTAATTTTACTCCAAATTGATGCTTTCTTTGTCTTATCTGATTGATTGTTTTTCTCATTGAATGGTAATTAAGAAATTTGAATCTATGTTTGGAGTACTTATAAATGAATATTTTGTCACAAATTCGATTTACAAAATGTTTGTATGATGTTGATGTTGTTGTTGTTATTATTAATTTTCGTCGATACGTATTCTTTAGAAGATTTAAATGAATTGAAACCGAGTGAATCATTTCAAATACATGTTGGTGTACGAATTTTCAACGTCGTATATATTGAGCATGAATCAGCCCGAAGAGCTTCTAAGCTTGTGTTGATTAGCGGCAATCAAGAGAGAACTTCGTTGATGAAAAAATGTATATAATCATAAGTAATAAAACTCACTGTGTAACTTTATTAACGGAAAGGAAACAATGTATCAATATAAAATAATATCTATATATAAACCGTATAGACTGCAATATCTTAATGGGTAGTACGTGTTTATGAAGTGCCACGCCTAGTATCACTTTCGTGTCAGTTGTCTCTTTTGTCGCATATAATTCCAACAAATTCTCGCGATACACCATTTCACTAAAGTAAGAATATAAATTTTAATTACTACGATTAGGTACTGACGTTTCCTATTTTAATATATGATCAAATGTATTAAGAAACTTCAGATCTAGCAACGTAATGAGGGATAAGAGTAAGCTTTATCGCCAAGGTAAATACCTCACAAAAAATAACTGAGCCGTTTTCCAATAAATTGTATTGATTTGAATTCAATACAAAGATAATGAAATGGCGAGTTTTTAAATGCTAAAAGTTTGCGTTGAATAACCATTGATCGCTGTAAATGTAACTTTTAAATTCGGGTTTTTTTTTTAACCCTATTATACGAACAGGGAGAGGGGCTGCAACGACTCCCTCAACTACTTAAGCTAATCGTAGACCCATTTTTTTTATCATTATTCCAAAACCTTACCCGGGCGTAGGGCCTACCAACCAAAATGACCATAGAAGGGGTTGGTGATGCCTAGAATAGGTTTCTGCAAATTATTTTTATTTGCTCTTGTGAAATTATTAACTTGGCAGTTATCATGGTTATGTTGAAAGAGTAATTTCCTTTCAAAAATCGTATGTGTTCATAAAAGTATACTTTGCCTCTATTTCTCATTAAGACGCCATAATTGAGAAAAACCCCTACTATGATAAAACGGAATGTTTTGTACATGTAATGCTAGTTCTCATACGGAGATATGGGGATGGCGTTCAGTGTACTCCATTCTCTAGTCACGTGTATGTGTTTACTTTTCAATCGTTGTGCTTAAAGGTGTATGTTTTTTAATGATTGCAATAAACCTTGAAATGATCAACAACAACAAATTCATCATTTGTTTGTTGATATTCTATCTTGTTTTCTTTTAGATCAGTATTTTATCATTCCCTGGTGCGATGAGGCTAAGACGTCCATCAATACATTAATGAACTCTGTATTACTTCAAGATACCGAGTAATATCCTACCCGGAAGATTACAACGTTCACAAATGAGTGATATTGAGTTCCATAGACATCAATATAAACACACCTGGATCAAACATTTTTGAATTGAAGCTGGCTGGCCGAATATGCCAATATGAATATTATTTTTTGGCAACCAGAAAAATCTATTCGTCGATTTTACACGATGTAACAACTCTGTATAACATGATCAGATCAAGCCAGGCGCATGTCTCTTGTAACATATTGATGTTTACAATATCTATATATTTGGGCTTCAATGCCGAAAATGTGCATTACAGTCGTATTATAAGTTGCCCAATAGTTCCATATGACTTAACATTTTCTAAATAAACTATATTATCGCCCATGAGGGTAGAAATTAAATTAATGACATTTTCTGACACCTTATGTAAAATTTTCCTTGTCTGATACCCGCGTGTTTCTGATCGCTTGGTGCCAAGTTGGTGGTTCCGAAATGCAGGCGTAATAACATTGACACTGGCTTAAAACGCTTTGCATGTAATCCCTATGATCTCCAGGATGATGTGCATTGCTTTTCTGGCTTAAAAAGTTCTTAACGCATTGAGAAAATACGGATGATCGATATCGGGTTTGTCATTGACATTTTGAGTCTTGTATTTATAATATTGACATTTTGAGTCTTGTACTTACAATATCGACATTTTGAGTCTTGTATTTACAATCTCGCCAAATCGCCAAAACGCCATCATCAAACTACCGGGAAGTTGAAATACTAGGAAGCAAGTTGTTAACTGTACTGCACTGCAGTCTGCAGTTGCCTAATTTTCTTGCAACGGACACTTCTTTGACATCAAGTATAGAACGTTAAACCTGAGCAGCAACATAAAGTTTCACACCCAATTAATTAATACTACCGGGAAGTTGAAATACTAGAAGGTAAGTTGTGAACTGCACTGCACTGCAGTCTGCAGTTGCCTAATTTTCTTGCAACGGGCACTTCCTTGACATCAAGTATAGAACGTTAAACCCTGAGCAGCAACATGAAGTTTCACGCCCAATTAATACTAGTGACAAGCGTTGTGCTTTGGACAATTTATTTCCATGGCCATAGTATTACAGCGAACATAATTGTTGAACCACTATGGGATGATGCTTCTACATGTGGCATTCAGAAGGATGGTAATACCAGTAACGTGTTCACACTTCAAGGTAGCCATGGTCAGACCTGCAGTCTTCGCGTCGATGCTAACATGGAAAACGCTTCGCTTTTGCAAGTACAAATTCATGAAACTCTTAGCTCATTTTTTCTGTATATGGAACGAAATGGTTCTGTTTTGAATTGTAAAAATAAGTACATTGTTTTGAAACAAAATAACTGTACTAGCAAATTTGTATCTTCAAAGTTGAGGGTAATCTTAGAGGGTGTCATTAACATAACATTCTCTCAGATTTCCAAAGCAGATGTTCCAGAAGAATCCCTGCTAGATTGTCCAGAATTTGACAAGATTCGTCGTTTCTCACAAATAAATGGGAGGCCTATATGTACAAATGTAAAGGGGTATAATGATCAAATTACATGTTCTGGGGAAACAGGTACAAGAGATGGATGTAGGCTGGAATTCCCAACTCATTGTAATGCTACTCTAGGCTACAAAGAAGTATCATTTCAATGTCTAGATCAAATTGACAGCGATAGGCAGGATTTTAAAATGTTTCTAAACGTGCCAACCGATTCTACTGCCGTAAATATAGCTGGTAATAATATTATAAAGTTTGAGCAAGATGCATTATGGGGATTGAATAGGATTAAAATCTTAGATATTTCAAACAATCTGTTGAAGACATTGCCGATACAAATTTTCAGTCATCTTGGGAATTTATTCCATCTGACTCTTTCCCAAAACCTATTACTTGAGCTCAATGAATACGTTTTTCAAGAATTGATCAACTTACGAGACCTTAGTCTTGCACAAAATACTTTGACGATTTTACCAGAGCACTTGTTTAGGAACCTGAGTCAAATGCACGCCTTAAACATATCAAATAATATGTTGGTGTTTGTAAACGGAAGTATTTTAGAAGGGCTGAGCAATTTGTTTATCCTTGACCTTTCACATAATATGATGACGTCGTTGGAAATTGATCTGTTTCGTGATTCGTTCAAACTATATATACTGTTTCTTTCGCATAATAGATTATCTTATTTAAATTCGAATTTGTTTTTAGGTTTGTCGATACTTAATACACTAGACCTTTCAAATAACGAGCTAAACACATTGCAAGTTGACCTATTTCAAACGTTACATAACCTTAGAAGACTTAGTCTCCAAAGGAATGGATTGTCCTCTTTAGAAGTTGGTTTATTTTCCAATTTAAGAAACCTAATCATCTTGAATTTATCTGCTAATAACTTAACTGAACTGCATGCTGAAATATTTACAAATATGACGCAACTACCATTCCAAATATTTAAAAATAGACTGCAAGTTTTGGATTTACAGACAAATTTCTTGGCGGATTTGGAAGTAGGAGTGTTTCAAAGTTTAAACAATCTTGCATATCTAAATCTCTCTGAAAATAGGTTGTCTTCTTTGAAAGTTGGCTTATTTTCAAATTTACGCAATCTACACACGTTGGACCTCACTGACAATAATTTAACTAGTTTACATAGGGAAACATTTACAGCTTCGACAAACCTTTATCGATTGGCGATTACTTATAATCACCTGAACACTTTACAGGCAGGGGTGTTTATGACCTGAAATCGTTAACCCTATTGTATTTGAATCATAATACTCTGTCCACCTTGGAAATCGGATTGTTTTCAAATTTAACTAATCTAGAAATGTTGGACCTCTCTAACAATAACATCACTGGTTTAAATACTAAAGCATTTACAACTTTGATAAATCTTCACACATTATACATTGGATCTAATCACCTGAAAATGTTACCAGTGGATAGCTTCAAGAACCTGAAATCACTGACTACATTATATTTGGCACGCAATGCTTTAATGACTTTAGATGGTGCACTCTTTCAAGATGTACCAAATCTTAAAGTATTGTATATGAGCTGGAACAAGTTAGAAAGCTTTTCCTCAGGCATACTTCAAAATGTGTCGCATCTTATTATTCTGACCCTTGACCATAACAGATTGACATTTCTCAACTCTAGCACGTTTGAAAACCAAAATAAGTTGATCGTTTTATCTTTGCATGGTAATATGCTAACTCAGTTTCCGGAGAAACTGTTTAACGGTTTGAAAGAGCAGCAAGTTCTGATCCTGGCTAATAATACAGGGGTTAAATTCAAAAGAAGTCTATTACAAGGGCTAAGAAAACTTCATACTATAGATTTAAGTGGGCTGGATATGCCGTATTTGGACCGGGAGTTGTTCAGAGACAATAACAATCTTCAGAGTATTGAACTACAGAAAAATAACTTGAAAACAGTCCCAAATTTTACAAATTTACCTCATTTAAGTTTCCTTAATATAAGAGATAACGTAATGAATGAAATCAAATTTGATACTTTGTCTTTTTCAAGTAAAAGTTTGGAATTGCTAGTAAGCCAACACGAGATATGTGATTGCTATGTGCCTGATGATGTTGTCTGCAGCGCGGCTTATAAACGATCCCCGTATCTCACGTGTAATAGGCTTCTCTCCGATAGGGTTTTGATGTTTATGATGTGGCTCATTGGGGTCAACGCACTTTGTGGAAATATTTTCGTGTTGTCATGGAAATTTACAAAAGAAACCCATTCAGTTCAGGACCTATTTCTCAAAAGTCTTGCTATATCTGATTCTCTCATGGGCGTTTACATGTTGATCATTGCGTCTGCTGATATCTATTTTGGCGAATACTTTCCTATGCAATCTGAACGCTGGCGAGCAAGTATTACTTGTCGAATTGCTGGAGCGTTATCCATAATATCGTCCGAAGCATCTGTATTTCTAGTTACATTGATAAGTATCGACAGATTTATAAATACTCGATTTTCAACGAAAAATATTAGTTCCCTTGCGGCCAAGATATTGATACTTGCAACGTGGATTATATCGTTTGTTTTAGGTATTATACCATCTATTTTAAGTGGGAAATCATTTAAATTCTACGATAATTCAAACGTGTGTATTGGCTTACCATTAGCTTTAAACAAACAATTTGTATTAAAGGAGGAAACAAGGGATGTAATATCTGATAGCATGATTTTCCAATATCCTGTATTTACAACCACGTTTAAAGGTTATCAGACTGGCCAATATTTTTCTTCAGCAGTATTTCTTGGAGTAAATTGCATTTGTTATTTGATCGTACTTTTTTGCTGCATTGAAATAATCAGAGCAGTAAGGAAATATTCGAGGGCGAGTATGACTGAAGATTTGCAAAGACAAGTCCTGCTAACCGCCAATGTAACAGCAATAGTTGTCACCGACTTCATTTGCTGGGTTCCAATTATCATATTAGGAATTTTGGTTCAAACGAGGGTACTCATGTTACCCCCATCTATCTATGCCTGGTCAGTAGCATTCATTTTGCCAATCAATTCAGCACTTAATCCATATTTATATACAATTGCTGAAGTTATATCAACTTGCAAGAAAAAGCGAGTCGAAAAGAGGATGCAAGCGACGGAGGAGAATACTCTAGAAATGCAAGATGAAGCAGTAGAAATACGAGAAAGGATTGAAGCAATTTTTACATAATAAAAAGCGATGACCACAGGGTACTGTATGTACCTTATTTATTTACAGCTTCTCTCATTCGGTATAAGCGGTGTAGCATTCATTGGTGGGAATTAGTGAAGTAATTGTGTTTGTGTGTTGTGGTGTAGGGGTGTAGGGGTGGGGTGGTGGTAGGGGTGGGGTGTGTATGCGTGTGTGTGTGTTTTATTTAATTGTTTGTTTTTGCATGTTTTGAAGTGTATCAACAGTTAAAGTCACTTTTGATTGTATGAAGTCTGTTGTATTTGATGACGTCAAACATCAGGTTAGGTGTCATTCCATATGGAAAATAAGTATTGTTATTTTCTGGCTTTATAAAATGCTGTGTTTATAAAATGTTGTACAAAAATTCATTAGATTTGTCAAAATTTTATTTAACTATGAGAAATAACTATGAGTAATAATATAATCTTTAGGTTAAGAAAATACGATTCTGAGGAAACTATGAAACTCTTTGTTTAACCAATTATTATTAGTTTTGTAGACTGAAGACCTAATTAATTAAAGTTTCATTCAGTGATCCCAGCGAAAGTGTAAAAAAATTAAATTGTTTATAGAATCCTTAAAAATGAAAGATAAGTCGTTCAAATTGTCATTTAAACAGTGTAAAACTTTTAAACAGTGGATTTGGTAAACAAAGCTCGTCTTTTCGTACTTTAAGAATTTTTAAGAAATATAATTGTAGAATTAGAGTTGTTCATAAGACGTTTCGTCCTTGCAATTTCGTTATGTTTCATGGTTTCCTTTTCGATGGGCTACTTCAATGCATGTGATTTTAATTAATTGAGTGTCAGCACAATAAATCTCTGAAACTCTGATTAACAACGATTAATATACGTTTTGATTTGATTTAGCTATAAACATGATATACGACAACATAAATTAAATTCCACTGTGAACTTTATTGTCGTGTCTTTCTTGTTCTCAGTCCGATATATGCAGTGCGCAAAAGTATTTGAGGACCAGTTATGTTGACACCTGTATATCATACACAAAATAATACAAATGTCAAAATTAAAACAAGAAGCCAGTACCTGTTCTCTAGCTCTGATTGAAGACCATTTTGTTGAAATTGGTTGAGAATTAAATTAGCTAGTTTTAATGTACTAATCAATACAATGATGGAAAGCACAGCTCTAGTTCTCTTGTTGGAGAGCGCTTTGTGTAAAAATCAATAGGGAATGAAATGGAGCCAATTGTAATTTTTGAATTTGCATCTTCCTTGGATCATCGTGTCTTTATTTCTTTAACGATTTTGACGAATGAGGTCTAAAATCCGAGTTAAAAGAGCAGCTATTGGCTACTGGTTTTAATTATGATTTTGTTTTGGGTACACATGTGTAAACAGAACTGGTACCTTAATTCTTGTGCACACTGTAAATCAGCCTTAAAAGTATTTTGAAGATATTTGTGTTACTTTTAGCTACTACTTCTGGATACACCTAGCCAGTTGCGTAGCCGGGGGTGGGGGCGGCCGTAGGTACATCTTTGGCCGTCGGCCACGACGGGCCTTAGGGGGGAAAATTGGGTCTTAAAGTATTATATGCACCGCCTCACAGTGTCATCGCCCCGATATCTTCATGGCAGAAATCGCCATGGTAGGTTGAATCCACAGCCACGCATGGCCATTTTGTTCCGACCTGTTTAATAGTTTTGAGACGCATAATGAGCCGAGGGACATCCGACTAAGGCTACTGTTAATAGCCTGGTAATTGACCTATTTGAAATCTGGCTTCTTTAGAATAAATAAATTACGGGAGATATTCATCATTTTCTACCCCGGTATCCAAAGATTTATCGTCTGAATATCAAATCGTGCATAGCACATTCACGGTATTGATTTTAGTATCTCTGCTGTACCAAGTACTTATTAGCCAGGCAATGTCGGTGTGCGCCTGTGCAGGGTGGAGTAACAAAGTACATAAATAGTTGAAATAATTCAAATTTTTAATGTGACCATTCCCTTTTTGTTTGTTTTCGTTGCTACATCGAAGAAATTAATATACGAAAACGAACGTAGAAAAACTTCAGAAAATTGTGTTCCGTAGGATCCAACAGGGGAAGGCAACAGTTTGTGAATGATCTTTATACATCAAGGTCAATCTGCTTTGATGTGTTCTTCTTTCCTACACCCATTATGTTCTCTCGTCGCCTTGAAGCAGACGCTATCGTAACGGTTGTAGTTGCGACTAAGAGGGATGAATATCGCTGCACTTATAATACTCGTTCCCATTAATTAATTTGGATCACTTTCAATTTTATTTGTTTAGGGGGTTTATCTCTCAAAATCTCACATTTCAAAAAATCGTATCCTTCTTTCGCGAGCACTGTTGAAAAAGGTTACAAAACAGCTAACAATGGTCATTAAAGAAATATGCGACCCATATAAACACAGCCAAATTAAAAAGTCGCCACTAGTTCCATCCCCATTTAATCAGAGTCAGAGTCCGATATAAAAATTTTCTATACACAAATTTGATATCAAAAGTTTAATCATCGTGAGCATAGGAACCGTTGTTTGGAAATTCGTATACGCTGGTGCGCCCTCTATTGGTGTACAGTTTTGGTTTAGCAGTCAGTCAAGTTAGCTCAATCGATACGGCGTTCGACTATGGTGCGAGAGGTTGCCGGTTCGAACCCTGGCGGTGCCTAGTATGCTCTCGTGGAAAGATTGAGTTAGCTTGAAAGTCCCTTGTACAAGGAACTTATTGCTAATTGTCTCGTTGTAACCCGTACGAAACTCGGGGAGCTGATCCTGGATGCGAAGGTTATTTGTGCCTGGACACCTCGAATAAGCCGTAAAGTCCCCCTGTGGTCATTTTTACTTTTTTACATATTTGCAAAGAGCATGTTTCAGGAATTAAAATGACACCTCAATGAACTTAATATGACAATCAGAAGCGAAGTTATGGCTTGTTATAGGTTGTCATGAATCAAAACGCGAAACCGAGAAAAACGCGTTCAAAGTTAGGGAAGCATAATGACCACTCATCAGATGGGCCTCAGAAAATGTAAATTATTTCATATTTCCACTTATTTCTTTAAAATAAAACTTTGTATGTGTTTAGAAGAAAGCTTAAACATTTCAAATCTGCAAAAATCTCAACTTCGCCAAAATACGAGATTTGCATATATTTTCACCTGTAGCTCGAAATGAAGTTTGCCGAGTTTACGGCTCATTCGCCGCGTCCAGCCACATTTGTGGAATGTCTAGGGTGTGCGCTCTCTGAAGCAGCAAAGTCCCGGAATTGTTGTTTAATGGTTTATGGAATGATGTGGGGCCCTAGTGTTCAGCGACAACCTGTAAAGTGTGCTGAGGCTTGTGGATCAACGTCTAGGCGTAGCGCACTATAAATCACTGCGCTTCTTTCTTTTTTTTTTTGTACAGAAGATGATCGAAACTGTCAGGTCAGTTAAACATTATTGGTTTTGACAAGATGAAATGTATTTTATGTATGTGTTGTACTTCGCTTACACAAATCACAAAAAGAAGGTCACTTTTAACTCATGAGCTATTTCATAACTTGTCGGCCCATGTTATTTTTCCGCATTTGAAAAAGGAATTTCCATTTTACTTATAATTTGGTACATCTCAACAAAATGGTCAAAATAATTAATTACGGGATTTCAATGTTTACAATTCATAATATTTTATGCTTTATACAAAATCAATTAATCAATCAAGCAATAAATCAATTAATAATTGATATTTTACAAGACATTATAACAAACTTACAATTCATACATGACAACGGCGATTATTAAGCAGGAGAGGTTGGGGCCAATAGTACTAGGTGACTGCTTCTGGTCTTCGTTTTGGATTAGAGATGGTCGCCAATAGTTTTTGCACACATTCTCGCATTGATGGATATTTTCCTTTTTTGTTGTTGATTTAATACTGCATTCCTTTCAGTTCTTTACCTTCTTTTTGTTGTTGATTACTGCATTCCTTTCAGTTCTTTACCTATTGCAAAAGTCGGGCCTTCCCCCCATTTAGCTGAAATTCTAGTCTTTCTTATCATGTAAATTGTTTCCTTCGACAACGAGTGAAACACATTAAGGAAACCAGTTGACCCATCATGACAGTATAGTTTGTACACGGAATACGAGAGGTCGCTAACCTGGCCACTCAAGAAATTGAGGTTAATCAAAGAAAACACAATAATAAGTTAGAGTCATGTATCGTGACTCGTGAGCAAATATTATGTATTTTTAAATATACAGTAGTATTAAAGTTAGAAGTAATAAACAACATAAAATAAGAGATTTTGAAGGGAGTAGTGTTCAAAACCCCAAAAACGGCGATGTCATTGTCACACTATTTTTGTATACGCCGTAGTGGAACGGCTGCTCCATCCACTATTTGTCCTCCCATGTTAATCCAGATTTCAAAATGTTAATTTATAGTATCCTTGCAAAAGATTTTTTATTTTTACTTTTCGGATTTGGCTTTGAACAGTGGTGATGCATACCATGTTTACAGAAGAAATTGGAAATTCTATTCCAGACACCATAAAAATGATGAACTTTGTATTTGTTTATTGTATTTAAGTAATTAACATGTTCATATTTAACTAAATTACGATGTATGGCTAGAACATTCATAAAATATTGAAAAAAGACAAAATTATACATGCCTAATTTACATAATTACAGCATGAATAAATAATAGGTCGTAATTAGTTAATTTGCATAATTAATTACTTTTCGTATATTTTCTGTTATCAGATGAAAGAACTTTGTATACATATGTGTGGAAAAAATTGTGAATGTTTTTCTTTATGTTGTCATCAGGTTTGCATTATATTAATTAGCTGAACTTAAGTCATTTTTCAGCTTTTATTTGTCTGCAATTTTAAATTGCAAAACAGTGTATTTGTTAGTTTATTCGAATTATTCAATGAGAGATTTTTAAATCCTCATCCTGTTTTCTTTAATGAAATCAGGAAAGATCATTAGTCTGTGATACTTAAATTAATGCTGCTTTTTCAATCAAGTGTCTAAATAAGTTTTCAAAATCTCGAAATGTGCCCATTTTGTCATTATAGCCATTATTCGGCAGGTTTTCATCCCATTTACAAGCATCTTAAAATTGACACTACATCACAATGCTTTGTCCGATTTCAATTCTGTTTTTTTTTAAATATTTGTTTAAGCTTTCATAAAGATCATTCATGTAGAGACATTAAATAACGTATTTCTGATGCACTTGAGGTGATATGTCTATTATGAGAGAGCATCTAGGGGTGTAGAAAAGAAGAACACAGCAAAGCAAATTGACCTTGATGTGTAAGCTTATTCACAAACAGTTGCCTTTCCTTGCTGGATCCTACGGAACATAATTTTTTCTACGTTCGTTTTTGTTTATATATTAATAGGTAGATCACCTCAAAAATAATGCGGCGCAGCAGAAACACGTTATTTAATGTTTCTACATGAATGAGCTTTATTAAAGCATCAAAAATAAAAAAACGGAATTGAAATCGGTCAATGCATTGTGATGTAGTGTCAATTTAAAGTTGCTCGTAAATGGAATAAAAACCTGCCACAAAATGGCTGTAATGACAAAATTGGCACATTTCAAGATTTGAAGTTTTTTGGACGCTTGCTTGAAAATGCAGCGTTAATTTAAGTATCACAGGTTAAATGCCTATCTTTCCTAACTTCGTTAAAGAAAACAACATTTTAAAATCTATCATTGAATGATTATAATAAATTAACCAAATATACTATTTTAGCAATTTCGGCCAAAAAAATGACTAAGTTCAGCTAATTATGCAAAATTGATGTCAATAGAAAACCGTACATGATATCGGGGTACGTGTTTTTTTGCACACATATGTATACAAAGTTCTTTCAATTGATAACAAAAAAATACACAAAAAGTAATTAATTATGCAAATTAGCTCATTATAGCTATTTATGTATTCATGATATTATTATGTAAATAGGCATGAGTAATTTTGGGTTGTTTTCAATATTTAATAAAAGTCTATTCATTCATCATGAACCTGTTATAATATTAATAACAATTAATTAATGTTATAATATATAATAAGAAACTGCAGTCAATTACTTAAAAATAATACAAAAACATACAAAGCTTGACATTTTGATGGTGTCTGGATGGTATGTGTCACCATTACTTAAAGCCAAATCCGAAAAGTAAAAATAAAAATTCATTTGCAATGAGACTTTAAATTAACATTTTGTTATCTGGATTAGCAGGGGAACTGCCATTTCACTCTACCGCGTATACAAAAATAGTATGGCCTTGGACACACACAGAATGGCTTAGAGCTATTGTGGTTTGGAAAACTCCTCCCTATGAAATATCTTTGATAATGTTATGTTTCAACTAGTTTTCCTCAAGTGCTTCATTCGTTGTAGACGGAAATAATTTACATGCTAAGAAAGATTAGTATTTCAGCTAAATGGTGGTAGTCAGACTATTTCAATAGGCCTATATATTTTACTGATTTATGAGCAATCGTCAAAAAATCCACAAAACAGGCAGTAGCTCTTAAACAAAGCAATATTTAATTTTTACTGACCCTATGGTAGCTTCAAAAAGGCTTCACACACCATATATCAAAAATTCAAACAATTGGGATAAATGGAATATATGAGGAAATTCATTTTTCGACAAGCATGTTTATTGGCTAACTTTGAAGTTCGCGCTTTTCAATTCATTGTTATGCTAGCATGCACAGTGTGACAGAATTATTGTGCTGCCACTGTGACATCCCAAATATGTAGCAACGTAAACAGACAAAAAGGGAATGGTCACATTATATTTTTAAGTATTTCAACTACATGTACTTTATACGAGTGGATATTCATACACTTTGTTTCTCCACCCTGCACAGGTGGTGCATACAAAACTTTCTGAGCCATTATTTTGTTCACCAAAGGCCCGTCGTGGTCCGACGGCCAACGGAGATGATGAGCAGACATGATAAGCCACCCCCCCCCCCCCCCCCCCCCACACACACACACGTTTACTCAACTGGCTAGGTGTACCCAGAAGTGGTAGCCAAAAATAACACAAAATAATACCTTCAAAATACCGTTAAATAAAAGCTGATTTTACAGTGCGCAAAAGCATCAAGATACCAGTTATGTTCACCCATATGTATCCTAAACAAAGACAGATATGTCATAATTAAAACCAGTAGCCAATAGATGCACTTTTTAGCTCGAATTTTAGACCTCATTCGTCGAAATCGTTCAAGAAATAAAGACACGATGATCTAGTGAGTTGTACACAAAGCGCTCTTCAACAAGAGAACTAGCGCTGTGCTTTCCATCATTGTTAATACATTAAAATCAGCAAATGTTGTCTTTAATCAAAGCTAATGAGTACAGATATTTGCTCCTTGTTTTAATTTTGACATATTTGTCTTTGTTAATAATATACAGGTGTGAACATAACTGGTCCCCCCGAATACTTTTGCGCACTGTATATACTGGTATACCACTGAGAAACAAGAAAGACACGACAATAAAGCTCACACTGGAATTGATTTATCTTGTCCTATATCATGTTTATAGCTAAATCAATGATATGCGTATTTTAATTGTTGTTAATCATTGTTTATTTCTACAGACATTTTCTACACTAACATAAAAGAGATTTATTGTGCTGACACTCGGTTAATTCAAATCACACATGCATTTAAGTAGCCGAACGAAAATTAAACTATGAAATATAACAAGTTTGCAAGAACAAAACATCTTCTGAACAGCTCTAATTATGCAATTCTGTCAAAATTATATATCTAAAGTTACAAAAGTACGAAAAATCCAGCTTTTTTTTACCAAATTCACTGTTTAAAAGTTTGCGTGCACATATAGGACTTGTGACGTATTGGGTCATGTGACGTGTACGTGCATGTGGGAATTTTAAGTTGTACATTATTGTATTTTAAAAAAATCTCTGTTCACAACTACGTGATGGGTGAAATTACGAAGCGAATCAATCAAGCGAGAGAATTTGCTTATTGTAATTTCGTGATTATTTCTTTTTTCACAACTTTATTTTTAATTTCGAACAGGTAAACGAGCTCCCAGGTTTGAACTGCTCCCACGAATTAATGCGGACCAAGTGCATTTGGAATATTGCAACTGAGCAAACGATCACTCTTGTGAAAATTGTAAACAGGTATAGTAAGGCTTGGGGCTTGGGAAGAAACTGGACCTTCGTCTAATCAAATGTTTGTAACTTTGCTTCTTGAAGTCACATTGGATTCAATGGGGTGCCGGATTAAATAGTGCATCTATTAAACAAGTTATTTACCCAAATATGGTTTACTTTTAAAATTATAAGAACGCAACAACGCGTTCTTCGCGTTGTAATGCAAATCGTGGCGTGGCCCAACATGGACAAATTTAGTAAATCAAATACTACAACTGCGCATGTTATTTGGGTTATGCTTGTAGTGACGAATGAAAACACTTATCTGCTCCCGCCCGTGTCCTATACCGCGCCGTTGTGACAGTATCACGCTCTGCTGTTCTACAAAAATACGTGTTCAAAAATAAATGCGATGAAAGGTTGATATGATTTGGTCACAACTGCGCAGTTTCGGACACGACTGCGGAATTACGCCGTAGAAGTGATGTCAAAGTCGGATTAACTACCACGGCAATAGATGAATACAATTTTTGAATAGACCACCCTGCACTACAAGCAGATTGCACTAATCACCTGTGTATGTCAGCAAATATCGATTGAATACAATACCGCTCTTTTCAAAGATACTTATCTTACAGGTGCGAGTGATCAGCATTTCTTTGACATCTATGGTTCAATGCATCGGTACCGCGTGAACGTTGTAGTGCAGGGCGGTATATTCGAAATTGTATTCATTTATTACTATGGTAGTTAGTCCGATTAACTACGTCACATCTACGGCGTATAGTGGATGCGTTCACCAGATTCTGGGAAAACATAAGTTATAGTCGTCAACCCAGAACATTAATTAATGCCTTCGTCAGTCTGCAAATTGGGTCAACAAAGAGTTTTATAGTTTCCTCAGGATCTCGGAATCGTATTTTCATAACCAAAAGATTATATTATTACTTTCAAGAATATCTCTCATAATTAAATAGAATTTTGACAAATCTAATGAATTTTTACACATTTTATAAACACAGCATTTTATAAAGCCAGAAAATAACAGTACCATATAGTTTTTACTTGACTGGAATGACATCTAACCTGATGTTTGACGTCATCAAATACAACAGACTTCATACAATCAAACGTGACTTTTGAAAACTGCTGATACACTTCAAAATATGCTAAAAACAAACCAAACAAACAAAAACAACAACAAAACCCCACAATTACTTCACTAATACCCAACAATCAATGCTACATCCCTTAATATGGAAATTATTAACTATATGTGATGTGTCATGTCAAAAGGAGACACTTTTGGGCAGGATCGTAAATGGAGAAATAGCTAACAATCTGCCCCGGGGTGATTTTTTCACAATTTAGGTTTGTTGCGAATTTGTGATGTTATTAATGTTTAAAATATTGTCTGATAGTTTCAGACCGGAATGTAATTGGCATCTTGTATTTTTTTTTTTTTTTTTTCAAGGTAATTCCTACACTCAACATTGTCAATAACATTTTTAAAGGCCGATATCTCAATTTCCAATTTATAATACCATAAATAACTCAATATCTTCGCTTAGGAATGTCCGATTTCATTGGGGAAAAGGGCGTTGTGGAGCAAAATATCTCTATAAATATGTAAAAACCTCAAAATTGAAATCCTGCCCAAAAGTGTCTCCTTTTGACATGACACGTCACATATACGAAATATATGAGAGAAGCCGTAAATAAATGAGGTACATATTGTACCCTATGGGCATCCCTTAAACCTGTTTAATTTGATAAAGTTTCAATCCTCTCCCGTATTTCTACTGTTACATCTTGCATTTCTAGAGTATTCTCCTCCGTCGCTTGCATCCTCTTTTTGAATCGTTTTTGCTTGAAAGTTGATATAACTTCAGCAATTGTATATAAATATGGGTTAAGTGCTGAATTGATTGGCAAAATGAATGCTACTGACCAGGCATAGATAGATGGAGGTAATATAAATACCCTAGTTTGAACCAAAATTCCTAATATGATAACTGGAAACCAGCAAATGAAGTCGGTAACAACTATTGCTGTTACATTGGCGGTTAGCAGGACTTGTCTTTGCAAATCTTCCGTCATACTTGCCCTTTTATATTTCCTTACTGCTCTGATTATTTCAATGTAGCAAAAAAGTACGATCAAATAACAAATGCAATTTACTCCAAGAAATACTGCCGAAGAAAAATATTGGCCATTCTGATAACCTTTAAACGTGGTTGTAAATATAGGATATTTGAAAATCAAGCTATGAGATATTACATCCCTTGTTCCCTCCTTTAATACAAATTGTTTGTTTAAAGCCAATGGTAAGCCAATACACACGTTTGAATTATCGTAGAATTTAAATGATTTCCCACTTAAAATAGATGGTATAATTCCTAAAACAAAAGATATAATCCATGTTGCAAGTATCAATATCTTGGCCGCAAGGGAACTAATTTTGTTCGTTGAAAATCGGGTATTTATAAATCTGTCGATACTTATCAGTGTAACTAGAAATACAGATGCTTCGGACGATATAATTGATAACGCTCCAGCAATTCGACAAGTAATACTTGATCGCCAGCGTTCAGATTCCATAGGAAAGTATTCGCCAAAATAGATATCAGCAGATGCAATGATCAACATGTAAACGCCCATGAGAGAATCAGATACAGCAAGACTTTTGAGAAATAGGTCCTGAACTGAGTGTGTTTCTTTTGTAAATTTCCATGACAACACGAAAACGTTTCCACAAAGTGCGTTGACCCCAATGAGCCACATCATAAACATCAAAACCCTATCGGAGAGAAGCCTATCACACGTGAGATAAGGGGATCGGGCATAAGCTGCACTACAGACAACATCTTTTGGTAAATAGCAATCACATATTTCGTGTTGGCTTACTAGCAATTCCAAACTTTTACTCGAAAAAGACAAAGTATCAAATTTGATTTCATTCATTATGTTATCTCTAATATTAAGGAAACTTAAATGAGGTAAATTTGTAAAACTTGGGACCGTTTTCAAGTTATTTTTCTGTAGTTCAATACTCTGAAGATTGTTATTTTCTCTGAACAACTCCCATTCCAAATACGGCATATCCAGCCCACTTAAATCTATAATATGAAGTTTTCTTAGCCCTTGTAATAAGCTTCTTTTAAATTTAACCCCTGTATTATTAGCCAGGATCAGAACTTGCAGCTCTTTCAAACCGTTAAACAGTTTCTCCGGAAACTGAGTTAGCATATTACCATGCAAAGATAAAACGATTAACTTATTTTGGTTTTGAAACGTGTTCGAGTTGATAAACGTCAATCTGTTATGGTCAAGGGTCAGAATAATAAGATGCGACACATTTTGAAATATGCCTGCGGACAAACTTTCTAACTTGTTCCAGCTCATATACAAATATTTAAGATTTGGTACATCTTGAAAGAGTGCACCATCTAAAGTCATCAAAGCATTTTGTGTCAAAGTTGTAAATGCTGTATTATTTAAAGAAGTGATGTTATTGTTAGAGAGGTCCAAAGTTACTAGATTAGTTAGATTTGAAAACAAATTTGTGGACAAACTTTCTAACTTGTTCCAGCTCATATACAAATATTTCAGATTTGGTACATCTCGAAAGAGTGAACCATCTAAAGTCGTCAAAGCATTGCGTGCCAAATATAATATGGTCAATGATTTCAGGTTCTTGAAGATGTCCACTTGTAACATTTTCAGGTGATTAGATCTAATGTTTAATGTGTGAAGATTTATCAAAGTTATAAATGCGTTTTTATTTAAACCAGTGATGTTATTGTTAGAGAGGTCCAATATTACTAGATTAGTTAAATTTGAAAACAATCCGATTTCCAAGGTGGACAGAGAATTATGATTCAAATACAATATGGTTAACGATTTCAAGTTCATAAACACCCCTGTCTGTAAAATGCTCAGGTGATTATAAGCAATGTCCAATCGATAAAGGTTTGTCAAAGCTGTAAATGTTTCACCATGTAAACTAGTTAAGTTATTGTAAGTGAGGGCCAACTTGTCAAGATTGCGTAAATTTGAAAATAAGCCAACTTTCAAAGAAGACAAACTATTTTCAGAGAGACTTAGGTATGCAAGATTGTGTAAACTTTGAAACACCCCTACTTCCAAATCCGTCAAGAGATTTTTCTGTAAATCCAAAACTCGCAGTCTATTTTGGTCATTAAATATTTGAACCGGTAGTGCAAATATATAATTATCATCAAGGTATAGATACATTAATTGTGTCATATTTGTAAATATTTCAGTATGCAGTTCAGTTAAGTTATTAGCAGATAGATTTAAGATGATTAGGTTTCTTAATTTGGAAAATATACCAACTTCTAAAGAGGACAACCCATTCCTTTTGAGAATAAGTCTGTCAAGATTAGGTAACGTTTGAAATAGGTCAACATGCAACGTGTTTAGCTCGTTATTTCCAAGGTCTAGTGTATCAAGTCTTGACAAACCTAAAAACAAAGTCGAATTTAAATAAGATAATCGATTGTGCGATAGAAACAGAAAATATAGTTCGAAAGAATCACGAAACAGATCAATTGGTAACGTCGTTAGTATATTATGTGAAAGGTCAAGGGTAAACAAATTGTTCAGCCCTTCTAAAGTGCTTCCATTTACAAACACCAACATATTGTTTGATATGTTTAAGGTAAACATCTGACTCAGGTTCCTAAACAAGTGCTCTGGTAAAATCGTCAAAGTATTTTGTGCAAGACTAAGGTCTCTTAGGTTTCTTAAATTGGAAAATATACCAACTTCTAAAGAGGACAACCCATTCCTTTGGAGAATAAGTCTATCAAGATTCTGTAACGTTTGAAATAGGTCAACTTGCAATGTGTTTAGCTCGTTATTTCCTAGGTCTAGTTTATCAAGTCTTGACAAACCTAAAAACAAATGCGAATTTAAATAAGCAAATCTATTGTGCGATAGAAACAGAAAATAGAGTTCGAAAGAATCACGAAACAGACCAATTGGTAATGTCGTTAGTCTATTATGTGAAAGGTCAAGGATAAACAAATTGTTCAGCCCTTCTAAATTGCTTCCATTTACAAACACCAACATATTGTTTGATATGTTTAAGGCGAACATCTGACTCAGGTTCCTAAACAAGTGCTCTGGTAAAATCGTCAAAGTATTTTGTGCAAGACTAAGGTGTCGTAAGTTGATCAATTCTTGAAAAACGTGTTCATTGAGCTCAAGTAGTAGGTTTTGAGAAAGAATCAGATAGAATAAATTCTCGAGATGACTGAAAATTTGTAACGGAAATGTCTTCAACAGATTGTTTGAAATATCTAAGCTGTTAATCCTATTCAATCCCCATAATGCATCTTGCTCAAACTTTATAATATTATTACCAGCTATATTTACGGCAGTAGAATCACTAGGCACGTTTACAAACATTTTAAAATCCTGATTATCGCTGTCAATTTGATCTAGACATTGAAATGATACTTCCTTGTATCCTAGAGTAGCATTACAATGTGTTGGGAACTCCAGCCTACATCCATCTCTTGTACCTGTTTCCCCAGAACATGTAATTTGATCTTTATACCCCTTTACATTTGTACATATAGACCTCTCATTTACTTGTTGGGAACTGTGGGTCCTGTCAAATTCTGGACAATCTAGCAGGGATTCTTCTGGAACATCTGCTTTGGAAATCTGAGTGATTGTCATGTTAATGAAACCCTCTAAATTTACCCGCAACTTTGAAGATACAAATATGCTAATACAGTTATTTTGTTTCAAAACAACATACTTGTTTTTACAATTGAAAACAGAACCAATTCGTTCCATATAAAGAAAAAATGATCTAAGCGTTTCATGTATTTGTACTTGCAAAAGTGAAGCGTTTTCCATGTTAGAATCGACGCGAAGACTGCAGGTCTGACCCTGGCTGCCTTGAAGTGTGAACACGTCACTGATATTGCCATCCTTCTGAATATCACATGTAGAAGCGTCATCCCATAGAGGTTCAACAATAATGTTCGCTGTAATACTATGACCATGGAAATAAATTGTCCAAAGCACGACGCATGTCACTAGTATTAATTGGGCGTGAAACTTCATATTGCTGTTCAGGGTTTAACGTTCTATACTTGATGTCAAAGTGTCCGTTCCCAGAAAATTGGCCAACTGCTGACTGCAGCGTAGTGCAGTACACAAGTTGCTTCCTAGTATTTCCGGTAGTTTGATCAGGGCGTTTTGGCGAGATTGTAAATACAAGACTCAAAATGTCAATGTCAAACCCGATATCGATCATCCGTATTTTCAATTGTCCGATTATCTTCAAAGATCGTGGAGATCATGGAGATTACATACAAAGCGTTTTAAGCCAGTGTCGATCCTATTACGCCCTCATTTCTGGAACCACCAACTTGGCACCAAGCGATCAGAAACGTGCGGGTATCAGGCAAGGAAAATTACACATCTGGTGCCACCAAATCCCATGAATTTCTACCCTCATGGGTGAAAACATAGTTTACTTAGCCAATGTTAAGTCGTCCCAAAACAATATTTTCCTAACATATGGAACCACCACCTCGGCTATTAGGTAACTTACAATATGACAGTAATGCACATTTTCGGCATTGAAGCCCAAATATATAAATGCTGACAAATTGACATTGTAATCATCAATATGTTACAAGAGACATACAACACACTTGATCATGATCATGTTATTCATACAGAGTTGTTACTCGTGTAAAATCGACGGATACATTTTTCTGGTAGTCAATAAATAATATTCATATTGGCATATTCGGCCAGCCAGGTTCAATTAAAAAATGTTTGATCCAGGTGTGTTTATATTGATGTGAACGTTGGAATCTTCCGGGTAGGAAATTACTTGGTATCTTGAAGTAATACAGACTTCAGTAATGTATTGATGGACGTCTTAACCTCATCGCACCAGGATATGATAAGACACTGATCAAAAAGAAAACAAGATAAAATGTCAAATAAACAATCAAATGATGAATTTGTTGTTGTTGATCATTACAATCGTTAAAAAATGTTAAAAGTCATATACATTATTTGGAACCAATCTATAGCTACAGCCTGTCTCAAACAAAATTGTGCAAGTGAAAAGCGCCCTCTTTGGCAATTAGAAAATACCGTTGTGACATACAGCTTACATCAACGTCAAGGACGTAGTCTTAGCTCTCAAATGCCGTTTAGTCTGTTCAATTTGCTTGTTTTAATCTCGAGATATGTTTAATTAACAACGAAAGGGTAAAATCACAATTGTGCCACTTTTACTAGGGAGGACGGCTGTACATGTAAATCAATGATGTAGCATCAAGTTTATCAAGAGTTTCTTCGTAAGATCAAAAGAATGCATCAATTACACAACAATTTTTTTTTCCATTGTGCTGTGAAATTAAATACATGATTGTGCATGTCAGTGATTTTATCATGGTACGTACTGTTTTCTTTGTCACTCAAGACATGTTAAAAGGCAAACAAATAATGCACACTTAATGATGAGGTTAATGATCGCGTATTACTTGTTGGGAGAGAAATTAGACAAAATAAAGCATGCGCGCTGATGTGGATGCGTAATACAGGGGAGAGTGCATTAGACGCATCAACATCAGCTGTAATTGATTTATATGTACAGCCCTCCTCCCTAGTAAAAGTGGCACAATTGTGATTGTACCCTTTAGTGGTTACCCAGCAAACACAAAAACGTTTTAAAAACGTTATAAATAAGTTATATTTTGGCTTTTGGTTTAGGTAAAAACGTTTTAATAACATTAAAATGTCGGGTTATATAAAGGTCATGAAAACGTTATAAAACGTTTTATAGGAAAACACACTACAACAATATCTTTTAATGTTTTTAAAAATGTTATTGTAAACTATTTTCGCAAAGGTTTTTTGCCAAATATTTTGTCAACACTTAAATAACATTATGTTAAAATATTTGCACTCAGCAAACACAGAAATGTTCTTAAAATGTTTTATTCAAAACGTTTTAATAACATTTAAATGTCGGGTTATATAAAGGTCATGAAAACGTTTTTAAAACGTTATTGCAAATATTTTGGGCAAACATTTTTCGCAAAATATTTTTCAACCCCAAAATAACATTCTGTTTAGAATGTTTTGTATCAAGTTTTTAAAAATGTTTTTGGAATGTTATTAAAACGTTTTTATACCCTTTATATAACCCGACATTTAAATGTTTTCTGTCAAACATTTTGTGTTTGTTGGGCAGTAGATTATCAAAAAATGTTTTTAAATGTTATGAAAACGTTTTATACCCTTATTATACCCTTTATATAACCCGACATTTAAACGTTTTCTGACAACCTTTTATTACCTTTTGCGAATGATGTCGAAAACGTTTTGTGTTTGCTGGGTAACTAGACATATCTCGAGATTAAAACAAGCAAATTGAACAAAACAAACTGCATTTGAGAGCTATGACTGCGCCCTTGACGTTGATGTAAGCATTATATCACAACGGTATTTTATAATTGCCAAAGAGGGCACTTTTCACGTGCACAACTTTTTTTTTAGGCTGTATAGGTCTCCTCTATCCAATGATACCAAATATTTTGCACATAATATCGCTATGGCGTCTTAATGAGATTAATGAGAAGTAAAGGCAAAATTTATTTTCTATAAAGATAATGCGATTTTTGAAAGGAAATGACTCTTTCAACATTGCCAATCATGATAACTGCCAAGTTAATAATTTCACAAGAGGAAATAAAAATCATCTGCAGAAACCCATTCTGGGCATCACCAACCCCTACTATGGTCATTTTGGATGGTCCTACGCCCGGGTAAGGTTTTGGAATAATAATAATAATAATAATAATAATAATAATAATAATAATAATAATAATAATAATAATAATAATAATAATAATAATAATAATAATAATAATAATAATAATAAAGCATAGGTCTACGATTAGCTTAAGTAGTTCGGGTAAATATATGCGTGTTTTTTATTATGCCAGATGAAAAAATATCAATGAGTGGGGGGCAGCCCCCTCCCTTTTCGTATACTAGGTATAAGAAGAAAAGCCGAATGTAAAAGTTACATTGACAGCGATCAATGGTTATTAAACATTGTGGCATTTAAAAATCCGCCGTTTCATTATCTTCGCGTTGAATTCAAATCAATACAATTTATTTGAAAACGGCTCCGTTATTCATTTTTTTGTGAGACCTTTAACTTTATCCTTATCCCTTATTGCGTTACTAGATCCCAAGTTTCTTAAAACATTTGATCATTATATTAAAATAGGAAACGTTCGTACCTAACTGTAGTAGTAATTATAATTATTACTTTAGTGAAATGGTGTATCACGAGATAAATTGGGAAGTATATGCGACACAAAAGAGACAACTGACACGACAGCGATACTAGGCGTGGCACTTCATATACACGTACTACCCATTAAGATATTGCAGTCTGTACGGTGTATATATAGATATTATTTTATATTGATTCATTGTTTCCTTTCCGTTAATAAAGTTACAGAGTGAGTTTTATTACTTATGATTGTATACTTTTTTTCATTAACGAAGTTCTCTCTTGATTTCCGCTAAACAAAACAAGCTTAGAAGCTCTTCGGGTTGATTCATTCGCAATAAATACGACGTTGAACATTCGTACGTATATTTTAAATTATTCACTCTGTTTCAATTCATTTAAATCTTCTAACGAATACGTATCGACGAAAAAAATAACTACAACAACATCCGAGATAAATATACAAGTACTCCAAACATATATATTCAAATTTTTAAATTACCATACAATGAGAAAAACAATCAATCAGTCATCTGAGACAAAGAAAGCATCAACCCCCCTCTCCCCCACCCCACCCACATTCGTAGTTCGTGTTACAAAATATGGCTCAGTAGTTCTAGGGTTGACTAGTTATCTTTTAAAACACTATGCATGATATTGCCAACTACCGATTAAATTATAATTATTCGGTGTGTTTTTGAAATTATTTTGCCTCATATTTACTTCATATTCTTATTCATTTTAAAGGAAAAATTATTTTGAAATACAGTTTTAAAAATACAAGTCCCACAAAACATATTGCACAAGCAACCATACTTTTATCTTAGTTGTCTTGCTTGATCCCAAGTTTCTCAACCAATTTGATCAAATATAGCAATATGAAACGTTAGTACTTACCTATAGTAGTTATAAGTCTTGCTTCAGTGAATTCGCAACACAATCTAATCTATATTTGAAGTAGTGTATCATGGGAAATACATTTCCCTACAGAAAGCTACAGGAGCTATCACAAAATATGCCGACACGCTATAGTCAGAGTAATTATATGAGTAAAATTTGAAAAGATAACAAGAGGGCATGTTTTTCAATCGATCATTTAAAATAATTCCCAGAATCATTTGCAATGAAACAGAAATTACGTCATCGTCGATGTGGAAATCCTCAGTGCATACGTTGGACTGATAAACAACGTGGTCTTTTATTTACGGATTTCGGGAATTCTATTCGATGAAAGACACAACTAATACAATTGAAGAGCTGATAAGAAAGCAATACTAGGCGTGGCACGTTAGGTACGTTCCATTACGAAGGGAGTATATATAGAGAGATATTATTATACATAGATGCATTGTTCTCCTGCTGTACGTGCAGAGTTGTATATAGAAACTAAAACAAAGGAAACCACAACACGTGGTAGGGTTGGGTGTGGTAGGGGTAAATGGACGCATATTATTTTAAACTGTATTTCAAGCCTCGAACTTAAAGCCATAATGTACGATCTTTTATTATGAAATTGGTTAAATTTTTTCAAACCTGATTTTTTTGCATATTTGTAATGTTTACACATGTCCCAACTTGCACCTAAATGGAATCGGCTAAATTTGTTGTCTTTGTAGGTCAACAGAGCAAAGTTCGACATATTATCATAATTTGAAAATTATGATAATATGTCCATAGAACTACGTGTTAAATGGCCAAAATAACCAGTGGGGTTTCTTTCACTTTACCTTGTTATTTCAACCTAAAATGAACAGCAACCCTTCCCAAAGAATAACAAAATCAAAATTTGACGAAAATCGTACATTAAGGCTTTAATTAACTATCATTAATTAACTAAACTAACCGTATTATCTGCACTAATTAATTGTTGTTGAGAACCAAATGTTATGGTAATCACAGATGTTATACATATAAACCAAAACAAAGGAAAACATAACACACCACTACCTGGCTGGGTTGGGTGGGGGTAATTGGGCATATGTTTTAAGCCTGGTATTTCAAGCCTCATCATTAATTAATTTACGGTAAAGCTTTATACTTTTATCCCACATTGCTTTGCTAACTCTCAAGTTTTTTAATAAATTTGTAGCAATTATAAACCTTACTTTAGTGAAGTTGTGTATCATGAGAGATTTGGGAAATTTTATTCAACGAGAGACAACTGAAGTTATAAGTATATATAGAAACTAAAACAAAGGAAAACTCAACACGTGGTAGGGGTAGGGTGGTGAGTGGGGGTGGGCGCAAATTATTTTAAATTGTATTTCAAACCTCAAACTTAATTAATTATCATTAATTAACTTAAGGTTGGTCTGAACCCTGGAATTATGGAAACTTTCGGGCCTCATAACTGCTAAATTGTTGGTCTAAAGTATATAAAAGTATACATATATAAAATGGCAAAAACTTGATAAGTTCATCTGTGAGGTCAAATTTGGGCCAAAATTCTAATTTTTTTTTTTTTTTATTAATTTTTAAAAACTAGATAAAAATATCTAGGAGCAATTTTTTCATTTTTTTGAATTTCGACCAACTTTCGAAATTTGCACCAAAATGGTCAAAAAATGCTGAATTT
Organism: Amphiura filiformis; assembly: GCF_039555335.1. Taxonomy (NCBI): domain Eukaryota; kingdom Metazoa; phylum Echinodermata; class Ophiuroidea; order Amphilepidida; family Amphiuridae; genus Amphiura; species Amphiura filiformis. The sequence continues at coordinate 15,885,562 of NC_092644.1, forward strand.
TCAAAAAATCATAAAAAAGCCCGATTTTCGCCCAAATTTGAAATATTTTGGGTGAATTTGGTCAAAATTCAAAGGTTCCAAGTCAGCAAAAACATCTAAATCCAGCGATGCTCAGGTCTTCATTAGTGCTAGGGCCCCAAATCATCTAATAACTGGATGATCTACAGTATAATAGCTTTAAGATCTGCCCCAGGTTAGTGACCTCAGAAACCTCACTCCGTGGAAGATGTACCTGCCGAATTTCAAACCCGCATGCCAAGATCGCCGCGATATTAAAACCAAAAGATCGAGGCCTATATCCGATGCCCAGGGCCGGGAACTTGGACCGTGGAAACCCCGGGGTTTACATCGGTTTGTATCGGATATGTGTTCCGGGTGGGCCGGGGAATGGCTCAGGATTGCGCGGATTTGCATTTGATATGTGCACCTGTCAATTGCAAACCCGGCACCTGGGAAACCGGGAATGGTCCGGGACATGACATCCTGTGACCCGGGATTTGACTCAAAATGTGTCCCGGGGTCTCACCCGGGTAAAATCCTGGCCCAAATTCCCGGGGGTGTTGGCCGGGACTGGTATAAGACTTGACGTCGGCCAAAACCCCGCGAATTTGCGCCGTAACTTACCCCGTGTTTCCAACCAGTAAAATGGGCCGTGAACATTGTCGTGGTTTGCTGACATCTCGGGTGTCAAGTTACGACACAGAAGACATAAAGCGATAGTTGAACGCGCACAAGGATTTTTGTATTTAGAGGTTGCTGTGGAATCATGTTACGGAATAAATGACTTTTGAGGAAAATGCATCATTTCAATGTTAAATATTTGAACTTAGGGACTCTTTAGGGACTCTTCAAGTTCTGATCACTTGTATTACAGGATGAATACAACGGGCTATCCCCTATGGCACAGCTATTTTTTCTATGTTTTCGTGTTCCTTTCACTCAATGAGGAACTTAAAAGAACTTGAGAGTCTTGAATAATTCACATCAAAGTATTAAGTTCCTTCTTGCTTGAATTATTCCCAACAAGTTATATACATTTCACTAAAAATGTAAGAGCGGATTATTCAAGGACTAGACTACTGGATAGTTCCTTAAAAGCCTCTAAAGAGAGGTTGTTCATTGTTTTTGTTTTTGTTTTTTGGCATTGCGCTATATTAAGCGCCGTTGTTATGTTATGTTATGTTAAGAGGTTATATTTCCCCTTTAGTTGACTTACCGGACAGTAATAGTACAGCCTTTTTATGATTATCCCGCCAGTTATGGTCGGGGGTATGGTTCTTCAGATTTTTTAAGCCATGTGCTACTTTCTTTACAAAGTATACTGTTCAAAATAAAACCAACGTCAATATAGAATATCTAAATACAAAGTAGGCTAAAAAAGGATATTTCCCCGTCAGTTGTAAGTCATGTGGCATTTACTTCACAAAATTTACGCTTGCCTTTTTCAAATTAAAACCAACGTCAATAATTAGAATGTCTAAATATATATAAAGTAAGTTAGTTACATAATGTTAAGGAGTCTCGACTTGTTACTGACAACGTGTAACCAGTGCTCAATTGTCAGTCGCTATCTCTATGACTGATATCTTGCTAATACATCTATATCATTTCGACTTCCAAGATGTCTGTTAACAACTCGGGTTTCAAGTTACGACACAGAAGACATAAAGCGATAGTTGAACGCGCGCAAGGATTTTGGTATTTAGAGGTTGCTGTGGAATCATGTTACGGAATAAATGACTTTTGAAGAAATTGCATCAGTGCAATGTTAAATATTTGAACTTAGGGACTCTTTAGATGATTTAACCCCTCGGTGTAAGCAGCAACGACATTGACATGACAACAAAAGAAATTTAATACATCCCTTTACATAGAAAGAAGGTTTCAGATGTTATCCAAATAACCTTATTCACTCTAATTTCCCAAGCCGTTTTTAAATCTATAATGTACTGTTTTTAGGAGTTGGTATCACACACGAATAAATTACAAGATGGGTTTATTGACTCCTCGTCATATCTTCCTAATTCCATAGATATCTTATTTACACCTTGTGCGATATTTGATTGCTGAGAAAACTTGGTTTTAGAGAATAACTTTTTACGTCTTTTATACGTTTTTATACGTTTCTTTCCGAGCCCTTAAGCCTCCACGTCTCTCTGTACAGCATGAACATATCGATTTCAATGTAGTTCGCCAACCTAGTTTTGAGGACAATTACCTTCCCGCAACGTCGTAGTTTGTTTGAAGATGGCGTTTCTATTACATCATTCATTTATTTTATCTAATAACCATGGCATGCTGCGAACGTGATTTGATCCAGTATAATTAAGGAACATTTTAGACAATAGTTTGTCAAGTTAATTTCTTAAAGCACTTCAATCTTATAAAACAAATATTTTTCTTTTGAAGTTGACTTGTATCAACCGTTCAGAATAATACAAAATCAATTTAAAATTTAAAATTAATATACAGTGCTCACAATCCATATAAGCTCGCTTACTTGCTTGCTTGCTTATTTCGGGTGGTTTTCCCGAACCATGACAGCTTTCCATTTCCTCCTGTCCTGCATCGCCGTTCCCAAGTTAGATGCTTCCAATCCGGTGTCTTGCTTGAGTACATCTACATATGTAAGGGGTGGTCTACCAGGGTTTCTTGTTCCACTGACCTAAGCATACGGGTGTAACAACCATCCAGCTCTTATAGTTTGGGGGTTATGGGCGTTATTAGACGTTTCATACAAAAAGCTCGTTTAATTGTCTTTTTTTTTTCAAGACCATGAAGACCATAAATACAACAAGGAACCAAACTAAAGTCTACAAAAATACGAAGAACATTATGGACTTCACCAAATGTTCGCCCTTGTGTTTATAGAAGGGATTAAATAGAGAGAAATCACACACCAATTATAACTGGTGAACAAAATAGTTTCATTTGCAATGGCTTAATATTTGTCCGTATTAAAGTGAAATAGAGTTTCAGGTTTAGTAATAAGTTAATGAAAAGTAATAAATCATGCATTTACCTAATACAGCACTGCCTATTAAAGTTAGCAACTATTTTAAATTATTGCGATATGGTAGTTCACATCATCTTGCGAATGGTAGTAAGCTTTGGCAACAATTGTATTGATCATCTAACAGCGAATGTGTAGAAGAATACAAATATCACATATATACTTTTTGTATGTCCCGTGGTTCTTGAGTTATGTTGTTAAGAGGGCTGAAACAACAGCAATTTTGTAAAGCGTACATAACTGGTTAACAACAATAAATCAAGCCAGTTTTCAAAGTATATGATTTGTAGAATGAACTTTCAATAATATATTGATTTAGATAATGAAAATTGATTTTGGCTGCTTCGACCCACAATACCTCGTCTACTCTTATAGGAATTGATTTCCGACTTAATTTTGCCCTTAAGGGATGGGGTATGAACGTTTGGGCAGTATTTATTGTGGACATTAGAGCATCAGACATATCGAATTGCATTTTGAATACTAAGAGTGTCCTTCTGAGATCAAATAATTTGGATTTTTTGAAATTCGCAATGTAATACACATTTAAAATCATTAAAAATTGATATTTTTGTTATTTAACAGTACTCGAAGTATACTTTACAAATCTGATGATTTATACTTAAAGTGTATGTAGGTGGGATGAAAAGCCGACGATCAATTGAAAATTTTGACCTTTTGTATAATTGGATTTTATCCATATATCTTTAATATGAAAGGTCACAATTTTCATTTGATCGTTGGCTTTTCCTCCCAGCTACATACACTTTAAGAATATATCATTAGATTTATAAAATTTACTTCGAGGACTGTTATATATCGAAAAGGTGAAAATATCAAATTTTAATAATTTATCATAAAAGTTGTATTATATCGTGAATTTCAAAAAATAAAAATTATTTGATATCAGAAAGACATTCTTCGTATTCAGAATGCAATTCGATATGTCTGATGTGCTCTCATGTCCCACAAAAAATACTGTCGAAACGCTCAAAACGATCAATTCCAGATCCCTTAAGAATCCTATGGGACGTTCTTAAATTTATCTGTAATTCATGTGAAATATGACTATGTATTTTACAGTTTCGTATACTCGTGTTTAATGATAATTTACATTTCACATATTATTACTATTTGCGAGTAGCAATCTGTTTGACCAGTCATTACTTTTTTGATGTCATCCTTTATGGGCGTGTAGTAATTAAACAAATGCCATTATCGTCTTGCTGTATCTTTCTTCTTTGTACAAACGTCAATGGCGGATTGCGAATTCGACACCGAACCAGGATGAGTTAAACCAAAAGATTGTCAGACTCACAACTACTGTGATAGTTCGTAGGGCAGTAGATTACCACATATCACACATTTTAAACTTCATAATTATAAGTTTCGCTTTTTTATTTGAAATATCAGTCCCAACTTCAACATTTGGTTCTTAAATTAGTGTCTTATAAGGATGTTATCCAAACACAGTGGTGTATTACAAGGATGTGCAAACTTTGGCAAAATACTGGGGAATCTATCAACAATATTGAGAGCGTATAATATTGCGCATGATTAGCCTTAACTCACCAGACTCACTAAAGCTATATTGAATAAATACTACCTTGAATTTTAAAGCAACCTTAACAGCACTGGTACACGTTACAGTAACAGATCCAAAGACTTGTGTAAACGTGGCGCTGTCAATGCGTGGCGCTATTTCACTTGTGGAATCCTGCAGTCGGAATTCTGGAAATTTGCAAGCATTATAAAAATTACAAGTTAGTACGAAAAAGGAGTCTTAGTGTGATTAGTAACTACGTTCGCAAAAAGTAGTACATTTCTAAACATGAAGAAATGTGCGGCCCTCATTGACTGAAAGACGTTATCAGTTTCTTATCTTAACCAAAAAGGAAGGAAAACAAAATACGTTGCGTAATATGTACGTCTGCGGTGCTCCTTTTTCTACATTGTTTTATGTTGACTTGAAAGTACAAGAGATAAGTTGATTCTACAAATGAAACATTCTTCGCCCACTTACTGAAAGGCAGTTGCTTAGAACAAGTGAACCGTGATGATGGTAATAAATAAAGAAAATAGATCAATATTAACCGTTTTTGTGAGTGAAAAAGGTTAAAATGCATTCTGCGTTTGCAAAACCATTTTACTTTTTGCTAGGCAAACTATCGACAAATTTTTCTTTAAAATACTAAATCAATTCTACTGGGAATTGAATTCCATCACATGTTTACCACTTGGTAAATAAACAGTAAGAAATGCGAGTGGAGCACATAACATCCTCTGATATTTTAATGTATAAATCAATGTATGTATCTTCACAGAATGCTGATTGCGTTTTAAAGTAATGACTTAAAAACTGTAAAATAATATATAGAGCTGTCTTGCATCTATCGTTTCACGGGCGATATCATTATTTTAAGTAAAACAACGGGCGAATCTCAGTTGTTTTATGCCAAATTCTACATACAATAGGCTATCATTTACTGAAGGTCTGGCATACTTGGTTCTAAAGTTATGAAGTTTTTGATATCTATGTTCTTATGTATTTTCTTGTTTTTTACTCCACATTTTTACCTCATTTATCTCAGTTTCAAATTTGCCGCCTTTGGCCCCCCTCGTGTCACAAATTAAAATATTAATAATAAGTATACCAAATTTTAAACAAATTAAATCCTACATTTTACAAGGAATTGCCCAGGGTTTAGAATCGATTAGTCCCTTTGTTGTTCAAATAGCGCGTACGAGTATCGCGTCGACTTGCACTCGCTGAACCGTGTTATATCGTGTCTTATCACACGACTAAGAACCAATAAGATTGCAGGAACTTTCCCATTAATGTCCCATTAAAATAGTAATGTGGCATTATGTACACATGTTGTTATAGATAATAATTAAAAGAACATAAACAATTCCAAGATTTGAAATCAGTAGCTTTTATAGCAAGAACTATTTTAGTTAGTACATAGTTTACCATTTACGATCGTGCCTTGATTTTCAATTATTTATTTCATTTGATTTTATACAATGAATAATAAAGACTCTGTATTGACACGAGAATTCTCAATATGTCTGGGTTATTTGACACTTAATAGGAGAAACACCTAAAAGAATACGGGGTGACACATTTAGATTACCCCGTCAGCACAGGAAAGACAAGCTATGTGATCTGCGAACCTGAGATTGCCGGAAAGATAAAACTGCATTAAAATATAACTGAAGTGAGAAAAGGGCAAACATGATCGCAATATTGGAATAAAAACGACGGCACTTTCAGAGTGCACAATGTTTATTTTGAAAACATTCTGAAGCAAAGTTAAAAGCGGTGTACATTTTAATAGTATATATAAAACCAGTGGTTTTAAAGGTGTATAGTTGCAGCATCGTTAATGTTATGTTCTAAACTTTTGTTTGTTTTGTCTCGTTCGTTTGTTGTTGTTTTTTCGTGTGTTTGTTTGTTTTTTGAAATTGCATTTTCATCTTAAAATTATCTAAAGGTTATATACGTGAATATTTAGTATAGTGCAATAAATGATATAAATACAAATATTTAATGTTTATGAGTACAATGGTAAGAATATTTTCATGAGGTGAAATATGGACTGCTCCAACTCGGCAAAGCCTTGTTTATATTTCACCGAATGAAAATATTCTTTCCATTGAACGAATAAAACATTCAATATTTGTTTTATAAAACTGAATATAAAATTCTTTCTTCCACTTAAAGGAGGATTTCGTGATCCTAGCATCCTCTTTTTATGACATTTTTCAGTAGATATCCACGAAAAAAAGCTCGTTTCCAAAATTTCAGTTGATTCCGATTTTGCGTTTGCGAGTTATGCATGATTATGTGTATTACACTGCTCCATAGACAATGTGTTGTAATTTCGTTCTGGTGCACCAGAACGAAATTCAAATTTGGCGATATTTTTGCTAAACGAATTAATCTGCAAGAAATATTTGGTACATAAACATTATGTAGCCAGAGGTATCCAGTGGTGTAAAAATCTCAACTTTTGTTGGGAAAAGTGGGGGGATGAGGCTGTGGATCACGAAATGCCCTTTAATATAATAAATCACCAGGAAAACAAAATAAAAATACTACAAATTGTATTTATTTAAGAAGCGACACCCACACCTAATTGGCGAGTCAAAATGGTCAGCGTTGTCAGCGTCTGTCAGCGTTGCCATGGTAGCTGCGCGCCAGTTCAATGGAAAAGGGACTATTGCACTGGCGCGGATGGTGCAATAGTTTTTCTGCCGAAAGCAGTATGTATTGGAATTGGAACTTGAAACACGACTATTGGGCGAAATAATAGCCGGATTGACATGACAAATCATTCTGTCACTCAGGTTTGGGCTACGTTTTCCATGTTGCCACAAAGTTTTTACGGTACAAAGTGCTCAATGTGTCTGCATGTCGGGCTAATGAATAATATGCATTAGAAAAAAAAATGGCAGGGACGGTCATAAATTCTTTATACGGGGTTGTAGTAAAATGTTTGCCTTGAAGAGTGATTATAAAAAATGTTTGACTTGATTCTGGACTTTGAAAAGAATATAAAGCTTTGAATGTGTAAAGTGTTTATTGTTTTAAAGAAGTTAATCTGAAATAAGGTATCTGTGAAGGATTTTAGGGATATTTAAAGGGCCTGCACCCCCCGTCTTACAAAAATGTCGAATTTTTTTGTGAACGGTACCTAAATAGTTCAGCCTGAGACGAATATTTAGGGGAGATCGGGGCAAAGTGGAACACGGGGCAAAGCGGAATCATCAGTCGGCTGCGGAGCAGGTGACTACAAGCTCCTATCTTTGGCTGCATCCTTTTTTGTACTTTGTGTACTTAACCCTCTATCTTTTTAACCAAATATCCCACAGAGTCGTGCGATATGTCAAACTTTTCCTCTGGTCATAAAGAACAAAAAAGTCAGTAGTCACATCTCTGTAGGATCATTGGTTAATGAGATATAGTGACTTTTTTGTACTTTATGCACCAAACCCTCTATCTTTTTAACCAAATATCCCACAGAGTCGTGCGATATGTCAAACTTTTCCTCTGGTCATAAAGAACAAAAAAGTCAGTGGTCACATCTCTGTAGGATCATTGGTTAATGCGATTAGACTTTTTTCTCCTTTGTGTACTTAACCCTCTATCTTTTTAACCAAATATCCCACAGAGTTGTGCGATATGTCAAACTTTTCCTCTGGTCATAAGGAACAAAAAGTCAGTGGTCACATCTCTGTAGGATCATTGGTTAATGAGATATAGTCAAATTTGTGTACTTTATGCACCAAACCCTCTATCTTTTTAACCAAATGTCCCACAGAGTTGTGCGATATGTCAAACTTTTCCTCTGGTCATAAGGAACAAAAAAGTCAGTGGTCACATCTCTGTAGGATCATTGGTTAATGCGATATAGTCACTTTTTTGTACTTAATGCACCAAACCCCCTATCTTTTTAACCAAATATCCCTTTTTTGTACTTTGTGTACTTAACAATCTATCTTTTTAACCAAATATCCCACAGAGTCGTGCGATATGTCAAACTTTTCCTCTGGTCATAGAGAACAAAAAGTCAGCGCTCACATCTCTGTAGGATCATTGGTTAATGAGATATAGCACTTTGTGCATTTAACCCTCTATCTTGTTAACCAAATATACCACAGAGTCGTGCGATATCTGATATGTCAAACTTTACCTCTAGTACGTGAAGACGGCCTGATTGGCGCGAGGTTCATATCGGTGCGTATGCACCAAATATGTATCTTGTAAACCTTAAGTTTTGCCTTGCCTTGCTTCGTAATCCTGTTTGGGCTGGACACAAAAAAATGTTCCACTTTTCCCCAGTTTCCCATAGGTATATTCGTTTTAAGCTTACTGATATACAGGGATTGAATACGAGTGTCACGGCCCTGGTTAGTGTGCATTCAAATCAGAGATCCCTGTTCAAGGCCATCTTACTTAGCCGTCGGAAATGATTGCAAATTACACATTTGTAATCATTTTGACCACAAAATATGATGTGAAAACACAGGTAAGCAATGAGAACAAGTCCTCAAACATTTGAAATTTGTAGCTTACTACAACCTGAGATGTACTCATATATACCATGTACATGTCAGATGTACGGTATATTGTATTGGCAAATATCCATAAAAGCGTTCATTATAAAATTATTTTGATAAATTGTCACATTTTATGCCATGTATTAATATCCTTAAAACTAACCGGTGGATTTGCGAACAATTTGTCGACATAAATGACCTTCGCGGAGAAAAACGGTAGCCCAAAATGGGTTATATTTGGTAATATGCAGACGAATGGTCAAATTAATAGAAAAATACCTGTGATAAATTTATCTGTACAAATTGTCGCACTACGAGTGACATATGGTATATTTGCAACCCTACTGTGGATTTGCAAACAATTTGTCGACATAAATGACCTTCGCGGAAAAACGGTAGCCCTAAATGGGTTATATTTGGTAATATGCAGACGAATGGTCAAATTAATAGAAAAATACCTGTGATAAATTTATCTGTACACATTGTCGCACTCTGAGTGACGTATGGTATATTTGCAACCATGTGGTGGATTTGCGAACAATTTGTCGACATAATGATGTTCGCGGAGAAACTGTGGCCCAAAATGCGTTATTTTTGGTAATATGCAGACGAATGGCCAAATTAATAGAAAAATACCTGTGATAAATTTATCTGTACAAATTGTCGCACTACGAGTGACGTATGGTATATTTGCAACCCTACTGTGGATTTGTGAACAATTTGTCGACATATTAATGACCTTCGCGGAAAAACGGTAGCCCAAAATGGGTTATATTTGGTAATATGCAGACGAATGGTCAAATTGATAGAAAAATACCTGTGATAAATTTATCTGTACACATTGTCGCACTCTGAGTGAAATGGTGGTCCAAAATGTGTTATTTTTGGTAATATGCAGACGAATGGCCAAATTAATAGAAAAATATATACCTGTGATAAATTTATCTGTACAAATTGTCGCACTCCGAGTGACATATGGTATATTTGCAACCCTACTGTGGATTTGCAAACAATTTGTCGACATAAATGACGCTTGGGATAAATTATTAGAAAAAAAGGGTTTTTTTGCCTAGTCCTTTTTAGTACTTTTTTTGGTCCTGGTGACAACCCTGCAAGTAGGATATTTCACATTGAAATTGTTTTGTTTAGAAAGGTGATTATTTAATTTTAAAAAGAGGGGTCAACCATGTCTGTAGGAAAATAATTAGCAAAGCTATGGGCAAATGTATTTTGCCAAATTCTGTGACCATCATTGACGGTACCTTACAATGAATTACTGTACAAAAAAGCAAGTACCCATTATGCAACATTTTTCAGCACAGCAATCAATTTTACAGAAAAGAGATTTTATTTGAAAAAATCATACTATCACTGTATGATAATGTCTGTATCAAGGTTTACCAATTGACAATTTTGACTTTCAACCTGAACTTTCTGGTGTCCAAATTTCAATTTTATTTGTATTTCCTACACAGTTATTAAGCTATTTCTGTGGTCACAAGTTGGGAGTTGAAGGAGGCCCTCTATTATCTATACGCATCCATGGCACATGATACGTGATTATACCCTAGTTTCTTTGTGTGTAGCCTTCTTCACTCTGTACGAAGGCTACAGCATCAATATATTGAAAAATGCAGGGTCCATCGATCATGTCAGTAAATGAATATTTTGTTTTGGGACTGATTATTCGGACTACCACCCGGCATGCAGGTATTCCTGCATTAAATACATCAGAATTATTACCATTGCAAGATGGCTTAAAGCTAGCATTTCAAGTATCTCTTATAAGCTAATAACAAATGGTGCCTGCTGGAATCTCTTGAGGCATTGTCTTTTTTAAAGACATTTCTTGTTTTCTATAAATAGCAAATATATTCAATTGTAATTAACCAATCATATGGTAAGAATCTTTGAATGAGTTATATAAAAAGTATTAATGTCAAATTAAATGTTAATAAGAGTTGCAAATGTGTCATGACTACGCATGGGATAAGGAAAATAAGCGTATTATTGTGGTAATAACTTTTACCAAATCCCGGGTCTCGAATGAAACAAAACTGTACATCAACGCATTTTCTTAAATTAGATACAGCAGCAATAACATTCATACGTTCATTCCATTTCTATTATGTGGTAATCTAGCTGCTATTATGTATTGCTATGATTTCAATAATATGTTTAAAACTTCAAACATTTTGATGACAGTTATTTATTTCTCTTACAATTTGATAACTTTTTGGCGAAAAAAAACCCCCGATTGATATCGGTTGTGTAGGGACACTGATAGCCTCGCTCTATCCGTATCATCACCAAAAGCACGATCAAGTAAAACGAGCAATAACCTGATGCTTTACCAGTGGCGTAGATTTCTTTTTGACATTGGGGGATGAAGTTGGAAAAAAATCTTGAAGTATAGTCAATCCAGCACCCTTTGGCGACAAAATTAGTTTATGATATAAATGCGCGCGAAGTGCGTGAAAATTTTTGCTATTTTGAAGCTAAACTGATGAAATATGGTGTAAAAGTAGATTAAATGCGCGCGAAGCGCGAGAAAATTTGCACTTTTGGGGCTAAAATGTGCAAATATGAGGTTAATTTGGTCAGAAACCCATTATCAGGCGTCAACATTGGGGGATGATTGTATGGACCATCCCCCTGGCAAAATATTGGGGGTAAATCCCCCATCCCCCCCGGATCTACGCCTATGTGCTTCACTGTCTGACTGAATTTCTCTCAGTTTGCCAGGACATTTATATAATTAAATTATAGTTATTGATTTCAGAAGCCATATTTATGACCTAAGTCCAAGACCCTAGATAAATCGTTCCGTGGTTTAAAAAAAGAGTTTATTCACAACAAAGTATATTTTACTGGCAATTTTTTTTACTGGTAAAACAATTTTTGAATATATCGCACTTCGCTATTACGTTCACGCGGTACCTCTGCATTGAACTATAGAGCGATTGCGATTTCCAAACGTACGTATCGAACGTACGTGGAATCTATTCAAAATCACTCTCCTGTGACGGGATTTTAAATAGATTCCACGTACGTTCGATGCTACGTTTGGAAATCGCAATCTCTCATATCATGCTAATCACTTGCACCTGTAAGATCAGTATATTTGAAATGAGCGGTATTGTATTCAATCTATGATTGCTGACACAGGTGATGAGTACAACCTGCTTGTAGTGCAGCGCGATATATTCCAAAATCGTTTTACCCTACTGTTATGATAATTAATCCGATTATTACATCACTTCGAATAGTATAAGTATACGCTGGCGAAGTTACGTAATTAATCGGATTAATTACCATAGCAATAGGTGAAAACAATTTTGATCATATCGCGCTTCACTACAAGCAGGTTACACTCATCACCTATATATGTATGCAATCATAGATTGAATACAATACTGGTCTTTTCAAAGATACTAATCTTACAGGTGCAAGTGATCAGCATGATATGGTTCAATGCAGAGGTACCGCGTGAACGTACAGTGCAGTGCGGTATATTCAAAAGTTGTTTTCACCGGTTGCTATGGTAGTTAATCCGATTATTACGTAACTTACGCCAGCGTATAGTGAAAAAATTTCCGTTTCATTTTCAAATCTAATGAAACCAATACAGGAGCAATACACGGATTAAGTATTTAATCTCGAAATTGATTGAAAAAAGTTTTAACACAAAAGATTTCTTTTTATTATTTGAGCCTTTTATAGTGCAACGAACGGTCATATACAAATTGGATTCTATTTCGGGCATTTTTCAATATATTATTGTATTTTTATTTTGTTTCCCTTCCATAACAGTAATCAAATGTAATCCAGCCTTTAGCTACAGATGTAATAAACCGCTAATGAATGCGCAGATTAAGGATAGCAAAAAGCGTGTTTTATATTTTCTTTCAATCGAGAATACTTTTGCATTATAGAATTGAAAAACAACAACAATATGCCTAGCGTGCTTCAGTTATCGTTATAAAAGCAAACTTGTCTCGAATTGTGTTATTTCTTGCTATTTGCGACACATTTCTGCCTAAAGCTATGTTGATTATTTTCTTTAATATGTGACCCGGCAGCACAAACGAGCCGTAAATTCCCTAAATTGTATTCTGAGTTATGGTGTAAAATGTGTACGAAGGTCGTATTCATCGGTCACTTAAGCTGGCGCGACATCTGTCTTATTTGGATAGTCACAACACCAATCAATAATCCTATTATTGAAGTGGATAATAAGCTTCTACCTTAGATGACTATAGAACTTTTAATAGCTCTGGTCTTTGTTTGCTTTTGATAAATCCTTTTCAAGTGGTGGGTTATTTGTATAGGTATGCATAACCAACAATTTACAATGAGAGAACTTTCGTAAACCTCGTTGACTTGGGGATGATTTGAAATGACCGCCAATTATGACTGTTTGATATTTATTGCCAGCAATGTGGAAAAAGAGACACACATAGAAACCAAAAAGCTATAATTTTGTTGAAGGAGCAAAGTTTAACTAACCATAACTCCGCTTCTGGATATCGTTTGAAGTCAAATGATATACCATTTTTAAGTTTATGATGTTTAGTTTTTAAACACGAAATAAAACAAAATTGACCGGGGGAGGAATTTACGGCTCATTCGCCGTGGACGGTCACATATAGTGCTATTGCTGCTAAAACCTAAACAACAACAAAACAAGAGACATTGTTGTACTGAGAATTATGTACCATACTCGAATCTCTTTGATAATTTCTTCAATTCCATTCCTATTTTGGATAATATAATGTTGATAATGATAACAGCTCCAAGCACAATTTTTCTTATAGCTTGAACTTAGTTACCTGATGGGAATTAATTCAAATATGTACATTTCTAACGGCTCATGCATCGTAGGCTACTTGTCACAGGGATCAAAACGATGGTTGAACAACTAAAATCTTATACCATTCGGGAACGTATAACCAAATTATACTAATAGCTCTCTTGTTGTAAAACCATTTTATCATTTTATCAAAAATGCGAGCGGTAAGGAGTTTGTTACATTCACCCCTGTGGTTGTCAGATCATCAGCCGTGCAATGATAATAGAACTAATTGTGACGTGTCATGTCAAAAGCAGACACTTTTGGGCAGGATCATAAATGGAGAAATAGCCAAAAATCTGCCCGGGGTGATTTTTTTCACAATTTGGGTTTGTTGCGAATTTGTGATGTTATTATTGTCTGATAGCTTCAGACTGGAAGATAAACTGGCATCTGGTATTTTTTGAGACATTTTTCAGGATAATTCCTACTCTTAACATTGTCAATAATATTTTTAAAGGCTGATAAAATTTCCAATTTTATAATACCATAACTTACGAATTCAATATCTTCGCTTAGGAATGTCCTATTTCGTTGGGGAAAACGGCGTTGTGGAGAAAAATATCTCTATATTTAAGATATGTAAAAACCTCAAAATTGATAACCTGCCCAAAAGTGTCTGTTTTTGACATGACACGTCTCAATTGTTGACTATTACTACACCGTGAACAAATATTGTGGAGCCACCATTCACATCTATGTAGATTATAGACTGCGCCAAGAAAATATCTAAACAAAAATTCAAATTTTAAAACTAAATCTAAAACTGAAAAATAAAACAATAGATGAACTAATCCTGCACATTATAACACCACATTGAATCCAATGCGACCTACAAAAATAAAGTTACAAGCCTTTGAATAAACAAAGATCCGGTTTTAAAAGTGACAAACTGGCCTGTACAAGGCGGAACGATTGCAACAAGCGCAACAAAGAGACAACATACGAGGGTTGGTCAATAATATCCCGCAACCATTATTTATCTCCGCTCATGCATGACTTATATGACTGTTACTTACGATCAATAAAGCTTGTACCTTTGTCTTTCAAAACGCACAACAATTAGTATCAGAGTACCTTTAATTACGTAATCTCATTTGCATAAAGTCATTGCTATATGTACACTGACAATAATTGTCAACATTGGCGAGAAAATTTAATTGGCTTTGAGGAACGTGTAATAAAAAGAAGCAGAAGTAAGTTTACAAGCCTTATTTTTGGTATGAGGTAATCTGAGTATATTCAATTGATAATTGTGAAAAAAAGAAATGTATCCGTCAACAGATATGGAAAGGGACCGTCTTTGAACTTCACCAAAAATAGGCCTATAACAACAAGCAAAAATGGTGTGAAAATCGCGAAAAAGAGACCACACGGCGGAAGAAAGAATCTTAATTATCTCCAAAATAAAACAAAACCAAATATGGTTATTGGTATGGTATTAGAGATCATAGTCAGGACAATAGAATGTGTTGCAACAAACATAGAAATATGCGCATGCGTTGATGGTATGCATGATTGAAAGTACCAAAAATGTATGAAAAAAGTAAAAATTCATCAAAAACGCGCTAAAAATATGACTAATACAAGGTTTGCGGAACAGTAGCTGTGTGAGTGAATTGCTATACCAAATCTTATGCTAAAATTAGACACACCTTTCGAAATTCAAATTTCTTATTCAATCCAGAGCCTCTCTATGGTGTGCTACTATAATTACAAAAACAAGACCTTTTGAAATTAAGAGTTCATTAAGAAAGAAATGTTTATGGTTTCACCACTGGGACCTCCCTTTTTTATAATCAGTAGATACCCAATCAAACCAGGTACCATTGGTTAAATTGCATCATCGATTAATCTTTCTATCTCTTATTATGTAAAGAACAATGGGTGATAAAGCCTACTCAAAATTGGAGATATTCAACACGATTTCTTTTCTTTAATAAAAATGGTATAATGTCTAAAAGAGTCCAGCATCATGCCTATGTTATTGGTCTATAAAGCTGCAAAAACCGTGCCAGATTCTATACTTTTATTCTCGAGATATTTGGAATTATGTAACAACACCTCAATTTGGCGCGAGATTTTCATGACTACTTTTCACCATAAATCAGGCAGTGCCCATACGCTATTGTGTTTATGCTAATGTCATTACGTAATCAAGCATTCAGCATCGCTAATACATATTTGTTTTGAAAGACAAAAGTACAAACTTGAATTTAGCGTAAGTAACAGCCATCCAAGTCATGCATGAGCGGAGATACACCATAGTTGCGGGAACTTATTGACCAGCCCTCGTAGTTTCTTCAGTCAAGCTTTATTTAAAGCGGTAAGTTTTGATTTTGGTTTTGCCGCCTTTGTACTTTTCACATTTATTTTATTTTTCAGTTATTTTGATTCAGTTTCTCTTGTTCCTTTTCATTTGTTTCAAAATTAGGATTTTTGTCCAAGTTTCGGATACTTTTTGGCGCTGTATATATTTAGCAAACAATGAATCCATAAGAAAGCGAGGTTGGCAATTTGCATGAGCGGTTCCATAACGTGTTTTTTTTTTCAATCTATATATATAGGATCAAATTGTCTCATTCAATGTTTTGCCTCGTCTTTATTTTTAAGCAGAAGATAAAACAATTAAACATGCCCATGAAGTTAATTTAGTAACAAATGCAATGATAATCTCCTTTCATTGAAACAGGTGTTAAGACTATGTTGTGATAATCGGCAGAAGAATCCTCAGTAGATTTATGTGAATTCCAATAAGATAGCTTTTCAACGTTCCGCACGTGGCGAAAGGTTTTTTTTTATACCTATGACAAACCTTTAAGGGTATACGAGGTATTGTTGGTCGAAGCAGCCACAAATTCGATTTTCATTATCTGAATCAATATATTATTGAAAAATAACACTTTGGTGGTTTGCAAACGTTCATTCTACAAATCATATACTTTGAAAACTTGCTTAATTTACTGTTGTTAATGAGTTATGTACGTTTTACAAAATTGTTGTTGTTTCAGCCCTCTTTACAACATAACTCAAGAACCACAAGACCTTTGGTTGTTATTTTCACCATCACTACTCATTGATTTATAATTGAAAGCACAGCTCTTGTGATAATTAGTTTATACCTAACCCACAAGGCATATATCTTGCTATTGTATTTATTATTATTCTAAAAATTTAAAGTCTAAAGTTTATCATAATTATTTAATACTAACTTCTGTAAAGGGTGCCACAACAACACGCTCTGCGTTCAGTGGCATCCTCATCATTTCACCATATTAATACGATGTTTGTAAAAGCTTTTTTATATTATATTTATTTAATGGATGAATTTGATGAAATAAAACTGAACTGAACTGAACTGAACTGAACAAAAGTATATCTGTGATATTTGAATTCTTCTACACGCTCGCTATGAATTGAGCAATGCAATTTTTTTTAAAGCTCACTACCATTCACAAGATGCTGTGAACTACATTTTTTTTGCTGCTTCGACCAACAATACATCGTATACCCTTAAAAGGAACACTTCCCTGAAAGGAATGATAAGACAAATTGAATTAATATTTCAAACTAAGTATCACATAGTTTCACGTCATCTCGTTTTTGTTTTCTTTCACCCATGTTTTCAGGATGTAGATATTGAATAGACACATTATAGGGAATATGAGTCGTAATAGCTGACCTCTGCTAAAAATACAAGATTGTACAAACTGGCACTGATTGTGTGTATTGTGTTCAATTCTCCTTTTGCAGCAAGTGCCGACAACAAATTAGTTGTTCGCGCAAATCACCAATGCGAATGCAATATTTTCCTTGAGCAATTTCAATTATTCCGGTTTTAAAGCGAATTTGGAACAAACAACAGAGTTAAGGTTATTCAATGGGTTTTTTCAGGTGCTTGATTCCAGAGGGGCGTACGGTTGCTAGTAACAGAGAGGAGAACAAAGAAGAAAGAAAGGAAAAAGAAGAAATTCAACCACACAGGGATTCAACCCATCAGGTTTGAATCTCAAAAGAATTCAAAGTCTAGCCCTCTAGTCGACTAGGCCAGAAAAGAACGTGCGCAATGCTTTGATCTCAAAGCGAATATATTTTAGGCAATAAGGCCAAAAAAAAAAAAAAAGGTTTGTCTCACGAACCCGCGCGCATAAGTATGTGAAAGCGATACAGCGCGTTTGTCTACGCGCTGACCGCCTTTTTAAAGGTTTTTTTTTTTTCCCCCGATTTTTCCGGTTCCCGATAGTTCGACCAACGTAGTAAAATTTCCTCAATGTCAGAAAACCATCGAAAATGTCAGGCAGCGCGTATGCCATTAGTGTTGCAGATAGCCCGTAACCCACACCGTAGCCTCAGTCTCGCTAGTTTCACGCCATCCTTGCAACGGCACGGAGCGTAAAGCCGACGAAGCAAAGTGGATGCAATATAAAAGGACTTAGCCTATGGAGAACTCTGCGATCGAGTGAAGCCATGTTGTTTTCATAAATTTTTGTATTTTTTGTAGCTGTTTTTAACGAATTTTTTACCGTTTATTTCAACATGATTGTTCGTATTCGTATAGTTAAAACAGGGGGACTGTGCTGAGGAATTGGGCACTGCATCGGTGCGCCGATTCGGTTACTCTGAATGCCCTAAAAAATGAGTTGGTGTCGGGGCGAAGCTGTAACCCGTATTTTCCGGCAAGAATACTTGATACTTTACTTGATTACAGAATATTAACATTGTAAATTTGTTGCTTCTCTTTCATTGTAAGACCACTTGTAGTTTTCCAATACCTGTCTTGTGATTTTCATTTGTCTCAGGCTAAAAAACCCAAAAAACGCATTAGCATAGCTTCTAAACCAAAAAAAAAAAAAAAAAAAAAAGCATAGCACTTAGCTTTTTTGGCAAATGTTCGTGAGACAAACCTTTTTTTTTTTTTGCCTAAAGTGACGCCAACCACATCCACAGCTAGGCTAATATAATATACAAACTTGTCAGCCTGGAATTTAGGACGTATCAATGGCCAAAACACCTTGATATTTGCTATTTGCAAGACTAGCTTTAATTTTGAAGTGACGTTGAATTGGGATAGCGAGTGGCATAATGTGCATCATCCTGGCCGTCTACATTGTACATGCAAAAACGAATGTACCCTTACAGAGTAAGGCGTAAGTTCATCGTTTTTCCTGGTTGCCGGGTCGAATCAGATGTGATGCACTATTTTTGGTGTGCTTTTTTGTTTGTTTGTTTATTTTTTGGTTTGTTGTTGTTGTTGTTGTTTTGTTTTTTTGCTTGTTTGTTTTTGTTTTGTTTTGTTTTTTGCTTTTTTTTTCAACACTTGTGTGCGCTATTTGGGCTGCGGAGAGATTAAAGATTAATAATTATTTTCAGAATACAGAGCTGGTAATTTTACAACAAAACAACTTTGGCCTCTAAGTAGAACAACTTGTTATTTAGCCGACTTCTAAAATAAACCTCTCACAACTTTCTCATCTTGTCTGGAAATCATGATTTTGTTTTGGATATAATGTGACAAACCGTAATGATCCCTGATCCTCACTTAGTCTTATTTTTCCCCCTTAACATATTTTTCATTTGCAATTTATTTTATTCGCATCTTAAGCATTATAGTCACAGGTAAAATCGAGTTAAGATTAAGTTAAGCGAAGTGAATCATGACATGCGTTTGTGATATATTTATTATTCGTTTTAAAATTTTGAAATATTAAGTTCCAATCAGATCACGTCTTTAGTCTCAGACACCTGATGGCATAATGGACTCGTCTCACAGACCTGTTAACAAGCTGTCAGGTGTGCTCTAGTTTCATAGCCTAACTAGAACGCCATATCCTTTGAAAAATAACAAGAAACACGCTATTTATTTTTCAGGTGTGGACCAGTTTTTATCTACCAGCACTTCATATCCCCAAAAGAAGGAACGCTCGGCGTGAGTTGTTTTCACGTTCATAAATGCACTTTTGGTTCCACTTTCAATTACACTCATAGTTTGTTTTATTATTGTCTGCTAAAGTTTTATTATTTTATCACGAAGTCGGTGCTCCTCAGCACGTGCTAGAGAACATGAGAGCAATTAAAGACAACACAATATAACGATGAAATCGGACTGTCCTCTATTAATGTCATTGAAATATTGTGATAAATAATAGCAAGGTGATTCCACTAACCTGGCACTGTATTAATTTGTCGCTGTTAGATATGCGATTTGTCCGTGTTGTATAAAAGATTGGTGGACAAAGATACGACGATCATTAAAAATATCAAAGCTTTAGTGTGTCAGAAAATATATGTAACAAAGAAAGGCGTTAAAGCATATATCCTAATTTTGTAATTTCAAATTATGAAAATATAATACATACTGCAATGCTGGAAATCCTCATGTTTAGAGCGAATGTAAGCAAATTTTGCCTTTTTTAAGTCATTTCTTTACGGAACCTGTCATCCGGGAATTTCCGTCACTTTTTTCAATAAATCTTTCTCCTTGATGAGTATATTTTAATATCAAAACTCTTCTGTGACGTTAATTTTCGCTTTATACTGGCTGTTTGTGTCAAAATGATAGTTAAAATGTCTTTTAACGCTCTCTGGAAGTTAAGCATAGTTTTAGAAGAATAGGCTACTACTTACTAAATAAAAAAAACATTGCCTCTGTCAACTTGTACGATATGACAGCAGCAACATACACGTTAACCCAATTGACTGACCTTCTTATAAAAAAAAGTTTAAGGAATTAGAGCAATAAAGTGTTTTTGTAGCAAACTGTCAAACGGTAATGTCAAAAATGACCCTCATGTCCGGCATGTTGAGTTAGTTCTAATAAACCATCATCCATTTTTGAATTAGTGCCAATAGCGCAGAGGATGATATCGTTATGAGTTTGACAGACTGTCGAATACGGATTCGTCTCTTTATTTGTTGGTTCTCTTCAATTATAAAATAAAGGGATCACACACGAGAGCGAGAGGATATCATATTAATTATTGCACGGTGAAATGTACTTATCATCACTATGGTAAGTGAGAGAAAGAGGGCGGCATACAGGCTTCGTTAATAGTACACTATTCTAATCATTCAAGAGAATTCATGAGCAATATGAATTTCACATAGAACAGATCCATATTCAGCGCTCTGTCGACATCAATACCAGATGATTAAATTGTATATTACGATTATGTTATACGCTTAACCCTTGTCCTTTTTCATTTTTGGTTATGATGCTTTTCTAATGGGTGGGGCGTATGGGTTCTTGTACAGTACCAATCACTTTATACTGTATTGTATCAGTGGATAGCTATGGGTATTTTCTATCTATTGATACTAAAAAGGTACCAACATGCTCTACATCAGAGCCCTATGACGTCTTCATGTGAGTGGGTTATATGGCCATGTGCAAAACATAGGCAACAAAATGTATTTTTAGGAACTTTTCACCGGATTCTTGGCCAATTATGAATGCAATTGTAATCTAAACATCAAGTTTTAATCAATATCACTCTGAACTTATTTGTAAGAGCATAAATTAAAAAGGGCTGGTCGCCAGCCCCCTACCCTCGAAGTTTGACCGACCATCATATCACCAGGTACGGTGGTAAGTCAAATTTGTCTTTCACTAAAATCATGAAAATGAACGCGAAGGATGGTCTTACAATATGAAAGTCATTTGAGCGCTTACGAGATCAATTAAAGGCCCATTCAGTGATTTACTCATCCGGACGATCGCAAAAATCATCAAAATTCAGATTGTCATTATCCTAAATGTGGTTCAGCCGAAAGAAAAAAAAAATAAGGAATTTACATGAATCTGTAATTTAGTATTTAGTTTAGTATTTCAGTAGATATCCACTATCACGAAAAAAAAGCTTATTCCAAAATTTCAGCTGATTCCGATTTTGCGTTTGCGAGTTATGCATGATTATGTGTATTACACTGCTCCATAGGCCACTGATGTAATTTCGTTCTGGTATACCAGAACGAAATTCAAATTTGGCGATATTTTTGCTAAACGAATTAATCTGCAAGAAATATTTGGTACATAAACATTATGTAGCCAGAGGTATCCAGTGGTATAAAAATCTCAACTTGTTTTGAAAAATGTGGGGGGATGAGGCTGTGGATCACGAAATGCCCTTTTAACGCTACAGGCTGTATCAAAATGTGTGGTACCCATCAGTTTATGTCTTTCTTGAAAAGCCTGCTTCTTCGATTAGGATTAGGATTAGCATCAGAGAAAGAGTTTGTATTGAAGGTGAATGTTGTCAGTGAAATGATGTTGTAACTGCTGATCGAACTTATTCACAACATCTTTTTTGGTCCTATAGCGCTATCAGTGCCCGAAGAGGTACCGATGGCACTTTCTATCGTACCCTGAACATTTGAACAGTGCATTCGGTTTAATTTAAATGAAAAACAATAACAATATATGCAACTGTTAATTATTATACTCGATACAATTTATTATTTCTCCAGGGAGTGATGTTAAGAGTCATCGGTGGCTAACCGTGCACCGATAGTTCTATAGGACCAAATTGGATGTGGTGCCTTATGATTCTACATGACGTGTTTAGAACAGATTGCCTGAGTAGTTTGCATTTATTATGTCATTTTATGCAGCTTGCATTTTTTTAATTATCATCTTGATTATGTTCCGCATTGAACATCAATGATAAGAATATTAAGAAATAAGTAAATGGACTGTTTCTTGTCATGTTTACATTCAGATTTTTTTATGTTAAAGAAAGGTCACTGGATCGACAGTTATGCTCTAAGTAATGCCATTTCTTAATGCCATGTGGTGAAGAATAGAACTAAACCACGCATTATATATTTAAATTGCAAGGGTTATTGTACTACCTATTTCCTGCTTCTTAGGGTATAGCGTAAATAGTAACAAAAAAACCAAGTTGGTACTTAGTTTCCTGAGTGCCACAAGACAAAGCACCACTTTAACTTTATTTACCTGTAAGTGAAGTAGCAGCCATATTTCTTGAAAATACACAGAATCAGCTTTTATGAACGGGTGTCAGTAATTGAAAGAATTGATTTTAAAACTTTCAAAAAGACGAAACCTACAAGCATCGCCTTGTGGTTTCTTCCAAACACTGACATAACCAAATCTTTCATAATGGAATAACTACAAATGATCAACACGATTTCCTTTTTATCTCCTTCAATACATTACTTTACCAAGAGTATTTCTTTTATACTTCTTTAAAATGAGATTCAATCGTAACCGTAACTCAATATATTAACCTTGTTTAACCCCGGGATTAACCCTCGTCTATCACGGTATTTTTTTCTAGTTACATCCATTTTCCTATACACAATACACAGTGCTCTCACCATTGACATGTGACCTCTACAAACAGTGTATGTTAGAGGTATAGGGCATTGCCTGGTTAATGTCACTGTGTAAAAACTAACCGGCCAATATTTTTTGAACTCTCTGAAATTCTAGAAAATATAGTTTTGTAACATGTCCTATATTTTTTAACTAATTTAGATGTTTGGAAATACATGTATTCGTCCTTTTGTGTTTTAGTACGGAAGGGCTAGTGATGGCCTGCAAAATTCCCTGTGTAAATCGAATGCAACTTTTAGTGTCTATCACTCTTTTTGTGAACCGCTCCCTTCCGAAGGGCATTAAAACTAAACCACTTGACAGATATTTTTTGTACTTGCTGTCAATCAAGAATAATGTATACATTGCATGTAGGCTAAAAACTGAGTAGGTGGGGCATCTGTAAATGGTCGTACCTCCCTGATATGTAAATGACAGATAACAGCAAAAACAACTCCCAAATCTGTCCACAATCTTAATGCCATGTGGTGAAGAATAGAACTAAACCACGCATTATATATTTAAATTGCAAGGGTTATTGTACTACCTATTTCCTGCTTCTTAGGGTATAGCGTAAATAGTAACAAAAAACCAAGTTGGTACTTAGTTTCCTGAGTGCCACAAGACAAAGCACCACTTTAACTTTATTTACCTGTAAGTGAAGTAGCAGCCATATTTCTTGAAAATACACAGAATCAGCTTTTATGAACGGGTGTCAGTAATTGAAAGAATTGATTTTAAAACTTTCAAAAAGACGAAACCTACAAGCATCGCCTTGTGGTTTCTTCCAAACACTGACATAACCAAATCTTTCATAATGGAATAACTACAAATGATCAACACGATTTCCTTTTTATCTCCTTCAATACATTACTTTACCAAGAGTATTTCTTTTATACTTCTTTAAAATGAGATTCAATCGTAACCGTAACTCAATATATTAACCTTGTTTACCCCCGGGATTAACCCTCGTCTATCACGGTATTTTTTTCTAGTTACATCCATTTTCCTATACACAATACACAGTGCTCTCACCATTGACATGTGACCTCTACAAACAGTGTATGTTAGAGGTATAGGGCATTGCCTGGTTAATGTCACTGTGTAAAAACTAACCGGCCAATATTTTTGAACTCTCTGAAATTCTAGAAAATATAGTTTTGTAACATGTCCTATATTTTTAACTAATTTAGATGTTTGGAAATACATGTATTCGTACTTTTGTGTTTTAGTACGGAAGGGCTAGTGATGGCCTGCAAAATTCCCTGTGTAAATCGAATGCAACTTTTAGTGTCTATCACTCTTTTTGTGAACCGCTCCCTTCCGAAGGGCATTAAAACTAAACCACTTGACAGATATTTTTTGTACTTGCTGTCAATCAAGAATAATGTATACATTGCATGTAGGCTAAAAACTGAGTAGGTGGGGCATCTGTAAATGGTCGTACCTCCCTGATATGTAAATGACAGATAACAGCAAAAACAACTCCCAAATCTGTCCACAACTTTGGCCAGAGTCGGGGGATTTCAGGTTGGTAATTATTGATTGGCAAGTGACATATTTGGGCATAAGTGCAGCCCACCATTCAATGTGGAGGATGGATTATACTTTATCGGTTAATTTTGCTGGAGTAATTTCCTGTTAACCAGGTTAAAGTACTGCAAAGGTGGAATCATGTTTGCTGTGCAGCATAACTGCACTATACGCGGTTTACCAAGGCGTTGTTACTTCCGAAACATGCAGTGGTCAAACAGGGTTGATTACTGAAAATTACTTTAAACATCACTATTTGCTGCATATAAAGTGCTGTGACCATCATAATAATGCTAAAAGGGCTTTAGCGTTATGTGCATATAGGATTGTAATCAGACATGGATTAAACATGGAGGAGGGGTCTGTTTTGGGATTTAAAGGGGTAAAATTCTAAATGATTCAAAATATGATGGAGGTCATTAGAAGGTCACTAGGGGTCAACCAGAGGTCAAAAGGGATCAAATTCCAAATTTTATCCAACTTGAATGACAATTAGTATAATTTTGTATGTGATGTTGATATGATTCAAAACATGATGACGGTAATTCCAAGGTCATTAGAGGTCAACCAAAGGTCAAATTAGTTTATTAGATAGATTCTTATTAAACTGACATTTTTCACGATGTTGACAATTTTGTTCATAGAAATTTCAAGTTCATCATAGGTCATTTCAAGGTCATGACTGGAATTCGTGGCCTTATAAGCCCGCAACATATCTAGTCAGTCCAGCCGAACTTCGGATGGACTCTTGTATTTCAGCATTTACTTTCTTTCTTTTTTCTTTCTGTTAACATTTCATATAATTTGCTCCAGGTCCTTTATTATTTGACCGATTATAACCAAGAAAAAAGCTCCCCTGCCCAGGCTTGACAAGGTCATTAATTTCCGGTACATAACCAAATACCTTCAAAATTCTTCTTTGCCTACAGATTACAAGGTACAGAGATACGATTAACACATATGCATTGACACAAGCTGGTGTCTATTGAGTAAACGCAGATTAGGATTTCAAGGTCATACAGGGGTCAAATTATTGATTACTGAAAATCACCTGTGATCATCAAAATAATGCAAAATGGCTAGCATTGGGTGCATATAGGGTTATAATCAGATTTGGCTTAAACATGGGGAGGGGTCTGTTTTGGGGTAAAAAGGGGGGAAATTCTAATGTGTGTCCAATTTAAATTGAAATTAGAATATGCAATATTAATATGATTTGAAACAAAATGAAGATCATTTTAAGGTCATCAGAGGTCAACAAAGGTCAAATTATTTTATTTCCTTAATTGTTGTTAAACTTAGTGCCTACATTTTTCACGAAAGGCAATTTTGTTTAAAATAACTGCAAGGTCATCAGATGTCATATCAAGGTCACTGTTGGACTTTGTGGTCTTACAAGACCGCAATCCATATCTAGTTCTTCTTTCTTTACACAGCTGTGATATCGTCACGGCTGTGTTTTTCATCGTACAGGATCTTCTTTCTTTTTGCACAGCCGTGACGTTTTTTCTTCTGTCGACCTTTAAGATAATCAAAAACGTGATTTCAACTTAAAATGCTACTTCTCCCACAAAACAGTAACGCCACTTGCACACATGCGTTGTTATTACCCAGTGTCGTAGCCAGGAGTTTAACCGTAAATGGTGCCCAAAACATCTGTGCCAAAAATCGCTTGCCCCTCCCCCCTTTTGAGTTGCCAAAAATCGTTTGACCCCTTTCAACCTGCAAAAATATGCTTGCCCCCCCTTTTTTTTTGGGGGGACTTATAAAAACTCCCCCCCCCCCCCACCCGGGTTACACATATTTATTGCACCACCCCTAATTGGTGATATTGTAAACTTTGAACAATTATATTGTGGGCCTAGAGCATTATAATCAGATTTGGCTATACAAGTTTAATAAACATTGTTTATCTTTCAATTTTATTTTGGCAAACAAATCATGCCAATATCTCTACTTCGCAAGAGATAGTAAGTTGTTTCTAGTGGACCTTTAACCGGCTATGTCCACTAGTATAAGCTAGTATTATTTAATACTCCCTTAACATTTACATCTAAAATGGCTGCAGTGTATGACCTAGTGGCGGGCATTGTATCCTCTCTAAATGTTCGCTCTGCGTTACTCTGCTTCATTGTATTTCTCATTCTTACGTTCATCGTACACCAACATCGTAGATATGGTAGACGAATCAAAAATCCTCCGCCAGGTCCGAAATCATGGCCAGTGTTTGGTTGTCTTCCACAGATTTTGAGGGATTTAAGCAAAATACCAAAGCACGAACTATTTAGTGGCCAGAAGTATGGACCTGTATGTCTGCTACATACTCCATTCGGGCGAGCTGTCGTTATTAGTGGCTATGAGGCAGTGTACGAGTCTTTAACTTGTGAAGAGTTCAACTGGAGACCACCATACAGCTCAGGAGAAAAATTTCACATACTCTTACGAGCAAAAGGTATTCCAAAATCCAAAATTGACTACAAACCTCACATCATATGGTTTATGATCCTTGAGATCAAGCTTTCCCCAACTGTTGCAATCTTGGGCTAGAGCATTCTAGCAATCTTTGGCTGCAGCATCCCTTTAGTATCTCCCAGGACGTACTGAACAAGTACAGTGTGCACGGCTGTCCTAGAACTGGTTTCAGTTCCTCGGGGGGTGTTGCACTTAAGACAAATCGTCGGCTGTATTCCATAGTGGCGTATAGTGATTTTTGGTCATTTTTTTAAAAATTGCCACATATGTTTTTAATGATGTTCGTTTTCATTTTTCCTAAGTTTCATCAGTCATAATTAATTAATTAAATGTGGCGTATAGTTACAAAGTGACATTTTTTAATTCCATAGTGGCGTATCGACCATACGCCACTTTTTATACACATTTTATAATTATGAAATATCGGCAAAATGAAAAACATCGTATGTCATAGTGGCGTACACGTATCGGAACTATACGCCACTATGGAATACGAACGACGAAAAGTAACGCCATAAGTAACACAATAAAATCTATTTAGTTTCCTACAGAAATTTCACATCATTTACAAAATATAATGAATGTCTGATTTACACAACTCGATTTTAAATTGGCATTTCTTCAAACCCGATTTTCTCGAAAAGTTGTTTATTCGCGGCGCCCCACTATACGCCACTATGGAATACAGAAGACGAAATGACCATACGGGTAGGCTCCCCCGGAAAGACCACCTGTTTGGATTTCGCAGATCCGATAGACCCCCTATATTTGACCAAAACAGAGCTCCGAAAGACCCTTGATTTTGATAATTTCAGCTCTAAAAGACCCAAAAATTGCTAATTCCTCATATTTCTGGGGTTTTTTTTCAGGCGATTTTCAACCAAAAGCCAAGAAAGACCCTTGATTTTGACTGTTCGCAGCTCCAAAAGTCCCCATTTTACTTGTTCGCAGCCCGGTTCGCAGCTCCAAAAGACCCCCTTTTACCGGTACGCCGTCAGCTCCCAAAGACCCACCACCTCAAAATTCCGGGGAAACATACCCACCAAAATTTTGTAGCGGCATAGGACGGGTGCATTTTGTAATGTCAGAGAAGGTTTGCCATTTCGAAATAACCATAATAACGAAGCCTACAAATGTTCAAGGCCTTTGTGCGAAAATTTTGGCTCTCACCCAAAGACCTTTAATAAAGGCCATTTTCACACCCAATCCCCCCATTTAGGTCCAAACGGTCCGTCTCCCCCCATTTAGGTCCAAACGGTCCGTCTCTCACCCAAAGACCCCACATTTTATACGTTTTGCTCTCACCGAATGCCAATAGTCTTGTTCTCACACAATGACCCACTTTTTTTTGCGCCCACCGAATTCCCCTTACTGTGAAAATGTCATCCCTGAACCTATATCCATTTCATATTGAAGTGCCCCGGACTATATTTGAAACTCCGGGATTTGAACTGTATCAGACACCCATACACCCTGAAACACGTGCCCACACCCCGGGCCCACACCCAACCAATAAATTTCATGTAATAGGAGTATGTATAGTGTATAGTGTATGTATAGTGTATAGTCTATAGTGTATGTATGTATAGTGTTCCACCACAGTATTTGAGCCGACTCGTAACTCGTAAGTGTTCGTAACTCATATGATCTGTAGGGCCGTTGGACATCAAATTATTGCGTTCTCTAACCCCCCCCACACACACACACACCCCACACACATCCATCCAAAAGGGCAAAAAATATTAATTGATCTCAACGAGGGACCATAGTTATAACCAGAACTTCGAATAAAGGCAGTATATATTTGTTTTATATACTTCATTAATATATTCTTTGTTCATTGATTGGTTACAAGAAAATTATTTGACGTTTGGATTCTCCAGCTTCTATCCTGAGTGAACAGCACGACCAATTTAAGCACAACCTATATTTTGCCCTTCAAAAAAATCGAATAGGCTAAAATTGGGCTAACCAATTACATCAGCGCGAAAGCACGCTATGGCAGTTTCGCGTGCGTGAAATGTTCCGTCGCATCGAATGCGCGCACGCGGAAGGCATGGTCAAAAGTACTGTTTACGGCTTGGAGGTACTATTTACGGCTCATCCGGGACATTGAAAATACTATTTACGGATTAGAGGTACTATTTACGGATAGGAGTACTGATGGTAGAACTATTTTTGGTCATGTGATCCACATTTAACCAATCAATGAACAAGAATATATTAATGAAGTATATAATTATCATTAGACTCGAAACTTTTCACATTGTGTTTAAATCTTTTCACATTGTGTTTAAATCTTTTTACATTGTTTTTAAATCTTTTCACATTGTGTTTAAATCTTTTCACATTGTGTTTAAATATTTTCACATTGTGTTTAAATCTTTTCACATTGTGTTTAAATCTTTTCACATTGTGTTTAAATCTTTTCACATTGTGTTTAAATCTTTTCACATTGTGTTTAAATCTTTTCACATTGTGTTTAAATCTTTTCACATTGTGTTTAAATCTTTTCACATTGTGTTTAAATCTTTATAGGTATCATACGGGCATCCGGCGATCCATGGAAGGAGCATCGCAGGTTCTCATTGGCAGTTCTCAGAAGTTTTGGTATTGGCAAAAGAAGCTTTGAAGATCAAATCGCCTCTGAAAGTGAATGCTTGATTCATGAAATTGCTGCCGGTAATGGAAAACCTTTTAATCCAACCGATCTTTTCTGCAATGCAGTTTCCAATGTGATCTGCTCAGTTGTCTTTGGGAAGCGATATGAATACCATGATCCTGAGTTCACGAACCTATTACATCTTCTGGAAGATTCGTTAAGTCACATTACAGTAAAAATACTTCTAATGATGATGCCATTTTTAGTCAGGATACCATTCTTTCCAAAAAGTGGGTTAACGTCTTTCCTGCAGAATAGATTGAAGCTGAAAGATATCGTGAATTCACACCGCGATACATACGACGAAGAAAATATGAGAGACTTTATTGATGTTTATTTGAAAGATTTACAGATGAAAAAAGAACAAGGGATTGAAACACATCTCAGCGATGACGAATTAGTGGCTGTGATTCACGACTTTTTCGGAGCAGGAACGGAGACAACGTCAAGCACCTTACGCTGGGCACTTTCGTACATGCTAGAATACCCTGATGTACAAAAGCGTGTACAGGAAGAAATTGACTCAGTAGTTGGACGAGATCGTTTACCAAAACTATCCGATAAACCTAATCTACCCTATACAGAAGCTGTTATCCATGAGATACAACGGTTTGCAAGCATAGTCTTCTTGATGGCACGATTTACGAGATCAGAGGTGGAATTTCGGGGGTACACTATCCCAAAAGGTACCCATATATTATCCAATTATTACTCCGTGACACGAGACCCTTCGGTGTTCGATGAGCCTGATGTTTTTAACCCTGAGAGATTTCTGGACGAAGAAGGACAGGTCAAGAAGATTCCTGGACAGATAGTCTTCGGTGCAGGTAGGTTACTATTGTTTTTTATTTGTTTGTTAATGTGTTTGGTTAAAATATGGAGTCATATGGAGACACGTTTGGGTCCTTAATCTGGTTCTTTGTGCTCTGATTCGGTTCAAAAGTAAAATCCGGTACATAGCTTAATGATAATAATTATAAGTATCCATTTTATAGCCTAGTATTCACTCTTGGAACGTTTTCTTACCAAATTTAATATACAGGTAAACGAGCATGTCTTGGTGAACAGCTGGCTCGGATGGAACTCTTCATCTTTTACACGCATCTGATGCATCGATTTAGCTTTAAGAAGCCTACAGATGTTGAGAGTTTGAATACTCGACCTAAACCAGGAACAGTGTTGACGCCATATCCATACGACATGTGCGCCATTGCACGTTAGAGTATCACATAAGTCTGAGAAGGTTTATGTAAACCGACAGAAGAAGTAATTTAGTACTTTTTATATTTTTTGCTATTGTGCAAAGGTCAAATGTTGGGGCCCACGGGCGTTTACAATTGAAATACGGTCCAATTTTAATCCACATGGTCTCAAAATGTTCCTTTGGCCAAAATAAATCGAAATGATAAATGTTACATTGTTTTGGATGTTTTGTTACATAGATAAAACCACAAAATAGGTCAAGGTCAACACGACTCAATGGGATTTGATCTTCTTTGCCATGTTACCAAGGTAACAAATTACCACCTGAGATATAGCAAACTATTCTTTTTATTCAATGCTTTTGCATGCGGAACAATATGAGACCATCAGAGAATTTGGTCCTCCTATGGAGTCAAAATTTTGACATTTGACCTTTTCCTTATAACTCAAGAAATGTACATCGGAGAGAGGTCTAACTATGGGGTTCTGAATCCATATGACGAGAGCAATACATTGGTATGGTTTTTTGCAAGAATTCATGCTCAAAATTTCCATTACATGAATTCTGTAGATATGACACATATGAGCAGTACTCGCCACTAAACTGAAAGATTGGAACATGAAGTATGTTATGAATGTACGCAAATTTGATTTTCCTCGCTGTGACCATTACCAGAGAAGTCTTTTTCGTTTTAAAAGTGGGGAAATTCGTGAATTTTGATTGACAAAATAGCATGTAGACATTATCGTTTCCGACGCTGCAAAATCACATCACATTGTCTGCCTAGGCGAAATATATTAAGGCATATGTTGAGTTCCGAAGACCAAATAAGTATCATAATTCTTTCTTGGGAGTGGCCAACATATTATAGCCAAATGACGGGGAGATCGGTCCAAGGGAAGGTTATGAAATCTCGACTGAGTGAAAAAAAGTGCGTGAGCCGATGTGCAACATTATATATACAGGCCTATTTACATAATTTCCTATGACCTTACACACGTGACCATGCTCAAATATAAAACTAGAGAGATTGGTCATTGATGTGCCCCATCAATTTTGAACCTGTGATCAATATTGCTAGGCAAAAATTCACAGCAAACATGGCAAATTTCTCTCGATTCTGGTCTATTTGAAAAAAAGATTACCCAATCCTTTAAGGTTAGAGTTTGTATTGAAGTTGAATGGTGTCAGTGAAATAATAACTTAGTCTTAGTATGAGAACGGTTTTTTAACACAAGTCAACACATACATAAATGACAGCCAGTGAAAACATTTCACTGACCATCCAGGATTTGAACCTGGGACCTTCGGATCACCGGACCGATGCTCTACCAACTGAGCTAATGAGTCAGATGGAGAAGAGCACTGATGTTATTATCTATAGGCCTTCAGTTCAATACCCGCCCTCTAGTCATCTTTTTTCACTGGCTGTCATTTATGTATCTGTTGACTTGTGTTAAAAAACCTTTCTCATATTTAATTTACCACATAGTTTGACTTTATTTCTCCGTTTAGTCTTAGTAATTTGCATTTCTTATACCATTATTTTTTTGTTGTTGATATTAATATGGTATAATATATAAACTTGTTTCTGCATCGAATATCAATGATTTAATTAACAATAAGAATAAGAAATAAGTAAATGTACTGTTTCTGGTCATGTTTACATTCAGAATTAATGTTGAAGAAAGATGACTGGATCGACAGTAATGGCATTTCTTATAATATAATGTGGTGAAGAATAGAACTAAACCACGCATTCTATATTTAAATTGCAAGGGTTATTGTACTCACCTATGTTGAAAAGTTTCCTGGTTCTTAGGGTATAGCCAAAATAGTAATAAAAAAACAAGTTGTACTTCGTTTTCTGAGTGCCACAACACAAAGTACCACTTTAACTTTATTTACCTGTAAGCATTGGTAAGCATGATAAGTAAAGTAGCAGCCATATTTCTTGAAAATACAAAGAATCAGCTTTTATGAACGGGTTTCAGTAATTGAAAGAATTGATTTTAAAACTTTCAAAAAGACGAAACCTACAAGCATCGCCCTGTGATTTCTTCCGAACACTTACATAACGAAATCTTTCATAATGGAATAAGTTTCAACCAGTCTACAAATGATCAACACGATTTCTTCTTATCTCCTTCAATACATTACTTTACCAAGAGCATTTCTTTTCATGTTTAAACTAAGATTCAGCCGTAACCGTTATGGTGTAAAGCAATATACAAGGTGTCCCATAAAAAGGTTACATGTAGAAAATGAACTGCATTTTGTGATGGTACAACAAAATAATGTAATTGTTTCAGATATTCTTAATTGATCCTTCTTGTAACTGTTTGCTAAGTTTCAATTCGGTATCTTAAAAGCATCTTAACTTATGAGCGCAAGATGGCAGGGATGTCAAGAGTGGCTAATCATCAATTCGATCAAATATTGCACAACTTTGTTTTTAGATTGTGTCTTTATTACTTTTTATGTTTCTCTTATTTTTCATTGTTGAACTTATTGCACAAAAGAAACATATTGAAAAATTAGATATTGTACACTGAAAATAATCAGTTTTAGAACTTCTTGACTCTTGGTGCTAACAAATAAAGCAAGATGGTCATTAGCGAAGAACACATTTTTGGTGAAAGCAGTTCTGCACGCTGTATCTCCTGTCATCAACACAAAATGAATAACAATTCTTTGCATTTAGGCCTTGTTTGGATTGTGTTGACTTGAAATCGATGCTGTTTGTTTTTACATTTCTGACTGAACTCTTGAAATAAAATTGAACAGGTTTTATTCTTTGTTTATCAGAATAAAATACTGCATCTGTCATGCTATGGCTGGGCCTACTCAAATGACCCGCCAAATGCACAATGACTGTGACGGTGATATAATGAACCTCGTGTTGCATTATCACGTAAAGAGCTTGCTCAGGAATGCGTGGAATGCGGACTAAGTACGTAGGTTGTGAACTTGACATTCACATGGGTACTGGTAGAGGGTACATATATAATGTTCAATTCTAGACCTGAATAATACCAATAGCTATCACACTAAACTGTACACATTATATTTTGTAGAAATTTTCAAAATAGATTTTCTTTTTTATATCAAATTACTCATCATTTTCTGCTTTTTTGTGGTAATTTTTATTCTATAAACAGTACATTTGTGTGCAAATTGAGGGCGCTGTTTACATATCTTAAATTTAAATTAGCGAATTTCATGATAAAAAAGTTTTTTGAAAATTCTCTTGTCATTTGTTATTATTTTTGCCTGATGTTCTAATACCATTATGCAAGTGTATACCCCTTGATAAGATGCAAACAAGATTTATTCTTAACAATGACTCCGTTTTACATGCTATCAAACACCCTCTCAAAATTGGGTCACTAATTCATTTTCGATTTGGCTAAATAAGAAATCTAATATCAACTTTGACGTCAATATCACTTCAAATAATTTTGTTAGAACAAACAGAAAATATCGCTATGCCTCAACAACTCTTGAATGATATGCTTTTATGACATATAAATTAATTCTTTTTAAACGTTCGCTGCACTTAAAATGGTAAACTAAATTATAAAATTATCTTCACTTAGTTATTGCGCGGAATATTGAAAAAAGATTTTCCTGGTTTTTATAAACAAATTTGTGATGGAAAATATTGGAATTCGTCATATTTTATCAGAAATGTGGCACGTTGTATAAATTTCCAGAGCCTTGTCGTAAGTTGGGAAATGGAGGCAAGATAATAAAATAGCAGTTTATTTAAAAACATTGAACATGAGATTACACGTTCTCTAAAGCTGATACCGAATCTCCATATCGTTTTAGTTAATCGCTGTATGTGCACAATTCCACCAAAACCCGCGAATATGTAAGTAATTGTTCATCTTCGTTGTAAATGGTTAATCCACTTGAATTTGCATATGTGTTTGGGAACCCCAAACCTTAATGGTCTTTATAAGGTTTTAAGGATACGACAGTTTAGAGCAGAATATTTTACACATGAAAACATTTATCTGACAACTTATCTGTGTTGTTTCCCTTTTTATTTAAAAGGTGCCCTGTCGATTTGTGCAAAATCAAAGTTTGTTGCTACCCCCCCCCCATCTCTCTTTTTTTTTTTTTCTTTTTTTTTTCTTTTGCCAAAGCATTCTTGGCCCGAATTGACATTGAGCTTTTATCAGTTTTAGCATACAAAAAACGTTGTACGATTAATACCACTGGTTTTATACTATTAACATCATACCCCGCTTTTCACTTTGCTTTAAATATTTAAAGTATTGCCGTTTTTATTCGCTTTATAGCAAACACATTTGCCCTTTTCTCACTTAAAGACCCATTCAGTGATCCCAGCGAAAGTGTAAAAATAAATTGTTTATAAATTGCTTACAAGTGCAGGGGAAATTTAGCAAAAAACAATTCGTGTAAATAAATAAAAAATTAGTTCTGTTTGTACATGGGGGGTACTGTGCAATAATCATGATCCTTCGATATCCATGATTTTTCCTTGCAAATTTATAGCATCGAACCTCCAGCCAATGTTCCTTGCCAGTGCTAGCCACGAAACTGGTCACAACTGTAGCCACTCCCTCAATGGTCGCCATTTCAGTGATTGAAAGTGATGTAATGAAAATACAGGGTGTCCCAGAAAAAATTACCGAGCGAATAAAATTGAACGTAAGTCGAGTTATAGACATCAGAATCAAAAAATTTAAAATGTAGCGTATAGCTTATTTTGTTGTGCATCACATACGAAAATTTTATTTGATTCGGTTGACTAGGTGCGAAGAAATGAACGATTACATAATGAGCGCATCAATGCAGTTCATTCCAAGTTTGATCAACAGGCACTTTTTTCATACTCGCTCACTGCTTCCTAAAGTTTGTGTATCTCATTAAATTTAATCCACATTATCTATTTTATAATCCGACAGTGTTATGTCATTCATGCTTTCACTGAAGATGAATAACAGTTTGTCCGAGAAAACTTTGATTTCTGCAATTGGAAGCTTTTCAACTTTAATTCTTTATGTTGTGCAAATATGTTATATTTTAACTTTCCAAAGAACATTGTGAGCCAAGAATGACAATGATCAAGTGATTACAACTTTGCGTGTGATTTTTTGATACCATGCAACATTAATGTTGAAGTTTTAAAAGATTTAAACTTTGCATTACAATTTCTTGGAAATATTCCAAAAACTTTAATGTGTGTGAGCAATTTTTCAAGCCAGTTGGAATTCTTTATGTAATTATTATTTATGCAACATTTATATCAGCATTAAAGCAAGTACCGATCATCATCTTACATGCAAGCTTTCATTTTCAATATCGTGCAGGTTTTTAAATTTGAACAAACCTAATTAAATGTTTTGAAAGAAACAGATTGTTTAAAAAGAAGGACTTCACAGAACAAAATATGAAGCCCGTTGACAGTTAACCACTAGTGCGCATTGTGTTGAATAATCTTTCTTTCAAACTTGGAACGAAGTGTATTGAAGCATGCATTATCTAATCGCTCCTTTCTTCGCGATCAGTCAACCGATTCCAGCAAAATTTGCGTACAAAATGCAGAATAAGATGGGCTACACGCTGATGTTTAGATTTTTGGATTTTGATGTCTATTTCTCTACTTACGTCCAAATTCATTCGCCCGGTAATTTTTTCTGGGACACCCTGTATGGCGCATGATGCAGTCATGTCTACAGTAGAATTCATCTCGACCTTTGCAGGACTTAAACCCCATTAAAAGCTATTAAACCAAGATAACACTCATTGAAACAGCTCAACTGATTAAATCAGATCTTCTCTGGTTGTGCACATGTGTCTGTTTTATATGTGCGGTATCGCTATGAGGTGCTATAATACAGCTTCAGTTGGGTAACTGATTATAAAGGAAACGCAAGGAAACAATGGTATGTGGACCTTTGTTCACGAAATGAGACAATGGCCTGCTTTTTGTTAACCAGCATTCTTGAAAATGAGCAACATAATGATTGTTGACTTAACACAGTTTGGAAATAATTTCTTCATATTTTTTGGTGTTATCTGTCGTTTACATATCCTTCCTAAAACACAAAAGTGCGACTATTTCCAAACACCTAAATTAGCTAAAAATTTAGGACATGTTACAAAACTATATTTTCTAGAATTTCATATAATAGTTTAAATGTAGCTTGTACCGTTTTTTTGTGGCATCCTTCAGAACGGAGCTGTCCGTTACCAATATAGCTCAATATTTTCGGTCAAATCTCCATTCAATTAACACGGGGAGTTGGCTAGCTATGAGCTAGCTATATGCTTTGCCCTCACTCATATTCTACGAAAGTGCGACTATTTCTGAACATCTAACCTAGCTGTAATTTTAGGTCATGTTAGAGAAATATGTTTGCTAGAAGTTTGGAGAATAGTTTAAATATTGGCCGGTTATTTTTCACACAGTGATGTTAACTAGGCAAATGCAATATACTTCTAACATACACTATTTGTAAAGGTCGCGCGTCAATGGTGAGAGCACTGTGTATTGTGTATAGGAAAACGGACAGTAACTGCAGTATGGCTGGCCATCTTGTCACGTGCGCATTTATAAAAGCGCATTTATATATATAACCGAAGTATACTGATATAACCCGACATTTAAACGTTTAAAACATTTTACGTTTTTTCGCAGTAGATTATTTAAAAAAAATCAACAAATCAAAACGTTTTATACCCTTAATATACCCTTTATATAACCCGACATTTAAACGTTTTCTGACAACCTTTTATAACCTTTTGCGAATGATGTCGAAAACGTTTTGTGTTTGCTGGGTATTCATTATTGATGCACATACAGTCTTTGAATGCAAATGGAGTCCATGTTGATGTGATCTAAATTAAACACGCACTAACTGAGATTTG
The DNA here is from genome assembly GCF_039555335.1 of Amphiura filiformis. NCBI lineage: Eukaryota > Metazoa > Echinodermata > Ophiuroidea > Amphilepidida > Amphiuridae > Amphiura > Amphiura filiformis. Next base: position 15,923,604 of record NC_092644.1, read on the forward strand.
AGATGGATTCATTCGGACATAAAAGGCTTACATTAATAGGGAATCGTTTTCATCTTATTAGATTTGCAGATCCTCACATTCCTTATCACTTTCTTCCTTAGAACAGCTTTAAAATGACTCGAGAGTTTTGATTTGAGGCTACAATCAATCACATCCATTGAAAAGTAGAACATTCGCGACAACAACATCTTGAAGTATGACTTATCTTGTTCAATGTACTAGATGGGGAGGGGGCCATAGAGTATTGTTGACTTCAGCTGAGGAGTCTCCTTGGCATTCAGCCTGAAGGTCGATCGAAACAATGTCTGTCTCCAGGGCCTATCTTACTTGGTTTCTATTCTATTTAATGGAGCCGCATTAAAAGATGCTAACCTTTAGAAATGTAACGTGAACCTCTTCTATCAGACCTTGAATTAGTTTTAGCCAGTAAGCGCTTAGAGTCTGATACATCGATACGCACAAGTGACGCAATTACTGCGTTGCAATTCTTTGTGACTCTATGCACTTTTAATCTTCGTGCCTCAAAATAGCCTGACAAATCTGTTTGCACTTAACAAAAGATATAATACTGAAGGAATTGATGATTAACTTATTTTGTAGTGTCATTCGCCATGTGAAGAATCCTGTGGGACGTTCTCCGGACTTTCTTTAATTACTTCATCTCTGGTTTCCATGTGAAATAGGACACCGCATTTTAGAATTTTCCATTAATGGCATTATCGTGTTTTAAAATGTTAATTACAATATCGGTTCTGAATTCAGAGTAGCGATTTGTTTGACCGGTAATTACTAGGATTTGGTTGGTGTGTGCTTTTTAAGGAGGGTGCCTCTTAAAAAAAAAAAAAAAAAAAAAAAATCATTGCGCCCTCTTATTCCCCTATTTCAGAAAAGTTGACCAAATATATTTTGGTGTGTGAAGAAACCCTTAATCGTTGTAGTTTTCATAAAACCGAAAAACAAAATCAATCGGCTCTTGGCAAGTGTTTGAAGATAGTACGCTCTTTTTAACAAATATACCCGTTTTTCACTCTGACCACGGAGGTGGTTTAGCTACTTCAAATATCGTACCATGCATGAATATCAAACAATCCTCAGTGATAACTTTATGAAATAATAACTTTATTATTAATGAAATAAACTTTGCCGGTAGGCATACGGGATATGGATTTTGTTAAGTGTCATGAAAGCCATATTGTAACATTTCCATAAAAATAGATTAGTATTTATTTTCCATAAAACGTTAGCTTTTACTGTTACACAAGACATGTCCCCTTTTAATTTTGAGCCGAACAATTGAGGTATAAAGGAAAGAAAATTAAAATTTACTACCAGCGCCAATGACTGTACGATCCTTTGATGTATCCCGCACGCCATGAACGTACTGTGCTACGAACATTGCATACGCGTTCGACTAATATTTCCATCTTAATCATAGTAATATTGAACCGTCTTGTTCAGAAGTAAAAGGTTTATTACAATCGTGTAAAAAAACAGAATTAAAAAATATTGAGGGCGTCCTCCTCAGCAAATGTTACACTATGGCTTTAATTTATGGTCAAAGTGGATGTGTTGGTACTTTTTGGCTATACTTGCAATTACTTATTTTTTCTTGGTTATTTATGCCTTTTTGTTTTATTATGTTTCTTACTTTGTTGTTTCTTGCTCTTTTATTTTCACCATAAGTCATCATTTCTTTTTCTTTTAATTGATCTAATCGACCCACCCTAGAAAATATAATTCTGTTAAACAAACCAAAAAATGACGTTTATTACACTAGTGAATGCGTTCCGAAGCCCTATGTTATTTAGCAAAATCGTCGAAACATGCAGGTCCTCTATCAAATGATACAAATCGTTTATATATGCTCACAGAGAGTATCCGAACAATTTAAAAGGGGGATTTTTTACGTTTTTGTGGTCAATGTTAAAGATTTTGTCTTCATCCTGAAAATTGGTAAAGTATATAAAGATTTCGGTTGTTCAAAGAAGATCTTGAACTGGTGCAATTCAGTATTTGGTTTAATATGAGCATTGAAAAATGGGTTCAAAATGTGTTTCCATCCATCAAACGAGTTTGAGCTTCAAGAATTAATGCTTTAAAGGAGTATTTCGTGATCCTAGCATCCTCTTTTTATGATATTTTTCAGTACATATCCACGAAAAAAGCATATTCCCAAAATTTCAGTTGATTCCGATATTGCGTTTGCGAGTTATGCATGATTATGTGTATACACTGCTCCATAGACAATACGTTGTAATTTCGTTCTGGTGCACCAGAACGAAAATAAAATTTCACGATATCTAGCCAGAGGTTTTAGTCTAGGAAAGATAATGGATTTTTTGGGTTAACCTAGAACAAATTGCAACCAAAGGTTTTTCTTCACGATGCATTGCAGTGAAGTACCCTGTATGACATACTAAAAGTCCAAAAAAATCCAAGTTGCGGAAATATGCCTAATTTGCATAAATTCAAAATGGCCGAAATTTGATGGATTTTCGACCATATCTCGAGTTCTGAGGCTCATAAAAGAAAAATTTTGGTTGCTACACCTATGTTTTCGATGACTTTGAATACACATATAACATTATAATTAACATAAAGTCATGTGTTCAATCCTAATTTGCATAAATTCAAAATGGCCGCCATTTTAATGCATTTTTCACCACATCTCGAGACCTGGGGTTTGTAAAAGGAACAGACGTGGTGTTTCCCCTCTTTTTTCAGGGGCTGTGAACACAGATATAACAGTAATAATAACATGGAGCCCTTGATTCAGGTCTACTAGGCATAATTCCAAAATGTCCGAAATGAGAGGAGTGCAGATGTATCACAAGGGACCGATATATCAGATTTTAAGCCTGAACAGTTTATTCAGTACGCTGCAGATAATGTGGACCACAACATCTGCACCATTGTAGATTGGGCACCTTTCATGGCATGGGTATAATAGCTGCAAAAACCCCAGGTTCCAGGAATTATAGGGCAGTCCCAAGGACAACAGTAACTTCTGATGATATAGCAAATGCTGGAAGAATCAACAGCAAGTATTGGAAGCCATCTCTTCCATTAAAGTCACTTACCTATCAGTCTATTCAGGATCTGGGGATAATGGACCCAACATCTAATCTTAATGTGCTTTGGAAGGCGTCATTACTCATTCGATCCCCACGTCCTTCTTGGTCTGGAATGATGCAGATGGTAAATAAAGGAAACTACCCTGGAGAATCGTCTGTGATATTCTTACCGATGATTGACTTAAATCCTAGTGACCCATCATGTGTGTTATCAATGCTTGTGTTTGTGTGTGCACATGCCAAACGTTATAATGTCACTCCCATTGTAACCTTTGACCAGCCATTGTGGGGGAAAGCCCTTTCAACCATTAGAAGAGAGCCACGTGACAGTGGTTTGCACAAACTCGTTCTCAGACTTGGTGGCTTTCACTCAGAGATGAGTTTCCTTGGATCTATAGGGCATCTGATGAATAGTTCAGGTCTTCGTGAGCTTCTGGAACTGGTGTATGCCGGTAATGCTTACGGGAAGGCGATATCGCGTGCTGTGAGGGGACATTTGCTTGTTAGTGCTGCTTTGAACACAATGCTTATTGAAGATGTGTATGATGTCCAGGTGATGACAAATGAAGTAAATTAATCAACATCCATCAGTACCAGATCCTCCACACTTGTCAAGACCACCAATCGTCAGCTGACCCAGAGCTACAAGTTCCAAATTTGACTGATGAACATAGTCAGTTGTCAGCTGAAGCCGAAGCCCGAAGTATGACTAAATGAAAATAACCACACCCAAGCTGAAGTAGCTGCAGACATGACGTATCAGACACTGTCAGGGAAACAGATCTTCATGATGCAAAACTACTGTATGATAAACTGATGGCAGGAACAGTTTCTCATCAGATGTTATCAGTCGCATTCGGGGACAGATCGAAGCCAAGAAAGAAAGTATGTGGACATGATAGATGTTCTCTCTAAGTTTCTGAAAGCCGAGAGAACCGTCGACTGGAATCTGCATCTACAAGCTACTCATGACATGCTACCATATTTTGCGGCATCTGGACATAATCTGTATGCCAAGAGTGCCTACATTTACCTGCAGATGATGAGAGACTTGCCCAAGACACATCCGGAAGTTCACGCAATGTTCATGAAAGGTTACCATGTGGTTAGGAGGAGTCAGAGCTTTTGGGCAGGATTGTCCACTGACTTGATAATAGAGCAGGTTCTTATGCGATGTGAAGACCAGCGGAGGTTTAACAAGGGGGACTGGTATGTCCGAAACGCAACGCAATGTCTGGTTGATGTCAATGCCAGCTCGTGCTGATGTTAATGATGCAATGCAGTCTTTCACCCGCATCAAATTTGAGACTAGTGAACAACACAAAGACAGCAGCAACGCAAGACAGACCAAAGATGCAAGTGACACACTGGAATTACTTACCTATCTCAGGAATCGTAGCCCATTCAGTCAAGAACCTTCCCTTCGAAGCATCGCAAATGGTCTTACAGCAGACTCAAATGTTAATGTAGAGCAGTCAAGAATCATCGGTCAAAGGATACTGGACTCTATGGTTGACAAAGATGTAGAAGACTTCACTTTCAAGAAATCTAACCAGTCTGTCACCCTGGGCATGAGAACACAAGCCAAATTACAGGATGACATATTCCAAGTTGACTCACATCTGATGTTTCAGAGATTGGTAGCTATTAGCAGGGGACGCTCAGATGAAGAACAACAGGAAATCTTCAAATATGAGCTATGTAGCTTCCCTCCTGCTCTGTTTGAGTCTTCAGGCCTTCCATTAGAAGCCAAGAAAGCAGACTTAGCCAACACGCTTTGGAAAGAGGTCAAACACGAAGAGTCTCTTTCTAGGAACAACAATGTGCACTACATACTTGATGGTGGGGCACTTTTGCACCGGATACCATGGCCATGTGACATTTCTTACAGCAAGGCATGTCAGATGTATGTCGACTACGTCTCAAAGAGATATGCTAGTTCCACAATTGTTTTTTGATGGATACTCTGATCAACCTACCATCAAGGATGCCACACATCTCCGACGGTACGGAGGTGCTCAAGGATTGACAGTACAGTTTGATGAACACATGGTGATGAAGTCTCAGAAAGAAGAGTTCCTTTCAAATGGCATCAACAAGCAACGATTTATTAACCTTCTCAGTGAGAAACTGGAGAAAGCCATGCAAGAGGGGATGCTGATCTCCTGATAGTGAAGACTGCAGTGGAGTCTGCACGGTCAACGGATACCATCCTCGTAGGTGACGACACCGATCTGTTGGTGCTTCTTATCTACCATGCTGAGATTAACGGCAACAACATATATACATGGTACCTGAACCAAAATCAACTGCAAAGAAGAAGAGAGTGTGGGACATTAAGCAGCTGAAAAGAACATTGGGTCCTAACGCATGTCGGAACATACTATTTGGTCATGCCTTTCTGGGTTGCGACTCTACATCACGGGTATTTGGATTCGGCAAAGGGCTCGCTCTGAAGAAGTTGAAGACCGACAAACTCTTCTATGAACAAGCTGAGCTGTTCAACAAACTAAACTCAGACGAGAAAGCTGACATTGTTAGAGCTGGAGAGAATGTCATTATATAAGGGAAGCACAACAGAAAGCCTGGATGAACTTAGACACATAAAATTCTGTGCTAAGGTTGCATCTAGCCCCATACCAGTCGAGGCTCAATCATTGCCACCAACATCGTTAGCAGCAAGATACCACAGTCTACGTATGTATTACCAGATTCTTGAGCGCAAGAACTATTGGAGGTCTTCAAATGTGGGTGCAAGACAGACTGTTCTACACGTCGGTGCAGCTGCTAGTACTCTGGCACTGAGTGCACTAGAGCATGTCCTACATGCCACGGTATATCATGTGACAATTCCACACAGCCGGAAGTTGAACTTGAAACAGAAGACGATTCCAATTCTTAGGATTGGTACAGGATGTTTTTGCATGAAGAACAACCATTCAGTATCAAATAACATGCCCTTCGCCAAGGAAAATTATGGTGTATTAAACATTAGGACTTCCCCTTTTCCATGTGGCGGCCATTTTGGATTTTGCCATTAAGACCTTATCCTAATGCTGCAAATGATTAATACTGTTATATATGCATTCATAGCCCTAACAAACATGGGTACAAGACAGATAATTTCTCTTTAAGGAGTTCCAGATCCGAAGATGTAGCAAAAATTCCTAAAAATGGCGGCCATTTTGAATTTATGTAAATTAGGCCTGAACTATACATCTCTTGTTACTCCTACTGTGATATTTGGACTTGTAGCCCTTGCAAACATGGGTATCGAGACCACAATTTTGCTTCTACGAGCCTTAGATCTCGAGATATGGTCAAAAAGCTATCACAATGGCGGCCATATTGAATTTATGCAAATTAGACGTATTTCCGCAACTCGAATATTTTTGGACTTTTAGTATGTCATTTTGGGTACATTAACAAAATGCATTGTGCTAAAAATCCTTTGGTTGCAATTAGTTCTAGGTTAAACGTCAATTTTCTTAGACTATTTCCAGTGATATAAAAATCTCAATTTTTTTGGAGAAAAGTGGGATGAGGTTGTGGATCACGAAATGCCCCTTTAAGCTGTTATCATAATATGCATACATTATATTACCAAAGATGGGAAAGAAATTCGAATTTAGGTTAGCGCATTATTCTTACAATAGTAAGTTTGGCTTAGCAAATACATAAGTATGATATTCAAATCTAGTTGAAGAAAAATAACAACATTTCCTCAGGCAGAAAATACCGAGGAAACAATTCGAGAAAAAATTGCTTTTAAACCATGGCAGCTGAAACGTTGGTAATGTTTTCAATTCTAATGCAAAAATATATTCTCGATTGAAAGAAACAATTTATAACACGCTTTCGGGTATCCTTAATTCTTTCGTTCATTGGGCTATTCCATTTAAAATCCATACTCCCACTGTGGAAGATTTAGCTATAGAGCCTTACAAAGAGGGAGTATGAGTTTCAAATAGAATAGACGGTTGGGTAACTTTCATTTGAAATACTCCTGGGAAATACTTACTCCAGTTGTGGAAGATAATAGGCATAAAGCCATAGGCGTAATACAGAGGGACTGAGGGAGTATGGGTTTTAAAATGTTTAACCCTCATCAATTACATTTGAAAAACATACACCTCCTGTGGAAAATATTTCAAAAATCTTCTACAGAGGTAATGTGGATTTCAACTGGAATAGCCCATTACAGGGTTGTAACACCTGCAGCCACAGGCTGAATTACAGAAAAATGAAAAGAGACACATAACATGAGATTTTGTACATACTAAAAATAAAATGCCATACTATATAAATAAATGATAGGCCTATACCAAAAATAGAACAATGATATATGATATGTTCATGACAAACTAACCTAGTTCGCTGCACTTTAGAAGGCAGACTAAATTATAAAATTGTCTTTAATTATTGTACATACTAATGTATAAGACAACTTTGTGATGTAAAATTTAGTACAATTCGACATTGAACAAATTATTGTTTTGGTATCCCCGGTTGGTATCCTGCTCATATCGAATTTACCAGATTTTTATCAGGAATGTATTCACATTTACTTCTCTGTATGCTGTGTTTCTTAATTGCTAGGACAAAATTGTGGGACAAAATTATGTATTAACAGTGTCAGTACAGCCTGCCGGTTGCAATAGACATTTCCTATTGTTAGTCGTTTTTATTTTGAAGAACGGCAAACACCAAGAATGACCGTTACGAGATTGTTAACACAGTCAAAATCGTTTTCGGGTTTTTTTCTGTCGTCTCTTGCTTAATTTTTAACGAATTTCTCCAGTTTTTTTAATATCCTGTAAAATTTACCTCAAATGGTGTCCGAATTTGAAAGAAAATCAAGAAAATTAATCTCACAGGCTGGTTCAAAAACATGCTTCGCTCGCGTCACAAAGCTCCAGTCTGCGCAAACTCCTGTAAAACTATTCAAAAGGGTTCGAACCATAGTAAATAAGGGTATGTTCCCCCATGTTTATAAAGAAGCAGTAATAAAAATTGGTATTGGCTCAATTTTTCAACTCAAACACCAGAAAAGATATCTTACTCTTCCCAGAATCCTTTTCAATATAAAATATCCCCTCATTTTAACAATGACGTTCCCGGTAGCCTAGGCATACATTTTTCCTTTGTTTAATATCATAATTATGTGTACCCCGGGGTGGTGAATTATAGGGGGTGGTGAATTATAGGGGGGTGGGGGGGAGGGGGCAACATATTTTGACAGGCCAAAAAGGGGGCATAGGGGCAAGCATTTTGGCAGGTCGAAATGGGGTCAAGCGATTTTTGGCAGGTCGAGGGGGGGGGGGCAAGCGGCACAGACCTTTTGGGCACCGTTTCTATGTTACGCCCTAAAAGATGTAGGAAAACGTTAGGAACATGTTTATATATGCAAAATTTCCTTTAAATTCAGGTTCCCAAATTCTTGCATGTGTAAGGGGGGGGCGAAGATTTTTGGCACATCGAAAGGGGGGAGCAAAGTTTTTGGCAGGTCGAAAGGGGGGGGCAAAGATTTTGGCTCGGCCAAAGGGGTGCAAGCGATTTTTGGCAGACCATTTTGAGAATTCACCATCCCGGGAGTACACATTATTATTGCACCTGACGTTCTGAACATGCAAGAACTGGCTGCCCGGATTGGCTGTGCTTTGTTCACTGAGGTAAAATTTCCAGTGGCGGTGCCAGAAATGATTCATGTGGCATAAAATATCAAATCAGTACAGACAATTGAAATGGAAGAAATGCATTATGGGAAGTGTAAGATACGTTATTTTGCTTTTAAGCCACAACTTCCTTGTTATGCAAATGAGTCATCGTATATGCTTGAAAGATTTTTAAGACAGAGATTTCGGACTTTCCTTTTGTTAATTTCCTATCGCAGGTGTCGGCAAGGAAAGTATATCAGCGCCTAAAATTACTGCTTGTGGCTATCACTTTCAGAAGATATATGTATTTTGGAAAAACTAATTCAAAGAAATCTTTGAAATATTCACACAATATCAGAAAGACAACAATACTACACATTTCCGATATGTTTACACTTTTTTTTTGTAAACGTAACCAGACCCAGTTTAAGTGTAACACAACGCCCCCCCCCCCCCCATCTTTGTTCCATAACCATTAAGGTATAGGACATTTTTTGTTTTTGCTATAGCCCCCGAGTGAAACGTATTTAAATATGTTTGTACTCACTCAGGTAGCATTATGTGTGAATTTTACATCCGAACTAAGTGCTATTCTTTTTTATGGGCATTTTAGTGTCTAAAATGGCCCAAAATGAGGGTTTTCAATATTGCCGTCCATTTCTAATCGTTACCCCCATAGACTTTACATGTAAAATAAAAAGGCTCATAAAATTAAATAGCACCTACAATCCCCGAAATATGTCCTTGGAAGGCTTTAGGCATCTTGAATGTATTTTTAATGTGGATAAAAATGTTCAATATAAAGCTGGGCCATCAATTAACCCTTTTCCCTTCCCCACCCCCCATCATTCAATGTTGCGATACTTTGGAGACACACTGAACACATTTGCACGTTTCAACATTGCACGGGGGAGTGGGGACTTATTCTCAAGTTTAGCCTAAAGACGCTTTAATGTTTCAAGACATATTTCGGGGATTGTAGTTCGGATGTAAAATTCACACAAAATGCTTTTTGAGTGATTACAAAGATAATTAAGAGAGAAAGTCCAGTAATTTCAAATAAAATGAAAAATACCTGGCCAAATTAAAAAATATCCAATTTCTTTAAAGTTTACCAATGAGTTACACTTTGGTCAAGGGCAACCATGATTATAATAATTTTGGTATTTGTGGCTGGTTACCATGGCAACGACCAAATATGTTATTTTTAATGAATATGGGCAAATTCTTTTAAAAAAGTTGGTTGAAAAAGGCAAAAAGTCAAATGCATGGGTACAAAATTCCATACAACACCCAAACCCTATCTTTTGCCAGAGTGGAAGGCAAGGTTAGATCTATCACTTAAGTGTATCATCATTGTAATTGAAGCTTCCATTGTGGCAGATACCATTATTGCAAATAGGGGTGTTTTACTCAAATAAATTCATCTGAAAAAGACATACTTTTAAGTTACCATTTACAATAAAGTAACACAACCTCAAAACTCATACCTGCTCCATGGATGCACTAAGCCTTTGGAAAGTCATATAAGACAAAATTACTTTGGGACCTTGGATACTTTTTACACAGTGTTTCTAGAAAAAAACATATTTTTTAGATTAATTTTCGCGTGTGAACGCATTTTTTCTGAATTTTTAAAGCTATGTTTGATCCTTTCACTGAAGGCATACCTATTTTGAGCCTAAAAATTAATATGTCCAACTTTGGGACATCAGATACTGTTTACACAGTGTTTCTAGAAAAAAAACCGTATTTTGTAGACTAATTTTCGCGTGTAAACACATTTTTTCTGAATTTTTAAAGCTATGTTTGATCCTTTCACTGAATGCATACCTATTTTGAGCCTAAAATTAATATATCCAACTTTGGGACCTCAGATACTGTTTACACAGTGTTTCTAGAAAAAACAACGTATTTTGTAGACTAATTTTCGTGTGTAAACGCATTTTTTCTGAATTTTTAAAGCTATGTTTGATCCTTTCACTGAAGGCATACCTATTTTGAGACTAACGATTAATATTGAAATTTGGAAACACTAAAAAAAAATTTTTTTTTTTAATCAAGTGTTTCTATATTATAAATAATTATATTTAAAAGTAGGCCTTGCCATAAACTCAATGAATACAATATGAAAAATCAAGATTTGTTCCTTGTGCATAAAATAGAAATATAGGCTTTGATTGTGTGCCTTAAGGGATCTAAAATGAGCGTTTATTATGCGTTTCGACAGTATTTTTTTTGTGGGACATGAGAGCACCTCAGACCTATCGAATTGCATTCTGAATACTGAAGCATGTCTTTCTGATATCAAATAATTTTCATTTTTGAAAATCACAATATAATACAAATTTTACGACAAATTATAAAAATTTGATATTTTTCAATTTTTTGATATATAACAGTCCTCGAAGTAAATTATATAAATCTAATGATATATTCTTAAAGTGTATTTAGCAGGGTGTAATTTTCGACGGTCAATTGAAAATTTTGACCTTTCATATTGAAGATATGGATTTTTTTCCCAAAAAGACCTAATTTTTTTTTTTGTTTTTTGAATAAAATCCATATTTTAAATACTAAATGTTAAAATTTTCAATTGATCGTCGGTTTTCATCCCACCTACATACACTTTAAGTATAAATCATCAGATTTATAAAGTTTACTTCAAGTACTGTTAAATATCAAAATATCAATTTTAATGATTTGCCATAAAATGTGTATTAAATTGCGAATTTCAAAAATCAAAATTATTTGATATCAGAATGACATTCTTCGATTCAGAATGCAATTCGATATGTCTGATGTGCTCTAATGTCCCACAATAAATACTGTCCAAACGTTCATACCCCAGCCCTTAAGTCATGCTTTTTCTATACTGATAGTTTTCTACCAGTGAAGTTATACTTAAAATTTCTTATAATGGGTTGGGTATTGAAAGTTGTGAAAACATCAGATAGGTTTACAACTGGACAGACAAACTACTTGAGAGAAAAGTTTCAAACAGGGGAGGAAACTGGCAAAAAGCTAGAAACAATGGAAGTTGCTAAGCGCATGAGAAAGGCACGGGTGCAGCTGGTCAGAACCTTTTTCTGTCCAAATTAAGAATACCTGACATGTCAACAGGTTAGCAGTTTCTACTCAAGAGAAGCAGCCAGGAGAAGACCGAAGTGTACAAGTGAAGCATCAGAGCTTATCAGACAATGATATAAACGCTGCAAACAACATTATGCTTGCAACACCCAGTGATGTTTCAAAACATAGACATTTGCCATTTTGCTAATGAGGGTACATTATCAAACCTTGCAACAATTGAAGGATATCTGCCAATTATTTCAAATTGATACCACCGATGTTAAGACAAAGAGGAGACAGTCTCCATATATTGAGAAGGTGACCATATTTTCAAAGCAGTGCCTATGCTTTAAATAAGGAACAAGAGTATTTCAATCTGTCTATGCTTCAGGAACATCTGTATAAATACTAACAACACAAAATGAGAAGTAGACAGTGGTTTAACCAAATTTGATCATTCCCTCAAGCGTTAAGGGGTACTACACCTGAGCCCAATTTTGTGCCTATGTTAGCATTTTTTTCCAAAAATTATAAGCGCATTGGTGACAAGTAAGATATGTATATTATAGGGGCAAGGACTACAACTACTGCACTGGAAATTTTATTTCAACACAGCCAACAGTTGTGGAGTTACAATCAAAAATGAGGAAAACCAATATTTGATCAATAAATCAATAACTACTTGCCTTGAGTTGCTGAATTTTCAGTGCAGTAGTTGAAGTCCTTGCCCCTATAATATACATATCTTACTTGTCACCAAGGCGCTATAATTTGTGAGAAAAATGCAAAAATAGGCACAAAATTGGCCAGGGGTGTAGTACCCCCTTAATTGACACGTAACTTCAGTAGAACAGACAAAGGCCTGTATTGGATCCAAATTGTGCCATAGAACTGTTGCATTGCCGGGTTATTTAGTCTGTATTATTTTCAATGCAAAAATGCAGGTTGTAAAATCGGAATAATACACACTTTGAAAAAAAAATCAGGGGAACTGGCAACACTTGCAGCCCACAGATGAGATTTTAGTGTATGTTTTGTTGCATTCTAACTCTATTTACATAAAGATGTGTTGTTGTATGTTCAATTGTGATGATCGGTAAAAGTATTGTATCTTAATAGTGTATCTTATATATCATGAATTTTCAAAAAATATCAAAGTATCTGGCAACACCCTGTCAAAGAGGATGCAGGTCCCAAGCTGATTTCTTATTTCATTTAACTATCAAGGTCCCTTTTACCTGAATCTATAATTTGAGATCAATCAAAGCGTTACTTTATATATAATGAGCTGCTCAAGTTGGCACTTAATTGACAACCCTGATAAATTGAAAAACACCCCTTTCTAAAAATTAATGGTACATCCCAACTCTAGACACCTGGTTATTTTTTTTTATACTTTCATGAAGCTGAGACATAATGCTAATACCCCCATGTAAAAATAAATATTCTAAAAACTTTGTTCATGTGCTGCAGATGTCTCAAAATATTGATATTTTGACCTTTAAAATCTTGAAATGTGCCTAAAAGGGCCTAAATATTGAAATTTGCCTGTTGCCATGGAAACCAAGTGTGAATCAGAAAAATTTTATCACCTACTTTGTTGCTGGTCCATTGACTACTGTTGGGCAAAATATAAGAAAAAGTCATTTTCCAAAGTTGGCCATTGTGTGCTTTATATTTACTGACTTTTGCTCTTAAATACTTTTCATGCGGGGGCTATGTGTAATTTTTTAAATGTATTCCTTGTACAATGAAATTTCACAATAAAATGTCCCTTGGAAAAAAAGGTGCCCCCCCCCCCCCCCCACCCCCTCGTGAGTTTGAATTTTACTGGATTTACAATCTCGTAACGGTCATTCTTGGTCTGGATCTGGATAATTTATACTCCAATTAAGCAGAGGATCTGCATCACACTCGGGGTTGTTTGCCATTTAAAATAAAAACGGCTCTAACAATAGGAAATGTCCTGCAACCGGCAAGCTGTTAATACATAATTTTGTGCCACAATTTTGTCCCAACAATTAAGCAGCACAGTATACAGAGAAGTAAATGTGAATACATTCCTGATAAAAATCTGGTAAATTTGACAGGAGCAGGATGCCAAAACAATAATCTATTCAATCCCGAATTTTATTCAATTTTACATCACAAAGTTGTCTAATATATGATGTGCCATATTTGAAGATAATTTTATAATTTAGTCTGCCATCTAAAGCGCAGCGAACTAGGTTAGTATGTCATGAACATGTCATATATCATTGTTCTATTTTTGGTATTTGAAATGGTTATATCATGGTGTTTGTATATAGCATGCCATTTTATGTTTAGTATTTACAAAATTTCATGTTATGTCTTTTTTCATTATTCTGTAATTCAGCCTATGGCAGCAGGTGTTAAAACCCTGTATAAAAAAGAGGCTATACATGGGCGTATCTAGGAGCTTCTAGGGATCATGAAAATTGTGAAATTCGGTATGGGGTCCAAGGGCCCCCTTAAGAGCTCATGATGAATATGCATCATGTCGTAGATCTCCAATCTTGGAAATAAGTACTTGGAACGCTTGGCACACTCTGCCGTAAATTCCGTGCAGAATTTCTTTATATGATAATGGAAATGACGTATATTGTGCTTGGGAACAAACATGACATCTACAACAATGATTTACCCTTCCCCCCTCCCCATCAATCAATGTTGGACACATTGGGAAACCGCTGAAGACATTGGCATTTCTCAACATTGCATGGGGGAAAGGGGGTGACAGTTTTCTGTTATTTACATGCAAGCGTCCCAAGACTTATTTCCAAGATTGTAGCTTACAATTGTCTAAAAGTGTCTATGGTCTAAGGCTAGCTATATGATTTATAAATGTTTATGACAGACGAAATTTTTCGAATAAAGAAAAAAGTATGTTTCTATTATCAAAAAAAAAACCAATGGCAGGAGAATGGAATCACCATATATTAAGGCTGCGATCACATAAGTATACTGTATACAGTATTTGCTATACGACATTCGATCAGGCCGAGTTCACATAGGAGAATACTATGTGAACTCGGCCTGATCAAATGAGCGTATATTGTATATAGCGAATACCGTATACTTCTGTGATCGCAGCCTTACAGGATCGCAATATTCGCATGATATTAAAGGCAGATTAAATAGATCTGGCCTACTGTATTGTTTGAGAGATGACTCCTATATAATTACAATGGACTTTTAAAACAACCTTTTTATATGAACCATTATTCTGTAAATTGGTCCAGATTGGTACCTTTTAACATTGTTACATTTTGTAAAATATTTTTTCAATTTATTTCAAAGAGTTACAGGGAAAATATCAACACAGAAGATACTACACACTAAACCAATAATCTAGATTACTTCAAAATGTTTCACATTTATTTTAACATAAACCAAGAAAAGTTTTACCATGCATTCAAACAGCCAAGGTTGTTACTTTAAACCTGTTTGAAATTATAATTTTATGCTACGGGATAACTACTAGCAAGTGATATAGTTTGGTTTTTAAATAGTATATTGTGCTATTCCAGTTGAAATCTATACACCCGCAATGGAAGACATGACCTTAATCTCCCACATAGGGTATGTAGATTTCAATTGGAGTCAATCATTCAGGTAACCCAATTTAAAATGTCCACTTCCTGTTTGGAAGATTAAGGTCATGTCATGTCATGGGGTGTATGGATTTTAACTGGAACAGCCCATTGCAAATTTATTATGCAAACTGCTGGTGTGTTATCAATAAAACCAAATCTAGATCTCTTTATTTACTAATCCATCAGTGCTATTGCCATTTGCCAGTGCAGTAAAGATTCGCCTGATGGCGAATATGTGACCCGTTACAGCAAAAGGTACCTTAAGTCGGGTGCTACATGTCTCGTTTTCTAGTGCCACACATATTCTAGATCAATCATTAATCCTATTGTTGAAGAGGATAATAAGCTTGTACATATAGTCTATAGAAATGTTTGTCATACAGCTCCAGTCTTTTTGACTATGCCTAATCCCTGTTTGTGAAGTGGTAAAGGCATTGTATTGTTTTTTTGTAGGTATGTATTAGCCACCCACTAACAATGCGAGGACATTCTTTGACTTAGGGATGATTTGAAATGACCGCCACTTCAGATTGTTATGATTGTTTGAACTTTTTATTCCAACAATGTGGGAAAAGAGACACATGTAGCAGCCGACATAAGGTACCTTTCGTTGTAACGGGTCACATATGAACTGGAATTTTAGACACAAACTAAAAGTGTTCTCACATAAAAATCCCACCAGCAAATAAGGGTGCAGACTACAGAGCCTGATTTTTTGTTGGGATTTTCTGTGGGAGCTCGATACTTGTACATGAAATTTACCCCAAGGCAAAGGTACCCATGTGCACCATTAGGTGAATCTTTATGGTAGTTGTATAAAGAATCGTTCGCACATCATAAAAGAAACATACAATGTTACGTACACTGTCATTAACCGCGAAGACCCTTACCTTTTCCATTTGACTCTTGGCTTTCATCCCCAAGAGTGATTTTACTCTCAGGTTTTTGATATGTAATAATGGTAATGTACTGATTTCACTCTTGCAAATTTTAATAAGTTGAATCACTCTTGCAAAAATAATACATTAGCATTACCTGCTGAAGAGGCTCATAAACATGGTGTTTTATCACTGCGTTTCCTTCTTGAGGGTGAAACCAGGAGTCTTAATACAGAGTTTATAATGCAACACAGAAATACAAAGTTCCTTTTATTTATGGGATACAATATTTTGTGAACAGTAGCCGTGATCAGTATGACCATAATCTCAACTTGTGAAGATTTTTTGACAGATGCAGAACAGAGAGTGATGGATAACCCGAGATTTCAAGATACTGATTACAAAACACATGTGAAATTTACATTTGTCCTATACAAACATAACAGACCAAGAAAGTTTTCACCATGCATTTCAAATGGATGTGATTTTTCTTTCCATATTGGCTGACAAATTTGAATGGTATATGTCTTTAAAGCTTTCTTGTTTGAAAATAACAAAATAATACAGTTGGAGGAAGTAACTTAGAAATTTCTCCAAAAACGACCCTAGGTATTGTTTGTCAACAAGACTGCGACCCAACATGAATAAATGAGGCAAAATGAGGACCATTCTGAATACATCAAATCAATTTATTGTTATGTTGGTATCAAAATGTGTGTGCTAAGATATTCCTGCCAAAAGTAAGGAATATCATTGAGGTTTTTTCAAGGATAAATACCAAATTACTATTATAATTATTTTCATAATTTTACCTGCCATAAAGATTCACCTAATGGCGCATATGGCTCCCTTAGTCCCTTTACATAACTGGTATTTCAGGCACAAACTATAAGTGCTTTCACATAAAAATCCCACTAGCAAATATAGGCATGGTCCCTTAATTCTTGTTTGGATTTTTAGAGGAAGGAGCTCTTTATTTGTATGCAAAATTTAAGTCAAAGGAGCGTATGTGCGCTATTAGGCGAATCTTTACGGTATATATATGAAGCCCCATTGTGCTCATGGAGAAAACTGATACACACATCCACTCATTTAGTCATGTTAGGGGCACACTTCCTCACTTTCACACAAAAAAGGAATGAGTTACAGCGAATGTGACCAATTACGACGTTTCCATAGCTTCTACTGCGGTATCTATGACTTCCAGCGATCTCACTTCTTTGGTCAGTACACCAGTGGTGCCTCGTTTGTAGCGGTAGTCACCTTGCCTATAAGTGAAGAAAAAACCATTATCATTAATAACAACATCATTTATTGATATTTTTCGGTATATAATAGAATTCTTTGCAGTCTATGCGCACATCAATGCAAAAATCGTCACAGTGTATGTTGAACTGTTCAATTGCAAAGGCTTTTGTGATTTACAGAAACGGTTTATTGACTTAAAGACATCTCTTAAAGCACTTTAATTTGATTGTGTTTGTTTTTTATCCTGTTTGTAATTCTTGTTTGCCCCAATGTTATGTATTTTTTCATTACCATGTTCCAACACCCTATACTTGTTTTTCTGCTGAGTTAGTCCAACGTGACTTGAACATGAGTCTAGGGACTGTGAGACTAACTCACAGCACACAACCGCACTGCCAGTCAGTTGGGGGTGTTTGTGTAATATATGAGATACTTAAACAGATATGCTATCAGAAAATAAACCATTCATAATGAATGGAAATAGTAACAGAATGCCATGAAGAACACCTCTTAGAGATTTGTCACCTCGTCCCCATTGTTCTGATCTTGGAATCGACAATTTATCCATGGACGATCCGTAATATTTGTGAAATATCAATTGATTACGCCTATGAAGTGCAAACCTTTCAATCTTTCATTATGTCATATACTTTTAGGGAAGTTTTAGCCAATACAACGTTTACCATTTAGTCTTACTCATTACTTGATAGTTCATGTTCACCAAGTTTCGATTCAACATCAATGGTCGATCCTAAGATCGAACCAATTTGGATGTGATGCCTGAGTATGTACAAATAAAAATATCTCAAATAATCTTAATACACATACCTGACTCCTTTCACGTTAGCTTCATCATATGGTCTGAGATAATCCACAGTTCCCTTCTTGATCACACATAAATCTACATTGGTACCAGAACCCAAGTCATTGAAAATACCTCCGGCAATAGCGTCTCGTACTAATTGTTTGGCTTCTTCTTCCTGAAAAATTCAGACGATGTTAACAAAAAATTCAACATTATTATGGTTACAAAAACATAAAATAAGCAAATACTTATGGCCATCTGCATTGGTAATCCACATTATAGAAAAGTAATTAAGCCTTGATCTCAAAACAAAATATGTACATCCAAAATTGTTACCCAATTTGACCTTGGTATTTGACACAATGCTGAGGTCATAGATCCAGTCTTTGTTAAGAGGCCTAGAGATGGTTGATGCTGGCCATTTTGTAAATGGCCTGCTTGAATGTAATTGTCCATTATGTAAAACCGCAGTTACTCTATGTAGATATGTTGGGAGACTTCAAACAAGTGGAGTTTGGACATGTCTATGTCCAAGAAATTCAGTTCCTAGAGAACATTCATTCTCTTCAATATGAGTCTGGACACATTCGATTTGTGTTCTGACCCTGGTATCAAGTAATACAGGGTGTCCCAGAAAAAATTACCGGGCGAATCAATTTGGACGTAAGTCGAGAAATAGACATCACAATCCAAAAATCTAAACATCATCGTGTAGCCCATCTTATTTTGCATCTTATACGTCCATTTTACTGGAATCGGTTGACTGATTGCGAAGAAATGAGCAATTACATAACGCATGTGTCAATTCACTTCATTCCAAGTTTGAAAGAAAGATCATTCAACACAATGCGCACTGGTTATCTGTCAATGGGCTTCATATTTTGTTCTGTGAACTCCTTTTCGTTCTTTTTAAACAATCTGTTTCTTGCAAAACATTTATTAGGTTTTGTTCAAATTTGAAAACCTACACGATATTAAAAGCTTGCATGTAAGATGATGCTCGGTACTTGTAAATATCTTTTTGCGTTAATGTTGATGTGAATGTTGGATACATAACTATTGCATAAAGAATTCCAGCTGGCTTAAAAAATTACACACACATTAATGTTTCTGGAATATTTCCAAGAAATTGTAATGCAAAGTTTAAATCTTTTAAAACTTCAACATTAATGTTGCATGGTATCAAAAATCACACGTAAATCATTGTCATTCCTGACTCAAATGTTCTTCGAAAGTTAAAATATAACACATTTGCACAACTTAAAGATTTAAAGATGGAAAGCTTCCAATTGCAGAAATTAAAGTTTTCTCGAACAAACTGATATTCATCTTCAGTGAAAGCATGAATCACATAACACCGCCGGATTATAGAATAGATAACGTGGACTAAATTTAATGAGATACACAAATTTTAGGATGCGGGTAGCGAGTCATGAAAAAGCGCTTTTGATCAAACTTGGAATGAACTGCGTTAATGCGTGTATTATGTAATCGCTTATATCTTCGCAACCAGTCAACCGAATCAAATAAAATCTTCGTATCTGATACACAATAAAATAAGCTATGCGATAAATTTTAAACGTTTCAATTCTAATGTCTATTTCTCGACTTACGTTCGATTTTATTCCCACGGTAATTTTTTCTGGGACACCCTGTATATCGTCATTGGGCAGGAAAAACTTCCTATGTGTCATTGGCCCCTGAATATGTTTAAAGCAAAGCCTCCTATGTAATCTCTTGGTAGTTTTGTTTTAAACATGTTCAAGGGCCACAAGTACATACAAGGTTTTTCCTGCTCAACGACAATATACACTGGAACAACCAAGGACAGGATGCACTACACTTTACCAAAGGTCTATGACTCAAACACTACTCCACAAATGGTAATGATTTTTGTATTTTTCATTCTTGTATTGGAAATTGGAATTATCAAAACACAATAATTTGTTTTCTTGATAGAAATATAAAATAACAGATATTAATCTGTGGAACAACACAAAAAGTACAGT
Source organism: Amphiura filiformis (assembly GCF_039555335.1). NCBI lineage: Eukaryota > Metazoa > Echinodermata > Ophiuroidea > Amphilepidida > Amphiuridae > Amphiura > Amphiura filiformis. The sequence goes on from NC_092644.1 coordinate 15,943,964, forward strand.
GGACCAGTGCAAATATTTGATAATTTTGCTCATTACTTAACAAACCTTTTCATAACTTATTCCAAATTTCAATGAAGGAAATCCAGGTTCACCCCAGACCTGTAAACCATATTTGGAATTTTACAATGGGGTTACAAAATACTTTGCACCAAAATATTGGTATGACAAGCACTTTCAAGTTGATGGAAACTGTCTAGTTTGAGTTACAAAATATAATACAGAAACTATTGTTATGCACATAGCAGATTTGAACCGAGCTGGTGATATTTATAATTGAAATAATTCACTGAAAGATACTTTACCTCCATGTCCACCCGATATCTGTCTTCAAACACCGACATTGCAGCTAGTGACCCAGAACCCATCGTAGCATAAGGCAGCTTATTGGTGGATCCATGAGGATAGATGCTGTATAAATGAGGTCCTAAATGGTCCACACCACCCAACACTAAAGCTGCCCCGATGTAACCCTGGTACCTGTAGAGGATATGACAAAGAAATGCAAAAAATGCAAGGTCCATTATATACAAATATATTATAAATTCACAAAATTTTAAGTTAAAACATTTATAATTATAAATGTTTTAACTTAAAATTTGTGAATTTAAGCTCAAATGGGACAAGTTGCACATATGGGAGTATTTTGTCCTCTTTAAGAAAGGTTGGATGGGGCATGAACTAGCGGGTTTGCTCTGAAATATTAAGACCAATAAAGTTGACACACAAGAACAATATGGTATGGGTTCTATAAAAGAAATCCCGTCACTCATTTCTACCCAAAGTGCGTGTCATGCATGAAAAATGTCCAAAAGAGACCTAGATGGAAATATGTGATTACTGGCTTCACTGACTCACTTCCTAATAAGATCCATGTATAAAGAAGCACACAGTACACTGTATTTTTTTAGTTAAAACTAAAATATGGCTCCTGGCATCTCATTTGCCTTTAGGTAATTGTCTTGTTTGAAACAAGAACCTGCTGATTGAAATTACAGGGCTCAGTTGGTGAAACTTTTTTTTTTTATTATTATTTATTTATTTTTTATTTAATTGTTCGGATATATAAAAAAAAGTGCAGTGATTTATAGTGTACTACGCACAGGCACAATGCCTAGAGACATTGATCCACAAGCCTCAGCACACTTTACAGGTTGTCGCTGACCACTACAGCCTCACATCATTTCATAAACCATTTAACAGCAAATCAGGGACTTTGCTGCTTCAAGAGCGCACACCCTAGACATTCCACAAATAGCCTTTGCAAACAGGCAATTATAGCAGTAAGTTCTTTGTCCAAGGGAATTTCAAGCTAACTCAATTTTTCCACAAGAGCGTACTAGGCACAACTAGGGTTCGAACCTGCAACTTCTCGCACCATAGTCAAACGCCTTATCGATTGAGCTAACTTGAGCTAACTTGGCTATAGCCCTGGACAACTCAAGAAAGGTCCGACACACAGTCAAACTGTTGCACTCTGTTCCGGGCAATTCCATGTTAAAATGACATTTTTTCAAAAATATGAACTTTGCAATTGGCAATGATTGATGATATATTTTGATTATACACCCTTTAAAGTTAACAAAAAAGAAATTTTCAAATGAATATCAGCTGCAGCATTTTTTTTTCATTGATTTGAAGGATTTAATGTATTTTCCTACATTTTGTTAATAGCAGATAGTCAAAAGTAATTTTTTTTTCTCATTAATATATGGAACAAAAACAATTCTTTTTTGTGATAGTGTTGTTTGATACATAATTTGTCAAAATAAAAAATGAAAAATTAGGAAGCTGTGTTGGTAATGGTCAGGATGGCACGGCAAGTTGTATAATGTTAAGCATGTAACGCGAGTCACAAAAGAACAACTTTTTAATGCAGTAAAAATCTAAAGGGTTATAAATGTTCCTTTCATTTTCCTCCTGGTTTGGGTCATAACTCAAAATTATTTCATAAGGTTTTTGGTTTGCTACAATTGTACCACCAGAGACAGACTATTCAAAATGGTAATGCGAGTCACAATGTAACGCGAGTCACGATGTTGTAACGCGATTCACACATATTATACAGCTCTCTATACAGTAGGGCTAGAAAATAATCCATAAATAATCACTAAAACTTCTCCTCCCACTTTTACCCTCCCCAGGACTCATAATTATTGTACATTTGTACATCACTTAACAAATTGCAGGACTGGAAATCGTTTTGTCCCCATCTGTGAATTCAAATTTACCGTTTGACTTTCCATTATAAACACCCATTATAAACACCCACTGCCACCATTCCACCCCAGTTTCTCCACCTAACCCCAGAACAGAAGGTCATGTTTAAAGTTGAATTCCACAATATAAATTAAATTGAGCATGTTTAGAGCTTTCAAATTGGGCTGTGTTATCAAATAGTGAGTGTAACAATCACGTAACGTAACGCGAGTCACACACTAAGTTGGCCATTTTAAAAATACCAAACTCAAATGTACTTAATGTTTGCTTCTGTAGTATAGCTGCAGTAAAAGGTAGCCTAAATACCTAGTGGTATCAACTTTTGTGTGCAGCTTCTTGTTTGAGGAGAAATATTGAAAAAGTAAAAGCTCAATTTGGAAGGGGTAATTTTAGTAACAAAAGTCACCACCACATTTTTGCCAATAAATGTTACATCGTTACATAGAGTTATTCACAAATTACAAGTTTACGTGATTTGATACATGTAAAGAGAAGATGAGGAAGTCTGAGGAATGTGTTCCACATTGATCAGCGACAGCCTTTTATATTTTGCTACTAGTGGCTCTACAATAAGCAGACCTCCCCTCTCAGCCTGCCATAAATTGCTTGATCCTCTTCTCAGCCTGCCAAAAAATCCTTACCCCTCTTTGCACATATGGAAAATTTTTAGGAACCCATTTTGCAAACCTTAAATGGTCTATATCAGTTTTGCATATACACCAGGCACAAAAAAAACTGTCAGTTATAGTCACCATGCTGTTCAACAACTTGATAATTTTGCATTATTCTGAAATATACATTTTGTTAGTTGGATTTTGCTTTCTCGTTTGACATCCTGTTCATGAAAATCGAGCAAGAATTGACCAAGATATGTGCCTCCAAACCCCAAAATCGAAAGTTGCAATTTTAACGATTCAATTGTGCCTGTTACACTGTGCGCTTTATTGATCGGCCTGTGGTGCTTGTGTACAACACAACAATGCATCCCATTGAAAATCGTTGAAATTTGCAACTTTTAATTTTGGGGTTTGAGAGTTTGGAGGCGCATGTCGTGGTAAATTCTTGTTCAATTTTTACGAACCGGGTGTCAAGTGAGAAAGCAAAGTCCAATTAACAAAATGTATATTTCAGAATAATCCAAAATGATCAGGTTGTTGAACAGCAAGGATGACTATTACTGACAAGTTTCTTTTTGTGCCTGGTGTATATGAATGTTTCCATACAGTTTTTCAATGCATTTTATGTAATAAATGTATATGAAAATTGTATTCTTATTTCAATTGCCAGTTTTTTTTAATTTCCATCATTAGCCCCCATTACCACCACCCCACCACACCACCACCCCACCCCACCCCAGAGGAGAGGGTCCTTTTTAATGCTGAATTACAGTATTTTTATAGTGCTAAAGTAAAACTGACCACAATGGAAATGAAATTGAGCGTGTTTAAAGCTTTCAAAGTGGGACCATGTAATCAAAATAGTGAGCGTAACGCGAGTCACGTAACACGAGTCACGCACCAATTTAGCGAAAGTTGGCCATTTTAAAAATACCAATCTCAAATATACTTGGTGTTTGTTTCTGTAATACAGCTGAGATATAAGGTAATTACTTGGTGGTTTAAACTTTTGTCTGCAGCTGTTTGTTTGAGGAGAAATATTGAACAAGTAAAAGCCTAATTTTGAAGGTGTAATTTTTTTTTTTTTTTTTTCACAATCACAATTTTTGCTATAAATGTTTCATCTAGTTATTTACAAAATTTAAGTTTATGTGATTTGATACATTGGGTCAGTAAGTACATGTGGAGAGAAGATGAATAAACCAACTCCTTGTTCAATTGTATTTATATGACATTGAATGTGCTGATTTTATCAAAAATGTAACGCGAGTAACGTGGAATTGCCCTTACCATTCTTGGACTTGCACACATATAATGATGGGCAAACATTTTTGCGAAGTATTTTGTCAACAGTTAAATGACATTCGTGTTTTGCATCACGTTTTTTAAGAATATGAATGTTATTAAAACATTTTTTTAAAAATTTTTTATACCCTTTATATAAACTGAATTTAGACCTTTTTTTTGTAAAAGGATTAATTTTCAGCATGGCAAATGAGCGTACAAGCAGAATTGTTTCATTATACAATGTCAGCCAATGCCAACAAGATTGCGCCATAAATGGTGAGACTTATTTCCAAACAAACAGTTCAATGTAAGGGCTCTCACTGAAACTCTCTCGACTTTAGAAGATATTATTATTTTCTGGATTTACCTAGATATATTATATGTATTTCTTGTATGCCAAGAATGAAACAAATTTCAACCCAGGAAGAAGCAGATAATCTTTGCACATTCCTGTGTATTGGTATTTCAGTGAAAGCCCTAAATAATGTTAGTTCTTTGATGTGATGTTTAATTGTTAATATAGAACACTTCTTAGCATCAGGAGGAGTTTTATTTTTACCTGAAGAGTTTCTGTTTGAGCAGTCTATTTGCTGTCACCACTCGTGCTTCTCGTCCGGTAGACAAGCTGTGGAGCTCCAAATTAGATGATATGAGCTGTGTGGTCATCTCTGTGTCCGCTGCAGTACCTGCACCACAGCAACTGAATAGAAAAAAAAAAAAAACACTTGTAAGCAACATGTAATGCCCCGCTTATTCCTATGCCCACATCATAGTATACAGCAATAATTTTTTGAAAATTAAAGGCATGAAACAATTTTATAATACTAATAGCACTGGATGATAACATTGCATGTTTTCTCCTTAAAAGCAATCATGATATTCACAAACTTGAAAATGCTTTAAAATCTTGAGTACAGGCTAAAAATATCACCCTATCAGGCAGGGGTAGCGCTGGCTTCAAAATTTAAGGGGTCCGAGTGATTTTTGTTGGACTCATTCAGCCCTCCAAAAGTCAAATTTAAGGGGTCCAATGGGAATTTTAAGGGGTCCGAGTCCAACTATGGAAACATCACCCACTAATATTAGAGGTTATGATATGCTGGACATGGGGTTGTATTATGCATTTTACATCAACAAAATACAGCGTGCAATAATTATGAGCCTCCCAGGGGGTAAAATTTCCAAACGGCTAAAAAAAGGTAAATATTGCTTGCACCCGCCTGCTAAAAATTGTATTAAATCATAAGCAGGAAAATGTAAAAGTTTCCATAAGCCTACTATTTCTCAAGTTTGTTTCGAGCATTTAGTTTTGAACATGCCCCATGAATGTGTGCTCAAAATCACTTGCACTTGCCCCCTCCTTTGACTTGCCAAAAACTGCCCCCCCAGCTGCCAACAAATTCTTGCCCCCCCCCATTTTACCCTCATAATTGCACAACCTCTGAACTTCAAGAAAATCCAAAATATGGGAGTGCAAACCCAAAAACTAGGGGTTGTTTTTTACAATCCAGTCCTTGTTCAGGGGTTGTTTTTTTACAATCCAGTCCTATTTGTCCATCACTAGTGCACCTGCGGCTATGAGAGCCCAGATGCTGTGAGAGCACTGGCATGATAGCGATACTGTTTGACCCCAGATGACCTTTGAACTTGGATGACCTTGGTGCAATATTTTTCATGCTCCCCTCAGTCATACGAAGGATTCCACCTATCAAGTTTAAGCCCAATAGGGCAAAGTTTAAATTAGCCCCTACATGACCTTTGACCTCGGTTGACCTCAATTTTGTTTTATGCATATATTCCCTCGTAGCAAGGATTGCACCCACCAAGTTTGAACCCGATAGGACAAAGTTTGAAATCCATGACCTTTGACCTTGGATGACCTCCATATACTGTTTTTCATGCTCCCCTCATATGAAGGTTTCGACCCACCAAGTTTGAACCCGATCGGACAAAGTTTGCAATTTGACCCCTCCGTAATGACCTTTGACCTCGGTTGACCTCGCTTTTATTTTGGACATATATTTCCCTCCTATCAAGGATCCCACCCACCAAGTTTGGGCCCGATCGGACAAAGTTTGAAATCTGTGACCTTTGACCTTGACCTCCGATGACCTTCAAAACTACCCGGTAAACAGCGCACGCCCGGTACCCATCTATGTCCGAAATTATCGGAATGATGCGTCGAAGCGCGGAGCAACGCATTGCCATCGAACACACAGAGCTCATTATTTTCTTAATGCTAGTGCACCTGTAGCTTTGCAGCAATGCATTCTGGGTAGACATTACAGTGCATTTCAAATTGGGCAAACAGCCAAAAGCTGAATGAAACTTGTCCAGAGTTGCCCATTACACATCTTTGTATCCACTTGCTGCTGCTTTTGCTATCCAGTTGGGGTATTTTCCCCCTAGATGACCTTTGACCTCGAGGGGCCCTTGAAAACCACCGGTTAACTTGCTTTTCCGTCACCTATCCATATCCGAAATTTCGCTCGATCGTCGGCGGCGGAGCATAGCCGGACAGACAGACAGATACACAGATAGAGACCGCTTATTATTTTATTAGTATAGATGTATAAATGTTATTGTTAGTGGAGCTTTTTATTTAGTCAGAACGCCAACCCTTAATTATCGAAAACGTAGTCCTAACCCTAATTCTGACCTTTCACCTCCTAAACCTGAATCAACCCCTTCAAAACTGGCAAAGTTCTGAAAAATTATGATCACACGACGTGACTATGTTTATGTGTATTTTTAATGTAAAAAGGTGCAGAATTCAACACCCCAAATCTTACCATGTGTCGCTAATTCACTGCAATTTTATCCTATATTGCCATCAATAAAGAATACAAAGTTGACTTTTTTGTGTTGAGGAAACTCCATTTTTACTTAGCATGACATGAAAATTAGTTAAATGATGATTTACTATGGTATAAAACTCCCGATAAAACGATCATCAGTAGTAAACATTACAAGTGGAGTCAATTGTCACACTATTTCATTCGCAGAGCCTTGACTTGCACAATGTTTCAACAGATTGGTATTCAGAGTGAACGATCTGATATAGTTCTTAGAGCATTTATTTTTGACATTCTGTCTGAAATGATCGCATTTGTTTTGTGCCCTGTCCATAAGGTTTTACATGCCTGATTTTCTGTGCGTCTGAGATATTCTTGTCTAACGCATTAGGTATAAGCTTAAGGTTAATTTTATTGCGTCCCAACAACAGTTCCGCGCGTCCCTGACGCGCAGACGCGCACCAGCACGACCCTTGCTATCAGGCCTTGCGGTTTGAGGCAAGCGATCGCTTGTGATGGCCACCGCTCGCCCTAACTCGTTTCTAGCGAGCGATTTTCCACTCACAGTCGCCACAGACACTAAATATCACTCGCTGTGAATCTCCCGAAATCAGCTATTGAATCGGCCATTTCAGCATTTAATCGATTCTGTGCCCCCTCCAAGCATATACAGAAAGTCAAAAATTTTAGTGCCCTTCACGTGCATTTCAACATAAATACTGTTTTAAGACCGAAGCTCTACTTGATTATAAACAAATTAAGGCATACTTGATTTCACCCAAATATGTGATATTTGTGAAAATTCAACCACTTGCGGAATCATGCTAGCAAGTGATTAACCATTCGTCTTTAAAATCTAGATGGCAAGCCCTGCCCTATCATTTTTTTACTTAGTTTTTGGCTATAAATGAATGGGAACATTGCATACAGAAATTGGTCATGGTACCAGACTGCTGGATATATCAAAACGGCCTGGGTTAACATTGTGTACGATGTCACATACTACATACTAGACACACCACAAGTATACAGATTGAGTTGATGAAGCCGTAGGCCTACTGAATACTACAAAATACTACTCTACAAAGCAACTGAAACACCAAGCATCAAATGCAGTCTGATTGCGTAATCATCCGAAATCACATACACATGAAATCGTTGGCCAGGAAACATTCACGCTTGTGGCTTGCTATCCCAGGTCTGCTGCTCCACACCCAAGGGGTCGTGGTTCAAAACTGGGGTGGAGGGAGTTAGGGTTATGCTGTCTACTATACCAAATTCACTTACTAAATATTTGGAGCCAAGTAATGTATCTTTGAACAGTTCTTATCTGCAACAATTGTGTCTTCTGTAGCTCTTGTGTCTGCACCCAGAATCACTCCATCCTAGGGAACAAAATTGTAAAAGAGTGATTACAACTCAAATTGGAAATTGAAATTCAAGCATGACCTTCTTAAGGTGGGTCTGAGGGGAACATAACCTACGGTAGCAGTGTTTGCACTCAAATATTGAGACAAATAAAGCTGACAAAAAAGTGGCATGTTATCGGTTTAATAAAGGAGATTGAAATGTTTGATATAAAGGGTGTCATTTCTCCCCTGTGTGCATAATTTTTCCCGGGTGGGCCAAAAACGTTTTTGGATAAATATTGAAAGTTTGAAACGTTTTGATACATTATTGGCCATAACTTCAGAACCAAATGACCTATGGAAAATGGAAATATAAATCCAATTATTGGCTTCCTTTACTCATTTTCTATAAGATCAATGTAAATAAAGTACACTGCAGTTGCATGTAGTTGAATGGCTCCTGCCATCCCAGTCACTTTAACAACTTTTTTATTTTATTTAAATTTTTAATAACTCTCACCTTAAATACCACTCCACAAATAGTAGTACCAGTCTTACGGGCTGTTGGAGATTTAAATCCTGTCTTCTCTAACATTACATTTCTGTAAAACAAAAATGATCAATTTATTAGAGATCTGTAATCAATAATCATCTAGATTTGTATGGACTGTATTAGTATTCAACCTAATTAGCATTCAACCTAATTAGCACCACTGGTATGTACGTCAGGTGATTCAGCAGGTGTGTATTATTCCTGCCACCAGGTTTCACTCCCATACGCCAACGGATCTTGAGATAATCTGTCCACAAACTCTGTTATCAATTTATACTGATATACTGAAGTTATATAAATTAGCTATGTTAATTTGCATACGGTAATCATTTTGACTGAATAACATACAGGCACAGAGCAGAGTTGGATATACATGATAATCCTTCCTCCCACAAAGCAGCGTTGGCCATAGCTGGTATCTCGGAGGAAATTGCTACTCAATTTTGATCCGTTTGCTACACAATTTTGGAGTGCCGAAGTGTGAGACACGGCTGTGCGGGAGCTCCTGAAATTTGGATAATTTTGGTGCTTTAAGCTAATTTTCAAGATTTTTCTGCCAATATGAGTCCTCCTAAGAAGACAGATAAGAGACCTGCCTCTCCAACAAAGCCTCAGGGAAATGCTAGACATGTTAAAGCAGCAAAAACTTTAAGCTTTCCTGATGAAGTTAACATGCAGAGCCAGAATACTTCCGGTCACGTAGTCAAGATGGCGGCGCCCATGGCGATGCATTTCTCAACGAAACACTGCAACGTCAACACGATTCTACCATGTCCGCAGGTCCACCACAGTGGTTTCAAGAATTTGAAACCCGCCAGGAGGTGAGATTCGCTAATGTTTTGAAAGAGTGTAGAGAAGTGTTCGAGGGATTCAAGTTAGAAATGGATAATATGCAAGATGAAATCACAATGTTGAAACAAAAACTTGAACTCGCAGATGTGAAACTGGACGACCTAGAAAATAGGAGCAGACAAAACAATATTGTAATCTTTAACCTGCCTGAAGGGACAGAACAAGGTCCCGATTGTTGTAGCCTCATTGGCAATATGCTGAAGGACTGTAACATTGACCAGGTCAGTATCCAACGTGCTCACCGCACTGGTAAGCTTAAACAGCAGCCACGTCCCATCCATGTTGGGTTTACCTTTTTCCAAGAAAAAGAAAAATGTCGTAAAGCCCTTGCAGATCTCTTCAAAAGTAAGACAGTTGGACCATCTGAAGCTAAGCTTTTTTTTTTCAATTACTACTCACAGAAGGTGCAACAGCTCCGTAGGGCCAAACTTCAAGAACTTCGTCGTCTGAGAAATGAAGGGAAGAACGCGTTCTTTGTATACCCAGCTACCATCAAGATTCGAGAAGCTAATGGCGTTGTCAGAGATTCATAAACGGATTCATCTAGTGTGGACTGGCACGACTGGTATATACATGTAACTGCATTATGTGCACTTTATCGCTAACTTTCATTGGACATTCATGTATTGACTCTTATTAAACTAATTGCTAATGTTTCATTAAAAATAATACATGTGAATGCTTTGACATGATTTTTTGCTGAGCCGGTGAGGTGAAACTAGTCACATTTTGGTTTTTAGGCTCAGTTTTCACACTCCGGGAGTTGTTCTGAGCATCTTTTTTCAATTTTTGTGCACTTTATTGGAGAAGGAAAACAACATGGCTGTGGAAATTGACTGTTACTCCTGTATAGCTTTGCCTGTGATCAAATATTTCAGGCTGTGTGCACATTATTGAACTGATTTGAACACAAAAAAACTGTATTCCAATGTTTTATCTGCTTGTACAAAAAAACTTGTACAGTTCTTTGTTTGATTATGGACACTGATATTTGCTTCATTTAAATGTATCTCTTTTTTAGTCACTGATTTATCCTTGTTTACAAATGTTTGGAATGGGCCGAGAGATCGACATGGCTTTGGGGATGTGATTGGCTTCATTTCTTGCTTGGCTGTTTCGTGTGTCAGGGGCTTTGGTTTTGGTGCCTTATTTTTGCTGGTGGCCCCTTGCACCTATTGTGAAGCTAATTACGTTTGGGGCTCTCCGTCGATCTTTTGGTTTGTTCCCATTTGTGTGAGTGGGTTATTTTTTGGGGGGGGGGGGTTACTCTAAATATATATTTTTTTTTTAAATATTTTTGTGCCTACCATATAATATTTTTGGTATAATTTATTGATCTATTTATTTATTTGTTTATTTATTTATTTTTTGGCATGTTTAATTGTGTTCAGTGCACTCTCTTAAAAAACCAGAGTTTGATAAATCAATCTTAAAGATTGTGCTGGGGGAGGGGTCTAAGTTGGATTGAATTTGCTGTGGAATTTTGTTTGTTTATTCAATTTTTACATCTGGTTCCTCAATCTTGATTTTGACTTTTCCTTCACCCCAGTCTTTGCATTTAAGAGAGCGCATGACCTTCCACGTTTTGCTTTTTTAAAGATTGAAAAAAATCAAGAAATTTTTTTAACATTTTTGTTTCATTTTTTAATTAAAAATGTTTTCTCAAATTTTTTGGGGCTCCCGTTAGGCTTTATCCTTGGGCATACCGACTGGTTGGAACTGTATTTCATCTTGAAGTTCTTACCATTTTTTCTGTGGGATGTCACGGATGGGTGTTAGTTGTCTTTTTTTGTTGATGTTTGTGTTGTGTATGTATTGTCCATCTTCTGTGTGTGTGTTGTCCATCTGTACTGTTCTTTCCCATCTCTACAAATGTGAATATGAGTCATGTAGACTATGGCAATATAATTGTAATTTTTGGGAACTATGTAATAATTCATTTATTTGTCATAAAGAGTATTTCTTAGTGCTGGTGTGGAATAATAAGCTTCTTAATTTCCATTTAATGATTCAGGTCCCTGTTTATAATGAAAACACGCTTGAATGTTTTTGCAATTCAGATTTGTGTAAAATTGTGATTAATGGCTCTTAAATTTTCCACTTTTAATTGCAGAGGGTTACAGGATGGGTTTAAGCGTAAAGCTGTTTTAGTTATTTTCATAAAAAGGTGATGATATTATTTTTCTTCAGGAAACACACTCGCCTGATTCTAATGAAAAATTCTGGAGTTCACAATGGGGCGGTCATTGTTGGGTTTCAAATTTTGCTTCCAGTAGCAGAGGGGTTGGAATTTTGATCAAGTCTAATCACAAAATTTCTGTCAATACTATTGAGAGGGACCCTGAAGGTAGATTTCTTATTCTTGATATTATAATTGATGGTTTTAATATGATTTTAGTGAACATTTATGGGCCTAACAATGATGATCCTGAGTTTTATTTTGAGGTTTTTTCTAAACTAGACAATCTTGACTCGTCTCGGTTGGTGATTGCTGGTGATTTGAATGTTGCTTTAGGCCCGCTTGACTACCGTGGCTCATGTCCAACTCATAGTAATAAAAATGCTTCCAAAGCATTGAGTGCCCTTATGGATGAATTCAATTTGATTGATGTTTGGCGGAATGAGCATTCAACATTGCGTGGTTTTACAAGGCATCAAAAAAATCCTCCGGTTCTTTCTAGGCTAGATTACATTTTAGTTTCCTCTAATTTAGCTGATAATGTGAAACATTCTGAAATTGTCTGTGGGATTAAATCTGATCACTCAATTGTGAAATGTAAAATTTCTATTAATGATCCCCAAGAGGCAAAAGCTATTGGAAATTGAATTGTCATTATCTCAGGCATGATGCAGATTTTGTGTCGTTTATTAAAAACAAAATTACTGAATTCAAGGATATCCATAGGGATACTTCTTGTAACCCCCATATCGTGTGGGATGCTTTTAAGTGTACTGTTACTGGTCATTGCATTCAGTATTGTAGCAGAAAGAAGAGAAAAAAAATCAAAAACAAGCAGGAGATTCAAACTAAAATTGACCAAATTAATAATGAAATCTCTAATGTTGGTCCTGATGCTCCACAGCAGCTTTCTGATTTGCTTGAACAATTGGATTCATTAAAAGTGGATTTAAACAAAATTGTGGATCAGGAAACGGCTGGTTTGATAATTAGATCAAGGATTAAGTGGGCAGAGCATGGTGAAAAAAGTTCCAGATATTTTTGTAATCTTGAGAAACGTTCCAGTGAGAAGAAAAATATTAATATTTTGAAAAAGGATACCGGCTCCATCATTTCAGATCAGAAAGATATTCTCAATGAATTACACTCTTTTATGAAACCTTGTACACTTCCAAATCTTCTCCTAGCAATAAGGATGATATACTTTCATATTTAGATAAACTTGATATTCCCCAATTTATGGATGAAAGTAAAAATAAGCTGAATAGGCCTATATTTCCAAAGCTGAAATTTTAACTTCTTTAAAGTCGTTGAATATGAATCGTAGCCCAGGCTATGATGGTCTGCCAGCCGAGTTTTACATTGTTTTTTTCAATGACATTTGCGACATGCTTTTAAATTGTTATCACTACTCTTTTGAGCAAGGTTTCATGTCTAGTTCACAACGCATTGGTGTGATTACCTTACTTCCAAAAAAAGATAAGGATCCTCTCTTTGTGAAAAATCATCGCCCTATTTCGCTTCTTAATACAGATTATAAAATCATTGCTAAACTTATGGCTAACCGTCTTAAGCTTTTTTTTTGCATGAAATTATCCATGATGATCAAACTGGTTTTATGAAAGGGAGGAATATAGGCAATAATGTTAGAACTATTATTGATTTGATTGATTATTGTGACTCAAATGACATTCCTGGCTCTATAGTGTTGCTAGATATTGAAAAAGCATTCGACTCTGTTGAGCATGATTATTTGTTTCAGGTCTTGGAGGCCTTTAATTCTGGCTCAGATTTCATTCAGTGGATAAAAACATTTTATTGTAATAGGAGAAGTTATGTCAGTAATAATGGGTTTCTCTCCAAGGTATTTCTATGGAACGTGGCATTTTTCAAGGCTGTCCGATTTCGCCTCTGTTGTTTCTTTTTGCGCGCTATCGAAGTGCTTGCAATTTCAATCAGGAACAATGAGAATATCAATGGCATTAAGATTGGTGATGTTGAGAAAAATTGAGTCTTTTGGCTGATGACACAACTTGTTTTTTGCATGGGGATTTTGAGTCATTTAGAAATTTGTTTGATTCTCTTAGGACTTTTGCTGGGTTATCTGGTTGCAAGATAAATATGTCTAAATCTGAGGCTATTCATATTGGTAGGTTGAAGGGTAGTGAATTTAAGCCCCTCAGCAATGAGGGTCTTGTATGGAAAGAGAATACCTTTAAAACACTTGGTGTTAATTTTTCTTTACATGTGAATGCTTTGTATGAGTTAAATTTTATTCCTAAATTGACTCAAATTCAGCAAATTTTGAATTGTTGGCGTTCAAGAAGTTTGTCTTTAATTGGTAAAATTACTGTGATAAAGAGCCTTTTGCTGCCACAGCTTTTATACTTATTTTCGGTTCTGTGTATTACAATTCTTAAGACATTTTTTTTAAGAGATTGAACACTTTGTTTTTTAAATTTATTTGGAATGGTGGGAATGACAGGGTTAAAAGAAATTATTTATTCAATGACTACAGTGATGGAGGGTTGCGTATGATTGACGTTGAGGCTTTTTCACAAGCTCAGAAATTAGTCTGGTCAAAACACTTATTAGACCCCAATTATGATAGCTTTTGGAAACTTTTAGAGACACAGGTTCTTAAGGTATTTCATAATGATACTACAGTTTTATGGAAAGCTGATGCGCCAAACTGTGTTCTTGCTTTGCTAAAAAATTCACAGTTTGCTGAATCCCTCAGGGTTTGGTATTTGTTCAGAGCTCAGCTGAAAGAGAACCTAGGGTACTGTGACTATCATCTTCAGAATTCCATTTGGTGGAACCGAAGGTGCGTCTTAAAACTAAGAAGTTCTTTTTTTTATCAGGATTGGTTTGAACATGGTATTTGCACTCTGAATGACCTTAATAGAGGTCATAACTTAGTGAAAACATTTGAAGATCTTGTTATGGAATTTGATATCTCTATTAAGGACAGAAGAAAATACAACTCTCTTATGAATGGTATTTTAATTGATTGGTTCTACAGTCCCAAAACGGTTCAGGTGAATATTTTTGATAACATAGTTGCTACTTTGTTTGAAAATAGCAAAATTACCAAATATTCTTACAATATTTTGAAAGCAAAGTACAGTCCTGTAAACACGAACTATTTTGGATTGATGCCTTGAATCTTGAAGACGATATTGAATGGAATAAAATTCATGATAACAACTTTACTTGCAGTATTGAAACTCAGATGAGAGCATTTTATTTTAAAGTTTTTCATAGAGCTGTTTGTACCAATAAATTTCTTCATAAGATTGGTAGAACTGATTCTCCATTTTGCTGTTTTTGTAAAAAAAATGATGAGACCCTGGTACATTTGTTTTGTGAATGTGAAAAAATTACTTGTTTATGGGATAGCTTGAGTGCCTTGATTGAAAGTAAAACCGGTGAGTGTTTTGGATTCTCCAATTTTCAGAAAATGTTTGGTTTGGATGTTGAAGAATCTGAGCACAAAATGCCATCAACTTTCTTGTTTTATGTTTGAAATATTATATTCATAGATGCAAATTTCAAGATGTCAACCCTAGTTTTCAAGCTTACAAGAACATGGTGAAAGTTAAATTTGGCACAGAATATAAAATTATGGAAAGCAAGGGAAAACTGGGTAACCATTTTAAGAAATTTTCCTTTGATCTTGGTTTTTAATGGGATGCAATTTTCATTTATCATGGTGTGTTTTATATATTTTTACCCCTTTTTTCATTTTCTTTTTCTTTTTCTTGCCATGGTGGACCATGTTATTTGCACTGTAATATGGGAAAGTTTTCAGTGTTTTGTTTTGTCACTTGTCCTGCATGTTTGTGTGTGGGGTGTCTAGGGGGGATTTGTGTTTTGTGTAGAAAATCCCTGGTCT
Organism: Amphiura filiformis; assembly: GCF_039555335.1. NCBI lineage: Eukaryota > Metazoa > Echinodermata > Ophiuroidea > Amphilepidida > Amphiuridae > Amphiura > Amphiura filiformis. Next base: position 15,959,711 of record NC_092644.1, read on the forward strand.
AATTTTTTGATGCACTCGTAACCAACATGAGTTGCTTGATCTTATTATGCATGTTGTATGGTGCTGATTCTGCCCACCCATGGCAGGGGGACCCAACAGTTGCCTTTGTGTTTTCATGCTTTTGCTGGGCTACCACTTTTTTTTCTGCTTGCCTTTTTCATCACTCTTGGTAGCGTAGCATTTGCTCTTTTTTTTAAATATTTTTTTAACAGAGGTATTGGTTGGGTCCTGTTGTCATGGTGGGGCAGTATTATTTAAATCTCATTGTCATAATCTGATTGTATTTTTGCATCTATCTTGGTTACCGTAATTAAGATGGGGTCTGGTGGACCATGTCTGTATGTTCTTTTTTCCCTTCCACCAGGCCCAAGTACAGGTGAATAAAAATGGAAAAAAAAAAAAAAAAAGTAGTGCAAGCTGATAATACTAAGCATAAAAAATGTCTTACGTCCAACCAGAGGTGCCTTTTCTTCCAGAAAATCTGAATTATTTATTCCCTCACCCTTAACCGCGGTATGTCACATCCTTCAGGCTTCACCAGATTCTTCCCCAACTGGATCCCACAAAAATGGAACCAAAAGGGAAATGTATGCTTGTTGCTATCTGCATATACTCTTCCTTATCACCTCTTGAGTCTCGACCCTGTCTGAATATAGGCGAGTATTAATTTGTCACCATTAAAAAAAGCTGCAATCATCATGAGAAACACCCCCGAAATGCTGTTTTGGGGAATTTTGCTAGCAGAATCTTTTTGATGAAAGTCAATCATTGACAAGATGTAACTTTGCTACGGAAAGTGCTATGACAGAAAGGTTTTCAGTTTTGTCTTTCTTTACACAAGGGCTTTAATTTGATATGAAATGATGCAGTTTGATGGCAAATTTGAATTGACCGGGCATACCTACATTATTATGTTTTGGGTCCAATATTTTCACACACTTGGATTCATCTTGGTACTTGGTATTGGTAACCTCCAAAAATCTCCTTGAAGAAGTTTAAACTGGAGGCTCGCGAGGGTGGATTATTAGTTTTTGTTTAGAGCTGGGTCTTGCAGGAGAGTTGACTTGAACTTGAATGAAGGGGCTTGGTTGCGCAACAGTTGACTTCTGAAGCTTGTTCCATGTCTTAATGGTGCGCGTAAAAAATGAGTTCGCAAAATACGTCTGTTATTGTTTCGGCTGAGTCATATGGTGCCGAATTCGACATGTGGCTGCATGTGACATGTAACGTGACTAAAGTTAATTTTTTATTACTTCCGTGGTCCGGGTACGCGCTGGTGAATTGCGATCGCGTAGAAGTGACAAGGACAAGGTCGTCTACTAAGCGCCGCGCCGACGACCAATCAGGGGTAGCGTTAACCCCCCGATCGTGGGTGAATGACCCCCATATATTTGGAATGTGCAAGCTCGGGGGTGAACTCTGACCCTCTACTTTTGTACCTTACTCCTACCTCCGACTACACTGCAAAATATTTTTCACCCCCGAGATTTAATTTTCACCCCATGTACATGTATTTGGATTTTCTGCAAGCTCGGGAGTGAAAAACACGGGAAAACAACCCCCGACTTCCGGGCCTTAATGCTACCCCTGCGACCAATGGGTCAACCAGCTTGTTGTCAAGTCCGTTGATCAGCCAATCAGCGTGATTGTTTATTTCTTCTGTGTGTACGCTCGTCTACGCTTGGCACACAGCTCGGACCACGGAAGTAATAAAGAATTAACTTTACCGGCCCTCATCAATTATAGCATGAATAATGTAAATTTATGTGCAAAAGTGTGCATGTGTAACGTGACTACCCCTCATCCACATTTTACATTTATAATAAAGTCATACATATTATCCTATAAAATTGGGCGAGCCGAGGAGCCTATTGAAACAGTATTTACAGTAGAAACTCGTTAATACAAGATCGCCGGGCCCGGCATGTTTAGCTCGTATTAAACGGAGTTCGTTTTAAAAGTCAGGTGCCAAAAATGTGTCGGAAGGCATAGATTGCGTGTGTTTAAGCCTGCAGAAGTCAGCACATACAGTGTGACTGTACGAGCGAAACTTCATACTAGATTTGTGACAGCTACCGAGCAATGTCACAGTTTCAAATTCCCTCGATCGTTATTATCTAGGCTAATATTCCTTTTTGATTTTCGGTATGAGGCATTTTTCTCATAGCGTTTTCTGATGAAATTTAGATGATTTCTCAAGCTGATTATCGTTAAGGGGGTACTACACCCCTGACCAATTTTGTGCCTATTTTTGCATTTTTCTCAAAAATTATAGTGCATTGGTGACAAGTAAGATATGTATATTGTAGGGGCAAGGACTACAACTACTGCACTGGAAATTTTATTTCAGCACAGACAACAGTTGTGGAGTTACAGTCAAAATGAGGAAAACCAATATTTGATCAATAAATCAATAACTACTTGCCTTGAGTTGCTGAATTTTCAGTGCATTAGTTCATGGAAGAAAGAGATAAGAAGGAACCACAACGAACGCATTCACTTTGTCCACTCCCTTTACCGACATTTAGTTGATATTGTTATTCATGAGGATTTACTTTGATCAATACCCGCGTTAAATAGGTGATTGGTATTGTATTACATGTATTTGCATGTCTTCTGGAGCGTGTGTGAAGGATGATTTGAACTAATGACCTTCCGTGCAAGCACCCTATAGGATTTTCTTTGGTGACGTGATCATCGGTCATTGATGGCCTACATCTTTTTCTTCCATTTTGCCCAATTTTTCCGAACTTTGATGACTTTTTTCTCAGAGTTGGCAGTCTTTGGCACTGAAACGAGTTAGCTAGTTACGATTATACACATATAAACTATTTAATTAAACAGGTTTTATGTACCGGACTCAACCGAACATTGTGCATTATTTAAGAACATTTTACATCTATTTTTCATCGAAAAAGTCACCAAAATCTTACCTTATTTGCTAAAGATGAAACTCAGCAAAAAAACGGCCGATTTTGATTACCTTTTCGATGTTTTATAGGACATTTTCTACACAACACGATCAAGAAAACAGTTTGACTGTAGATCCCAAAACAAAGCTACTATACATGTTCAGAGCATCAGTGAAATTCCATAATCTTACTTTTGGGTAGCGTTTGTTTGTTCGTGGATGGGTTTGTTATAATTTTTTTCCAGTAATGATTTTGCCAAGCATCGATCGCGGTAAATGGATCATACATGAAAGTAAGTACCATTGATAGCTTTTCTTTTCATGCGTCAATAGATAAGCGGATTAAAACTTGGCCGATCGAAGTCGTTGTGGTTCCTTCTCATCTCTTTCTTCCATGATTAGTTGTAGTCCTTGCCCCTATTATATATCTTACTTGTCACCTATACGCTATAATTTTTGAGAAAATTGCAAAAATAGGCACAAAATTGGCCAGGGGTGTAGTACCCCCTTAACAAAATAATAAACAATTATACGGCAGTGTCGGGATTTCCCCCACTTTTACCATGTATGTAAACAACATGAAGGGTTTCCCACTTTGCGATCCAGGGCGGACTTCGAGTTTGTGATTGGCTAGTCGATATTGACGTCAGCAATATTGACCTTATAATATGGCAAATTTCGTCATGACACGATTTTATAAAAGCTAAAAATAGGAACTTAGGGAATCCTCGTTATTATGATGGTTGCTAAGATTTTGACATGAGCTCATTAAGAATAGCCCCGCCCCGCTAAGTACTGTATGCGATTTTGGGGGAATTTGACGGCAAGTTTATCTTCATTATTTTACGAATAAAAATCGATTAATTATTTGCTGTAATACTGATAACTGATTTACAATGATATTAAATTTAGTATTTAGCTAATTTGCTTCTTCTGAAATCTTTAATTATTTTTTTATCTAAACTCGGAAAGACTGTGGCGCGAGTGTACTCGGAGATCCTTTTGCCCTAGCCTGGTTCTCCTTGCACTGATTTGTACGTACAAAAAGTGCAGTTCAAGTTGCATTCGAAGTCGTGCTTTGAGTTTACGTCACTTTTCGAGCGAATATTTTGTCAACTCCTGACATGATTTACATCAAAATCTACCTTGAGAAATTAGCTCGTTTTATCCGTTGTAAAAACAATAGAAAACAAAAGCTTCGACCCACAGTAAGTGCTCGTATTATGCTAGGTATAATACAAAAAAAATTGAACTTTTTTTGATTCTCATCAAAGTAATCTCATATTAAAGAGCTAAATGAAAGAAAACTGATGAGGCATAAATGAATGTCATACGACATGTGGTTGCGGAGATATGCTAATTTGAATGTCTAAAATTTTCAGCCAATTTCCTGTACAAACTTTTGTGCATGCACATATTAAAATGCTTATAGGCCTATACTGTGCATTGTGAGTACACAATTTTAAGAAACAAGCACTTGCTATTTACCGGTACTGAACTGTAAATGTAATCCTAGAATGTGAACATAAGGGCCTATCATTTTCTTTTGGAAGGGGGGTCATACTTTTTGGAAAGAAAAATAGGGGGGGGGGGCATAAAATTGTTGATGACCAAAATGTAGGGAGTAGCAAGATGACCACAGATAGTGTGTTAAATTCAAAAAGACTGAATACAAATTTAGCCTCTTCAGGGGATACATGTAAGCTGTATCAGTGGGTGGTGGGGGAGAGGGTCATAAAATTTTGTGGCCGAAATAGGGGGGTGTCGCAATTTTATTGATGCTGACTTTTTGTAAATTTGGGAGCCCCCTTCCGCTGAAAATGATAGCCCCCTAATATACAAATGAACATGTAAGAGTAACATTTTGTTTTATTTCTGTTTTCTGATGCAGATTCCAGCTTTTACAGAGGATGGAAACCAGGGACTGTCTTTTGGAATTTGCAGGAGAGCATTAAATAGCTCTTCTAGAGCCTTCAAGAGCTGTTTAGAACATTTACAATAAAATGTAATGAGAGAATGGTCAACTAAATCACTCTCCTATATCCGATTTAAGGAGAGCAGTGGAGAGCGATTGCTCTCGCCAGGGTTGTAGCTACGCTGGGCGGTGGTGGGCGGCCCTGCCCGGCACTCTTAATTTCCACCCAGCTCTCAAATTAATTTTGAGCCCAAATACCCGGCACTCCAGTCTCAAATGTTTCAAAATCAATGAACAATCATTATAAAAGTTAGCAATTCTTATCAAAATTTCAATTTTTTTACCATTTCATATAAATTTTACCCGGCACCAAAATTTGCCTAGCTATAACCCTGGCTCTCGCTCTCCTCAAAAGGCAGTCCCTGGGAAACCGCAGTGAGGGCCAACACCAAATGCAAAAATAAAGAAAAACTTATTCAAAACAATGAAATTTGTGTTTAAGTGTCTTATTTTTATTTTTTTGTCATTGAAAAACTCACGGTTTTGATACTACCCACCCGAGTATACCTTTTCACTGATACAAGGGGGGGGGGGGGGGGAATTTGTTTGAGGGGGCACCCTTTAAAATGTTTAATTATTATAAGCACTAGATGATGCATTGACACCCCTCCCCCAGGAAAATGTTTTTGAGCAGGCACCCTTTGGAGCACTGGCTGGCGCATGCTCCCTATTCCAGTTCACTTGATCATCAGAATGGGGTCACTCCTGCTCAAGTATGAACCCCCCCTGCCCCTTCCCCCAGCTGCTCAAGTATGAACCCCTCTGCCCCTTCCCCCAGCGTAAGTTTTGTCAAGATTGAGCAAGCACCCTTTGGAGCACTGGCAGGCGCATGCTCCCTATTCCAAAGATCATTGCGGAAACTCGAGGGCCAGTTCACTTGATCATCAGAATGGGGCCACTCCTGCTCAAGTTAACCCGCCCCCCATGACGTGGCGCCATAGGAGTACACCCCCCCATCAATTTGAACTTTTAGAAATCAAATAGGAAAATGGCCAAAAAAGCGCCTGTGTCCCCCGCCATCATACCCGATGTGCCCACCCCCAGTCATTTACCCGGTACTAGTCATTCAGCATAGCAAAAATCTGCTAGCGCTATGCATGATGGGATAGGAATAGGAAAGGCCCAAATTTGCTTCTTCCCCCGACTCATAGTCGGCGCAGAATGAGAATCTATCCCAACATCCACAGCATGAGCCCATTCAATACCGTATATACGCAAACCATGCCGGGTTAAACATGTTCTAGGTATCCCAGGCAAACCTTAGTTAACACATTTACTAGTCCGCGAAATTCGCCGAGACCGGGGCCCAAACACAATGCATATTTACATAGAAATTTGAATTTTTTTCGAGAATAGGTCGGTGAAGGAAACCTACATAAATATGTTTTCTATACTTCACTTGACCCAAATACGGTATATGATTTTTTATGGTAATAATCAAGTCGCACATGGAATTTTAGAGGGATTTTGATTGCTCTCAGTTCCATTAAAAAAAGCTGCTATCGCCATGAGACTTAGATCTAGAAACACCCCTAAATGCCGTTTTGGGGAATTTTGCTAGCAGAATCTTTTTGATGAAAGTCAATCTTTGACAAGATGTAACTATGTTACGGAAAGTGCTATGACAAAAATGTTTTCAGTTTTGGCTTTCTTTACCCAAGGGCTTTAATTTGATATGTAAAATGATGCAGTTTGATGGCAAATTTGAATTCACCTCGCATACCTACATGTTCACTCACTGGCAAAAGTCGCCAAATTCGTACTACACAAAGTCCCCAGGTTATTCACTTTTTGCGCAAGGCATCCATCCAATCTCATCAAACCAAACATTTTTATGTACAAACAACTACCTTTATTCACCGCGTGCTCATTTAACTTACCGCTCAACTCCGTTAATTAGATATTTGGAGAGTAATTTCCGAAAAAATTAGATCGAGATCGTCACTTTCAAACTTACTAAAAAGTCGCCAAAATTTGCAGCGACCACGTGCGAATCATCTGACCTCTTCCGGGTTATGATCAAGTTTAACCTTTTGACTTGACCTTGTAAGCTTTGGAATTGTTTCTAACTCGATCTAATTCCCCCCAAATTTTTTTTCAAAAACATCGCCGTAAAATTTACTACCGGTAATGAATTTCCAAAATGGCGCCGGGTGCGCGATTTCCCTATGCTGAGAGAGGCTGACTATTGCGCATGCTCAGGTAAGGAATGCTCACATGACACATACCTAATTATGCGGATTTCGTATTATTTACCTCGTATTAAACAGTTTCTTTTGTACAGTAAATAGGTATGCCAGGTGAATTCAAATTTGCCATCAAACTGCATCATTTTATATATCAAATTAAAGCCCTTGAGTAAAGAAAGCCAACACTGAAAACCTTTTTGTCATAGCTAGGGACAGGCATAAAACTTTCAACTTAATTCTATTAACATGAATTGTTGTTTATTGGAAGAGAGACTTCTCAGAAACAATTTGACACCAAAACCAATCTTCTACTGTATTGCTAAGTGAAGTTATGACGTAAATTACTGTCGGAACATTGGGCCATTTTCTCTGATAAGACTTACCATAGGAGTGCATGGGAGGGACTTGATAATTTTTGTGCCCCCCTGTCAATTTTTTGTTTTCACTGTAATTTAATCTAATTTTTGTTGTATATTATGTATGTTATCATTTTCAACACATCTGTGAAATTTTGTATGCAAAATCAAATTTTAAGGTGGTAAAAAAAATTTTGTCAAATTTTGCCATTTTTCGGCCATTTTAGGCAAAAACAATGATTTTTCCCAAGCGATAACAAAAAAGTGCTTTCTCCCAGCAAATAAATAAACTGGAATTGTTATGTGAAAAGGATGAAAGTTTTTGTCAAACCATGTTTCCCTTTTGTCAGAAGATGAATTTTGGGTCAAAATAGAATTTTTTCCCAAAAATGCCCTTTTTTGACCAAAACGGTGATTTTCACCAAGGCATATCTCACAGAAAAAATATTCAAAAGTAAAGTCAATGTTGCATTCTGCTTCCTAAAGCATTGAATCTGTTGTCAATGCAAACTAGAGCATCTGAAACAGATTAATTTTGGTTTTATTCATCATTTTCTCCAAAAATGGTGTTTTCATTGGCACAAAATGGCACAGATTTACATAGCCTAGGCTTTATTATCAAGTAAAATAAATAGTAGCACTTGCTGTAATCGATAAGCTTTCTGGGTATCGATATGTCGGGAGGCAAACATCCGACATGTTGATACTATTATCGATACTCACGCAGTTTGAAACACGGATTTGAGTTTACCAATACTGGAGGGGCTGGAGATCGTGAAGACGACATGATGCATGTATGCTAGATGTAAAGCTCACCTTGGAATTGGGAGACGGTAATTTGAGTATTTGACGGTAATTTGAGACCTGATTTGAGATAATCTAAGCATGTGTGCCATGTCGTTTGTGTATCGATACTGACATTGAGTGTTTCGACATGTCGGAAGTCTATGTATTTTCCGACTATCGATACTTACGACAATCGATTACAGCATTAATAAATAGCGCCCTCGGTCAGATGTGCCTGTCCCTATCATAGCACTTTCCGTAGCAACATCTTGTCAAAGATTGACTTTCATCAAAAAGATTCTGCTGGCAAAATTCCCCAAAACAGCATTACGGGGGTGTTTCTAGATCTTAGTCTCATGACGATAGCACCTTTTTTTAATGGAACTGCTATCAAAATCTCTCTGAAATTCCATGTGCGAGTCTCTCATCACCAAAAAAATCATATATTTGGGTCAAGTGAAGTATAGACAACATATTTAGGAAGGTTTCCTTCTTAAAAAGCTTCTTTTAAATTTCAATGTAAATTTGTATTGCCGGTTTAGGCCATTTTGACTGACTAGCAAATGTGTTAACTGAGGTTTCCCTGTCATACCTACAGTAAATAATAGGGGAAAATCGGGACCACGTGTGACTGTTCGTAGTAAGCGGTTTCTTGCATTAAGCGATCTCGTATTAACGAGTTTCCACTGTATATCCAAAATTTGAAACCATGTATCGGCAGCGCAAGTCTGTCGAATTCGGCACCATATGACTCAGCCGAAACAATAACAGACGTATTTTATGGAAAATATATACAGCCGCAGTTAGTTAATTTAACACTCATACTCAGTATTCCATTACTTAAATAAATGTACAACTTCATTGAACCGTCTAATCGTTTTCTTACCGCCTAACGTTCTCGAAAACAAAGCCGCCTGTGCTACTTTCTGCTAGCAGTGGAGTCGCCATTTTGGATACTGCTTGCGTGACTTGCAATCTCATCTGCACGGTACTACATCGGCCCACCACATTGGGTTCGTTACTTTTAATGCACTCGGTGTTTCTACCGTCCCGACTCAAACGATTCTAGAAGTTGTTCTCACAAGCCCCGCCTACTTTCCCTGCCTTCTCGGCAACCCGGAAGTAACTTTTTCCATTGGTTTGTGTGGTGCAAAATGAGGAAAATACCAATATTTGGCAACGAATTACAGGAATTCCAGTCATAGATCTCGACTGAAAATGGATACATTAGGTAAGTAACACTTTCATTTATGTCATATCAAAAAATGGTTGGAGATCTATGACCAGTTTGGTAGATAATCGAGTTGAAATGTGGGCATGTTTTTGGCATGGTCTAGGTGGGAATAACAGGTTCGTACATGTAAACTCAATGGGAATCTCTTACGACTAGGCTAAAATACAACAATATTTTGTAAATTTTCCTCGTAAAGAAAAGATCGGTCAAGGAAACCTATATGAATATGTTGTCAATACTTCACTTGACCCAAATATATGATTTATTTTTGTAATGAGAGAATCGCACATGGAATTTTAGAGGATTTTGATAGCAGTTCCCGCACCGTAGAAAAAGCTGCTCTGTCATGAGCCGGAAATTCCATCATGAGCCTAGATCCTGATTTGTTTTGCCAATTGAAGCTTCTAATGTTGGCTGAATGTTTTTGATGATATCATGAAAGTCAATCTGTGACAAGATGTAATTTTGCTACGGAAAGTGCTATGACAAAACGATTTTCAGTTTTGGCTTTCTTTATAATCAAGGAGTTTAATTTGATATAAAATGATGCAGTGTTTGATGGCAAAATTTGACTGAATTCACCTTTCAGGGGATGTAATTTTCTTCGACGGGGGTCATGAATATGTCGGTGACTGAAGTCAATTTTTATGACCCCCTCCATCATGGATCGCGGGCTAAAATTTTACGACCCCCTATCGTGGGTCAAAAATTTTAGGACCCCCTTCTGTCAAAATTTTAGAGCTGAGTACACGAAACGCGTTAAAATTTTTGACCATAAGCGTATAAAAGAAGGCGCACGGAGAGCGCAAAAATCTTGCATTGTATAAAGATTGTGTGCACATTTTGTTCAAAAAAAGTGTAAGAAAAGTTACACCAGTCGCCAGCCCTTAATAATTCTATAACCCCCTATTTTGATTGCTACAAAATTATAACCCCCTATTTTTGGTCTTAAAATTCTATGACCCCCCAGTATATTCATGACCCCCTTCTGAAGAAAATGATAGCCCCTTATACCTATAAGGGGCTCAGCTGTGCAATAATTATGAGCCCTGGAAGGAGGGTAAAATTGGGGGGCAAGCAAGCGATCCGAGGGGGGGGGGGCAAGCAATTTTGGCACACATTCATGGGGTGCCTTTTAAATAAAATGCTCTAAAAAGGCTTAGGAAAACAGTATGGAAACGCTGAAATATGCAAATTTTCATGCTCGCTGTGCTCGCAACATATCTAGACCTTTTAAGGTTTGCAAATTGGGATCCAAAAAAATTTGGCATGTGTTGGGGGCAAAGATTTTGGCAGGCCAAAAGAGGGAGGAAAGCGATTATTTTGCAGGCTGAGAGGGGGGCAAGCTATTTTTGGTGGGTCGTTCGGGCATTGTATTACCCCCGATAATTATTGCACAGCCCCTAATATGGCACATAAATGAACCCTGTGGTGTGCAACCGATGGTGGAGGGGGATTAGGGGCACCAGTGGCAAAACTACACTTTCATTGCAATCAAGGAACAGCTAGCTGGGGTAAATCTGCCACCACCGCCAAGGGGGGGGGCTGGGGAATACAGATGCATGTGCTCATTTGGGGAAGTGGGTGGGCAAGGATTTCAAACCAAGCCGCTGTAACAGCCCCATGCGGGGGGATTGTGCCACTGTCCCAGCTTTACCCTGACAAATTTTCTAAAATCCTCTTTTTCTTTTTCAGGCCTACTAAAAGGTCAGAGCTACACTGTACAAGTAACAACCAACTGCCAGACACCATTAACCAATGCCACTGTGAGCCATTTCATGTCACATTTTGCAGCGGAGGCAGATGGAAGTCATGGAACAAATGAAATATTAAAAAAGACTGAAATAATGACCGGATTCAGAAACGCACTTCAATCTCACTAATTGAAGAACAATACTTGTGTTGAAAGTCGGGACTCATAAATTAGGTGTAACAGAATGTGTGAAAATTTATTAAGATCTATTAGAAATATTCAATCCAATAGATTAGAATTCAATCTAATTCAATTTTAATATATGGGATTAAAATTGCTTAGATTGATTTTTAACCCCTTAGATTAAAATCAAATTAGATGTATTCAAATTAGATTTTTTTAAATCCATCCAAATGTTTTTAGATTAAAAATCAAATAAGATTGAATTCTAGATTGAATATTTCTAATAGATTAGATCCAATTTTGGATTTGTCCCAGATCACAATCACTTAGAGGGAATATGCTGAATTGTATTATAAAAATAAAGACTGCACAAAAAGTAACGCAGCTGTTATAAACATGCCTGTAGCGTTTGAACTAATAATTGTGTTCACAATATTTCAACATAGAAAGAAGGATGATTTATTTACGCGCATTTTGATACCCCATTAGTCCAATCTCGTTCAATAATAACAACACAGCAGTGTTTTTAAAGAAAAATACCCGAATTGAAAGTTGCGGTTATTTGTATTGATATGAAGTCATTGATTGAAACCATTGATTGCTGTAAATGGCAACTTTTAAATTTGTGGTTTTTCTTTAAAAGCACTATGTACTGTGTTATCAGTATTGAACGACATTTCACAAATGGGGTATCAAAATGAGCGTAAATAAATCATCCTTCTTTCTATGTAGAAATATTGTGAAACGATACTAGTTCTGAACTTATAGGCATATTTCAGCTGTGTTACTTTTTTGTGCAGACTTTTATTGGATATCTTCCATCACACAATAGAGGATACATGTAGTAAAAAAATCCCCATCATTTATTGTCTATTAAGTAGGTGTGTTCAACTGTTTTGGTTTGTTGGACTTCCTTCTTCATACTTTTTTAATGAAAAAAATAGTGCTTTTATTTTTTCACTTCCTTACAGATCTCAAAATAAATTAAAACAATGATCAAAGCTACATATTCACCATGCATTTTTGTTTATTTCATGAACTCTTGTCTTTCTAATAATTATGTACCAGAGAAATAGGTGTAAAAATACATTTAGTAATGAAGTATGAGATAATGAGTGCAAAAAGACCATTTATTTACAGTCTATTGGCAGCCACTAGTCTTTTGAGAAGGCTTTTGTTCAGACCTTCATTTGGGGGGGGGGACCCTTTGTCAAGGCCATTTGGCGCCACTTGTCAAGAGGAATGAAGAACACCTTGAAGTTAACAAAGATCAGGGGCACAAAGGCCAAAACTGAAAAACTGCAGGCAATGGCCCTGACTGAAATTCGAGTCCAGCTTGTGTGTTAATATGGTGCCTTCACAAAAGACTACATTGTAGCATTGACTGACATCGGCTAGTCTTTCCTGAAGGCTTTGGGTGTGAATGCATTGATGCACAGTCACAGCTTTCATGAAAGAAACAGTGTCTGCCAATAATAAACTATGAACACTTACACTCCTTTAAAAGCATTTATAAGTCAAGGGTTTACATGTAGGACCTTCTTTTATTTTAGTTTTATGTTAAGGGTTTACATGTAGGGTCTTCTTTTATTTATTTAATAAATAACAGACATTAATGAGGCCTTACCTGCAATAGCTGCCAAGTGTCATATTTTAGATAAATTATCAAAATGTCTATGGGGCAGCTATTGCAGTTAGGCCTTCTGGTCCTTAAATCCTTGATTAGTGGACTGGATACTCATATTTACGGGGATGAAGGTAAACCAGTAGCAGCTACTAAACAATTTGGTCTACAATTACTCTATCCTGCATCCGCTAATCCTAAGGTGCGCTAGTCATAAATGTCACTAGTCCAAGAAAAAAATGGTCGCTAGTCCTAATGGCTGCAGATTTTCCATTGCTAAGGTCTTGTAAACCTTATTTATTTTTGGACTTGTGAACCATTTCCTATTTTTTCGGACTAGCGATCCGTATTTTGGACTAGGGAACCTTGGCTATACATTGGTTCCCCTCAAGTTCAGTAGTGACGTAGGTGCATATTTTAGTGGGCGCCGTATTGAATCGTAGCGTATAGTTAATTGTGTAGCAAAAAGGGTGGTTCGTGTGGCGCAGCCATGAAAAGACATTGACGCGTCACTGCTGAATTTGAGGCAAACCAAAGAAAAGTGCCTAGAACATTTCCAATAATTCCATGCAACTTTTACAGCCTGTAAGGAACTATGCATTACGATTACATCACATGATGTCAGAGTCATTTGTTGAGGTCCTTATTATTTTAATAATTGGAGCAAACATTTACTAGTTAGTTTATGCACCACACAAATTACTATGCAAGTATTTAAGTTCTCATCAAATGTTCACCCTCCAGAAAAGATTTTCTTCAAAAAATTTAATTGTTGACATAATGTTGGGAAAGTTTTCAATGCATGCGAGTGATAGCCCTACTACGGCCTTTTGACTGTGGTGGTCCAAAACCATGCTATATCAGTAAACCTGGCTATATCCAGAGAACTGCTAAACCCAGACTGCTAATTGCCCCTTTTGGGTGGAGCGGTTAGTGGGTTTAGCAGTTCTCGGATATAGTGTGTTTAAAAAGCCCTATAGTACGGCTAGCTAGCGAGTGATGCGACAGATAACAGATGCCAGCTGTTGACTTCCAAACCATCATCCTCTTTGTCTTTCACGAAACCAGTATCCTCAGTAGTACTGCTGCACCTGGAAATTGGAATAAAATAAAATAATAGCCAATGATTAATTATTACACATTATTATCAGGATTATGGTATCTAGGCTGTTTGTGTGCCTTAAGGGGTACTACACCCTGCCCAATTTTGTGCCTATTTGTGCATTTTTCTCAAAATTATAGGGCATTGGGGACAAGTAAGATATGTATATTATAGGGGCAAGGACTACAACTACTGCACTGGAAATTTTATATCAGCACAGACAACAGTTGTGGAGTTACAGTCAAAAATGAGGGAAACCAATATTTGATCAAAAAATCAATAACTACTTGCTTTGAGTTGCTGAATTTTCAGTACAGTAGTTGGGAGTCCTTGCCCTATACATATCTTACTTGTCACCAATGTGCTATAATTTTTATGAAAAATGCAAAAATAAGCACAAAATTGGCCAGGGTGTAGTACTCCCTTAAAGCCTTAATGTACTATCTTTTTAAATTTTTAGATTTTCCTTCCAAAATGATAAATTATTGTAGCAGAGTCATGATATGCTATTTCAATAGGTGTGAGGTCAAAGGTCATAAAGTCAAAAGTAGTCACTTGCAATCATTTTGCAATTTTAATTTTTTTTATGAACTGTGAGAGCGGAGACAGATTTAAAGCACTAATCTGTAATTTACTAAGTCTACTAGTCGTGCATAGTTTCATGGGCATAGCCATCTTTTTTAGTAAAGAGGGCAAAATAAAACTTAGGTGGTACACAAAAAAACTCTGCATTGCAAAAAAAGTTGCATCATACAATTATACATAGAGAGGTTGTATGTCTTTGAGCTTCTAAAAAGGCTTTATTGGGACGTAGTACGCAAAAAAAATTTCGTATTTTACACTATTTTCGGTCATGATCAGGTTAATTTCGGTGAAAAGGGTTCCTTGTCCCTTTCTTTTCTTTTGACTAGGGAACCTCTTTTTTTGTCAGAGGGCACTTTCATTTCATATATACCTGTCGTGCCTGAGAATTAAATATAGGAACACATAGGAATAAGGTATTGGCATTTTGTGTGGTGTGCTGCCCCCCTTGGCTACAACTTTGTAAATGAAATTACTTACATCCTCCTCAATAAGGAAAGCTGTGCTGTTCGGTTGCAGGTGCTTTGCTTCAGCGTGTGTTTATAGTTCAGATTTTTGGAAGATATGCCTTGCTGAATGGACCTTTCGTGTGCCAGTTTCTGGAAAGACAATACAGTATGACATTGTAATTAAAGCCATTGTAACATTTGCTAAGGGGAAAGCCCTGAATATTTTCAAAATTCTGTTTTTACACGATTGCTTTGTAAACATATAGTAGGCCTACATACTCTGCAAAAATCAAGACTTTATGTTTGCTCACTTGCTGTGGGTTGGGATTGAGACTGAAGATGTAGTCAAAATCATATTTTCCTATAGACGAATCAAATTTCACGCATTCCTGCACCTTAATGGCGGCCATAGCCGCGACGGGGACCAAACTATCTCACCTAAAATGATGCGCCCTTGAAGGATATTTTAAACTGCATTCTACCACCCGTGTTACACGAGACAAAAGAATGATGACAGTTTACAACACAAAAGAATCTCACATCAAATTTTAAGCGGGTTTAATCCACCCAATTGGGCACTCACAACACCTGTTTGGTGCATGCAGGGACCCTAATAAGGCCAAATAAAAAAATAAACATGTTTCACGTCCCCTCTCGCTTCCTTTTTTGAGGTTTCTTCAAATTTATTTTTTGAAATTCGGTTATAACTTTTCAAAATATATGTCTAGGAAGTTAGGATGCTTTCTATAGCCTTGTTAAGATACAAGAAACACGTTAGGAAGGTTTTGTGATCATTTGAGGGGGTGTAACTCTCCTCCTTTTTCCAGGCATTATTGTATACGCTAAAACACTGAGCTCTAAGTATGGCTATTTACACCAATTTTGTGATAAAAAATGGTCGTGTGTCTTATGGTGGGACCCCAAAATACCTGGTGACGTTACATTTTTCTCTCCTCTTTCTGATTTAACTTGTTGTCACAGGGCTATTCTTGGTCCAATTGCATCAAGTTTGGGCTCATTATACAACCTGATTATTCTAATTTTCAAATATGTTTCTCAATTTGGAATGCCAATTTGTTTAATTAGTGAAAAATACCAAAATGTTAACGAAGATAAACCTGGTGGATAAGCGGTGGAGGATAAGCGGTGGAGGAGTATGTGCATTCTCTATGGGAGACATGGCATCTTTTTGAATTTTGAATTATATCATTGCCAAATAGTGTGCTATACTTGCAAATCATACCTCAAATGAAAGCTTGATTATTCATTATTCTTATTCAGCTATTAATTTGATCTAATTGTGTTTACAAGTATTCACTGAGAGCCGCAAATCACAAGAACCTCAATTTTTCCTATTCACTTATACACAAATGTCAAGATTTTCAGTCACAACATGCGTTTTGGCTTTCAATTGTTGTATCTTGAGAATTATACACCTTAAGATAGGAAATGTATACATTTTTGGAAAGCATTTTACCCCAGGAATCCAAATATGCAGTTAAAATAAATGTAGGATACACTCTAAAGAAAATATTTTCAAAAATGTAATCAACATTTTGTGCGTGAAGTTACGTATATTTTCACACCCTGTATCACCACTGTGGTCATTCATAACATAGCAAAAGTATAAATTTTATTCAAGCTCATAGTGTTGCCTGCCACAAAATTAGATTACATTTTGATATATTCCATATCAGTAGTAAATGCAATAAATTATGAATTTACTAGTAAAATTAAGTTTTTTCATGATATCACCCTATATATTTTCTTACGCACCCTGTATACCAACTTCATTTTTGCATAGTTGGATTCCTTGGAACATAAGCTTTCCAAAAATGTATAGTTTTGTTGGTGTGAGATGTATAGTTTTAGACATGTAACAATTTAAGTGAAAAAGAGGACAAATTATCAAAATTAGTGCTTGTAACGCAAATGTGCCCCACCATATGACACATGACCAAATAGAAAATAAAAAGACCCCTCTTCCTCCTTTTTTTCGAAAACCCGGACGTGAAACATGTTTTTTATTTTACTTGGCCTAATGGCCGACCAAATCCTGACCATGACTTGGCTCGTTGGATTCGTCTATACTAAAGCGAATCCTCACTGCCAGTTAAAATTAATGTTGTGTCGTTTAGTTTTACTTGTGCATTAAAAAATTAATGAGTTATAAAAAGAAACTCACCTTGCAGAGTCGAGGTACAAACAACACACCCAACATACTCAGCCAGGAGAACGGTATACACATACACGACATACACTGTATTGCAATGATCATGAATGTACAGTCATGACAGTGCATGAACAACAGATCTGTGTGATGCAGTGGTGAATGGGACAAATCTCGTCATGTGTTCGTGTAGTCCGAGGTGCTCTGACGATAACACTCCGATCGCCAGGCAATCTACGTGTAGTAGGCCAGTGGGACAACGAAAACGCTACGTGAACGAGCTAGTTTTCGTGGTATATTCGATGTCCGTGGCCTTAAACTGTCCTTATCCATCATGTCATTTGCTTCTCTAAATATTCAGTGAATTGAATACTAATATTACTATTGCAAACTAGTCCAAGCACGTCGCTAAAATGAGGCAAATAATTCGATTTTCGCAACTGGATACTTCTGTCAGTGTTATGACTGTCGCAAAAACAGCTGATCGAGGTCAGAGGTGAAATCTGTCAATCAAACTACTTTCGCGCATGCGCAAATGGCACACCTGAACTTAGGGAAATATTTTGCCGAAGGCATTGAGGTGGTGTGTACATCGGCCAATGGTCCGCGTTAAGTGCTCCATTAGCGTAGGGAACTTCGCCGCTGCAGAGAGACTAAGCACTTGCCATGCTGTTTGAAAAGTTACCAACTACATTTGTTCAAGAAGCTCTCTATGCAGGCCTGCTCTCCTCCATGCTTTGCTTCTTGCGCCATCCCATCTCTTTTAAAAATCTAAAAAAAGTTTTAAAGGGAAGTCGGGGGCGCGTGACTACTCCCTATTTTGGGATTAAAAAATATTATCCTGTTTTGCCAAATGAAACATAGCTAAATCCTACTCCTTAGTCCTAATAAGGGGCGCACCATTAGATTTCCAGGGGGGCATGGGAGTTTTTTGAAAAAAAAAAAACTTTGCCCACTAGTGAGACGAAAAAAAAACTTCGCCCACTAGTGAGACGAAATTTTTTTTTTTTACCTCACTGATGAGTAAAAAAAATAAAAATATCCCGCACCCAACTTTGTATAAAGGTATACATTAAAATTGAAAAATAAATACTTCGCCGGAGAAGGCTGCGAAAAAAAAATTGCTGCCTTCGGAGGCGTAAAAAAAATTTTGCCTGACCCAAACTCCCATGCCCCCCCTGAGAATCTAATGGTGCGTCCCTAACTGGCAATAAAAGCCTACTTGTTGTGATCATAGAGGAATGCATTGGTGGGCCTATTAGGCATATTTTTAAACAAATCTGACCAACTTAAAAAAAATGACCCCCTGCTTTAGAGCTCTTTAGGCCTATCCATAAGTTGTTATTAAATTGCCATTTTGGTTTTTATGCAAATTAGGCATCTTTTCATACATCTAGTCATGGGTCATAGGCCTACATTGTGATTTCTTTAGGACTTCATGACTTCTTTCCATGGCGACATGCATGATGGGAATAGAAATACATTATGGTATCTGTTGGCAATTCCAATCCACAAATTTTCACGCACTTTAGTCGCGCGCATAATTTTTATAACAGAGATCGTTATCTTCATTTTGAGAGCATGTTTAGCAGATTTTAGCCAATTAGCGGGATGATTATCAAGTTTGTCATTTTTCGAATATTATAGCATGTGCCCACAAATATTCCCGGGAAAATTGAGTTTATATGCTTTTCTATTATATGGGATGGAGTTGACCCATAATTTTCATGTCAAAAAGGGGCCGTGGCTGAAATTTTTGAGATCTGAAAGGGGGATTTTCGAGATGATTTTTTTTTGTGCATCAGGCCCCCCTAACAAGTGTTTGTGAACGGTCCCTATAAATTATTTTTGAAAGGATTTAATCACGATATGAAATCATTGCTTTCCTTTCAATTATTTTCTTTTATCTCGTCCTTTTGCTAAATCGTTGTTTATAAACTCATCGAACATCCGCGAATATCAATTTTTCCAAATTCGCCGATTAACTCACCTATTGTCTTGTCACAAGTCATCATGTAACTCCTCAACATATCAATTTGTAAGCGCTCATTAGCAAAGTCATAGTTCATTGAATTTATATACAACCGTATAAGCAGGCCAATGCAAAACAGGCGAAAATAGTACATTTTTGCACAAGATTTGCATTTTAAATAGAATTGGCTATTGCTCACGTTGAAATGAAATGAAGCTAGTAATAGTATAATGGACAATATAAGACTAGTGTGCTCTTTCATTTAATGACTTAAAATTTGAAAAATATTGTAAGGAACACTTGAGGTTTTGACTTTTAACACCTACATTTTGGTCAAAAATTGTACTTGGATAGGACGTTTTTAATAGATCTACCACATTTGCCTTGCTATAAACATTGAATTACGTTATCTGTTGACGTAATGAAAAAAAAAAAATGTTTTTAGAGGGAAGTGTTATAGCTTAAGTCGTTCGATATAAAAAAAAATTCTGATTGGATGAAGGGACCACTTCAGGTTTTAACAAAATCCAATCACAGATGCCTATTTTCCACTAGATCACACACAGCTCTTATGATGCTATGCATTCAACCGTAGTATAAACACAGACTGCGTAGAGGCTAGACTCGCTGTGCTTGGAAATATCTGTGTTCTCGGGTGTATCAAGGTGGAAATTGTGCGTAGATACTCTGCAAGTCTTGTTGGTCAAAATTTGCCCAATTTTTTTGCCCAACGATGGGTCAAATATGGGCATTTCTTGACCAACAACTGTTGGGTAATATCTTTAACCCACTAGTTGGGCAAGTATTTTGTTTATCATAATAGTTGGGCAAGTATTTTGTTTAACTAGTTGGTCAAACATTGACCAAGAGATGGGTAAGTTTAACACAATTGTTGGTTAAACTTTACCCAATTATTTTGTCTGTTCATATTTGACCCAGCGTTGGGCAAGACTGTTGGTTAAAGGTGTATGCCCAACAAATATGACAATGGCTATACTGCTGGAGGAAAATCATGGAAAGTAGGCCTACACGCTGTAGCCTCAGCTTCAAAGCTTAGCCCTAGGCCTTAATCAGCGCAATGTCTCTTAGTGCTAGTTCATTTGTACTAGAACTGCTAGCCTAAGCAGCTGCTATGACTATGTTGGGAGCAATTAATTCTTGAATATAAAAATCATGCATTCATCTGCTAGCCCAAGCTTAGTCTTAGGCCTAGCCTAATCCTGATTTCAGCCCCAATTGTTCTATGAAGTGTGAAGAACATAAACGTAAGTAATTTGATTGCAGTAAAGTGGTATTTGTTGTTGAAAACTGCCATTTGAAGATTAAATTTGAATTGAATTTTGTTGTCGTTCACTGAGTTTAGATACGTTCTGAACTCAAAACATGGCCTAATTGCGTCTATGGATGTCATAGTTATAGTATTTGTTAATAATTTACCTGAGAATGTTTGTTAAGGACTGAAGTCCCCACTTTTCTCCCACTGCTTCCTCGGCCATCGCTGCGCTGCAAATATCACGCCGAAAATTTGAAAAATGATATTCTACCGCGGTGCTTTGCCCAACTGTTGAGCAAAAAGAAATGAACAACTTGTTGGGCAAAACTTCACCCAGCGCACCTTAGACCTTCTAGATAATGGTCAACCCTGCCCACCCGTGTTGGGTAATGATTTCGTTTGACCAACAGACGATTTTGTTGACCAACAAATTAGAAAAGTGATTGCCCAACAACATTTTTAACCAACAAACTTGCAGTGTAAGAAAAGTTTTATAGCCAAACCTTAATGTTAACTCGTCAATATCCAAAGTCGTCACCTTTAACTCGTCAATTGACTTGCCAATTTTCAGATTCGTCAATTACCTCGTCAATTGTAAAAAACTTAAGCTGCCGTCATCAACTCATGATGAACTCGTCAATTCGTCTTGACACTTCAGAGCCACCATGTGAAAAAGTCTTGAAACTTTGATTATCTTTAAAAACTGTGTCTTTGAAGATGATTAGTGTGTATTGGGCTTTTCCAGAAAATAGATGCACACCACCCTCTATAGAGGAGTTCGGATATCCAGACTTTATATGTCCAGTCGTGATTGTTGGAAATCCAGGCTTTTAAAGTAGCCTATCCAAAGGCGAAAAAATCCGGCAAAAAGTAGTTCAAAATGCGAAATCCTCAACTTGAGAGGCTCATTATGACATTTCCGTGATTTTTCATTAATTTAATTGTATTTCCAAGCTTTTTCCATTAACTTTGGCTAATGGAATAACAGTCGTTTTCAAAAAGCAAACTTGGATATATCCAGACATTTCATTTATTAAAAAGTTACTCCTCTACAGGGGGTGTGCACTTATTTTCTGGAATAGCCCATATAGGGGTAGTGCAATTATTACACCTGCTGGGGTGAGGAATTATCAATAGCGGGGAGGGGGTGGGCAAATATTTTTGGCATTAACATCAGCGGGTGGCCTGGGGGGTTAAGACTTTTTGACATTTTTGACATATTTGGGCATTGTTTCCATAGGCCTACGCCCTAAAAAATAGGAAACGTTCATTTATGCAAAATTTACTGCTCGCTACGAACATGATTAGGCAATTTCATCGGTTCCCCAAAATCTAGCCTGTGTATAGGCCTAAACATTCTGGTAAGATATTTTTGACATATCGAAGGGGGACCGGGACAAAGATTTTTTGCATGTCGAAGTCGAAGGGGGGGGGGGGTGCTATTTTTGGCAGAATTAAGAATTCACAACCCCGATGGTACACAGCCCCTTAATCATATTAGGGACGCACCATTAGATTCTCAGGGGGGGCATGGGAGTTTGGGTCAGGCAGAATTTTTTTTCGCCGCCGAAGGCGGCTGAATTTTTTTTTTTCGCCTCCGAAAGCAGCAATTTTTTTTTCGCCGCGAAGTATTTGTTTTTCAATTTTTTACTCATCAGTGAGGCAAAAATTTTTTTTCGTCTCACTAGTGGGCGAAGTTTTTTTTCAAAAAACTTCCATGCGCCCCCCTGGAAATCTAATGGTGCGCCCTTACACATGTAATACCATGATAGGCAACTGTGTTGTATTTCGTCCTATTAAAACAGAACATATTAAATACAAATTTGACGATATTTTGACGAAGAGGAGTGGTATAATTTTTTTTTTAATGGGGGCATCACGAAATACCCCTTTACGATTAAAACATGAATAAAACTTTTGCGATCCATGTTAATTATGTGAGTGATTCCATGCGAAAAAAAGTAGGGGCGGCAAAAAAGGGGCAACGGAAGAAGAAGGGGCGGCAAAAAGAATAAGAAAAAATGTTTTTACGTCGCTAACCCCTGTAATCCCCCCCCCTTTTTTTTCACTTTTTCAAATCATCGAAAAAAACCCCATTGGGTCAACCTTTTCGGATTGTTGATGAAGGGGGGAAATTTACTGCAGTCCTCCGGTATGGGAGCGGCCATGCACGGTACGCCACTGGATTCCGTGAGTATCAAAGTATAGAAATAAGGGTACACTAAGTTAGGCCCCAGCCCCCCCCCTAACTCAACCCAAAATTGGCAACCATGAGAGTTACCAAAAAGCGCGGAAAAGAGGTAATTTTTTTACCAGTATCAAGGACCGCGAAATTGGCAAAATAGGGGGTATTTAAGTTGGATTGTCTGTGAAATTTGACTGTGAAATCTGCAAAATAGGGTTTTTTAATTTGCACTGTCCGCGAAATTTGGATAAAAGGGGTACTTGAGAAAATCTAGTAATTTTTTGGCAATATTTAGTGTCATTGAAAAAGGGGTGTTTGAAATTCTAGTCATTTAAAATGGGTGTTGGAAATTCTAGTCATTGAAAACCACAAAAAGGGGCTGTTTTTGGCCAAATTTTGTCCTCGATTTTGTATGAAAAAGAGGGGTAAATTTGATGAAAATCATTGCAAAAGGGGGCGTTTGAAAGATTTGGTAACTCTCATGGTTGCCAACTTTTGTGTTGAGTTGGTGGGGGGGGCTGGAGTTAGGCCTACTCTTCACAGTTATGTATTAGATCATAAGACCCTGACCAACAAGTGAGGTTAGACTTTATGTAGTCCTACCCTGACAGCAAGCAACTCTGCTTGACATCATTTAACTTACAAAAAGGGATTTATAGTGCGCTACGCACAGGCACAACGCCTAGACGTTGATCCACAAGCCTCAGCACAACTTACAAGGAACTTACAAGTTCAAACTTGCTTCAATTGCGTTTAAATTCTACCAATGTCTTCCTCTAGTCATGTCATAAGGATTCAGAAAATGTATAGTTTGACACATTTAGTATACAGCGTTCTTGAGTTATTACAAAAAATGTCAAAGGTCAAGTTGTAGAGTGGTGTTAAAATGTTCGTTTTTTTGTAAATGAAGCATTGGTTGCGCATCTTGGATATGTAGGCCTATGCCCCCTATATTAGGTATAAATATAACACATGTGTCGACCTATTGACCTTAAGAAGAAAACACACTAGATGTGGAAACAACTAGGCCTAAGTATATTTAATTGAATTGCTGTAAAACGATCATTTTGACAACTCTTTTGTCAAAGCATGTTCACGTTTTTGACTCCTATAGGGCCACAAAGGCCGGGCCGCAAAATGACCTGTGACCTTTTTGGTAATAACCAAAAAATGGTGCATCCTAGATTAGACTATGCCATAGTCGATTTTTGATAAATAAAAATGTTATTAATCATGATGAACGCATTCAGTTGAACTCAAAATTATACTGATATTTATTACATCAAAATACTAGTATAAAATGGTTATGAAAAAGTTTATATAATTATATTTGTGACAGTAAAAGTAAAGTATACGTAGGCTTATATATATTATTGAATGCAACATATCATAATGGCATAATTATAATGGCACTTCAATACTGAACAATTCTAATTTTAGAATCTGCCAGTTTATTATCCGAGTTAAAAATCGACTATGGACTTTCACTTTTAAGCAGAACTTTACCCGAGACTTCGTTCTCTAAAACACATTGTCAATCATACTTGTTTATCAATCAACTCTAACCACAAGACTAAGCATGGTGGTACAATACGCGCTAGATGCGTACGTTCATCCACCAACTTTCGCGCCAGGACAAAAGCGCCGCATTCCCTAGATAGTTGTGTACCATGTATAGTTACTACCAGTATGTGTCGGGAGGATTTAAACAATAACGAGATCTGGGCGACCAATCACAAGCCAGATTCACGTTAAGATGCATTACATCATGACCAATTTTAGTTAGGCCAGATATTGGCCTAACTCTCCATAGAGTCCCGTGGGCGTACGGTGACCTAAAAAGATCAGTTGTGAAAATCTATCAATTGTGCACACATTAATTAAATTAATAGTTTTAAGCTTAAATGTAATAGCCAGAGTATGCACAATTGGCAAGTGGACTACGGAGAAGTCTAATCCTAGATGGGACAAATTAATGTATTTCTGAACCCTTACAACAGCTAGATGAATAGGCGCAATCTAGGCCTACATTGACATAAATTTCATCACAATCGAAGCAAGTTTGAACTTTGACCCCTGTACAAAGTTCAATGACCTCTAGCAGAGTTGATTTGTACGGAATCACACACGGGACATGGACATGCAGCCCGGGGGGATCACTCACATAAATGGTCTGTACGCATGCGTGACCAAAAAAACAAGTAAAAGGGGTGTTTTTTTAGGCAAGGCAAGTTACGCGCGTGACGCGTTTAGGGTCTAAAAAACAGTGATTTTCAAGAATAAGGGTAGTTTTCTGAAACGGGACAACTTGTTTAGGGTACCTTTTCAAATTTTTGGTAAATTATGAGTCCAAAAAGGGTACATTTGTTGCATTTTCACCAGCCAAAAACTCATTAGGGGGTAAATTCTACACTAAATGACCTTATTAAGGGGCTAAATTTGCTGGTAGGGTAAAACTCGTTTAGAGGGTGTTTGAAAATAATTTGGTCACGCATGCGTACACTGTCATATTTGAGTGCCCCCCCGGACATGCAGACACGAGGATTCTGATGTAATAGAAAATAAGAATACTATAGTATTGTGCATTCAAATCTCCCGTCCCTGTCCGGGGTCCCTGCACCCTATTGCCCGAGCGGTATTACATCCATCCGGTGTCGTAGGTCGACGGAAACCAGAGGGTTAGGAAGCTGAATAGAGGAAGTGCAGTCAATATTGCTACCCTTTCTGCCATTTCTCACTGACCGGGTAATTCAAACCACATTTTGTACTAAGCGACATTTTTTTTCCTTCACGGTATAAATTTCATCAGATCACAGTCTCAACCTCTTGCCCAAGTTTGCGTTTCTTGTCACCATGCTGCGATTGGAAACCAACCATGCAACCGGCCATTTACAGCCATCAACTATCATACCCAAACTTTAGGCAAGTTAATTTTGAAACTGACATAGGTTCACGGATTAATGAACTGTGTAGTTAGGCATTGCATTGCGTAGTTTTCGTGTCATCATCATCACCTGGAGATATTATTTCTGTATAAAAGCATCGCTCAATCTTGTTCTATCGGGCTACAGTTGTCCAA